>NC_090448.1:709819943-710140221 GCF_031143425.1 Pleurodeles waltl
ATAACCTTCTAATTTGTGCCATGCAGTTTGCATGCAGCTCTTTGATGCCAGTTCATAGCTCACTATGCTAGATTGTGATTGTAACTTATGAACTGTACAGTGGCAAAACGACCTCTGTGACAAAAGCAGTAACCCACTGTTCTATGCACATAAAATACTGTTCTTTGTATGCTACACTTTCTTTGCAGCAGGCATGTTAACCATCTGCGCTACATAAAATGAGTCAAAAATGCCACTAGACAAAACTTCGATCTCTCTCCAGCGGGTATATTAATCACCAGAGTTATCTTGACACTTTTATTTTTCCTCAAATGCTGCTGGATGTACAAGGAACGTTGCAGTGCTTTTAAAACTACTGCACAAATGAATTAATAAATGTAAAAATACGCACAGGTTTCTTTAAAAAGGCCCCAGATGGAGCAGTGCCTTCCTGCCAGCCCAGGACTGGAGCCTACTGGGAACGCGTCATGGAACCCCAGGAGTTCAGGGACCACAGGTTGGGAACCGCTGCCCTACAGATCAACATCAAACATGAATAGCAATCAATCATAGTATAGCAATCCTATGCAAACCCATAAAAAATATGCATGCTAAACCAGGCCCTGACCTGAGATGGAAAATCCTGACGTATGTTAGAAAGTCACAGGTCTGACAAAACCATTTTAGTGGCAAAATCTACACTTTTCAAAAGCAAATAACATAACTCAACAGAAAGTAACTATTTTGACTAACACAGTTAAAGTAATCAAACAAATAGTGGCTTAGGTATATGGCCTTTTGGATACTATCGTCCCACTAGGCAATCTGAACTGTGTAGCACTTTGAAAAGCACAAAGAAGATGTATCACCACCACCTTTTTATGTGGGCTTACAGGCAGCAGTATTGTCACCAGGGTCCTCATGTCATTAATTCTTTTGAAAAGCACAGTTAGAAGAAGTACAAAGAGAGTGGGATTTGTCTGGGGCCTTTTCAACACAGGCGATCTCTTTCTTTCATGTATAGTTATACAGTTATATTAGGTGTGGCTATGAGAGAGAGTAGCTTATATAATCTATAGTAACATGAAATGTTTATGAACTAATGTGTAATGATGCCATATAGAAACTATATTAATAGCGATTTTGCTTAAACGTGCACTTGAATTGTGACCACGATGAGTGGCCACCAATGTATACGTAAATCAATAATGATGATTAAAATGTTTATGTTACGTTCAATTAAGCTTATACTAACATTTGCGTTATTAAATATGTATTGAAAACCTCATAGGCCTTAAGTTAGCATGAGCCGGAGTTTAGCTGCCTGGCTCTCATATTAAATGTGTTTTTCTACTTTTCAGTGTGCTGACTCACAAGGGGCCATGACCCCGCAATGTTCTTTTTCTTCAAACTTGGAAGATGAATGTAACCATGTTAAATCCGTTCTCAGGCGCCTTCTCTACGCCCATGGAATAAATGTTATAAAATAAGTGAAACAGTGTAGATTAATGTAATGTACAAGGTCATTCAAACCAGTGAATACAATGGGACTGCTGACCAAAAGATGTGCAAAGAATTATCAAGAAATGAAGTTACACCGGACGTGTCACCTCTGAAGACGTCAATTACAAGGACCAATCAAAAACTTGTAAAACAATATGGGGTGAAGATTAGGATTACCTAATGTCCAATTTGATAGGTTAAAGATAGTGGGGTATAGAAATTGTCCAATAGAATTTTGGGGGAATGAACAATGAAAACGGGATAAAAACCCATGTCACAGGAAGTCAGGAGAATTAGGTAGGGAATGCTATTGATTTTATCCAGAAACTCTGTCACTCTGCTTGGTGACTTGATACTTTATTAAACCATCCTCACCTTTAGACTTGCCTCCTTATGAGGGAAGTGCCCCCGTTTGCCCCGGAGCTGAGTTCTGACTAATGGCAATCGGACTGATGTCCTGAAGAAGAAGACTGAGCCTGTGTGCTGACCTAATCTTTGGAGGGTAATTATGACAATGCCTTTGAAATTTGTCTGTTTGCTTTTCCTTTCTAGGTACCAACTGCTTACTTTTGACAGAGACCATAGTTAGATGTTTTCCAAATTGGTGTTCAAAATTGTTTTGCATGAAGCCCAACATGCTAATGCTGATTAGTGGTTAGGACAGGTGCTCACCAAACTGACGCAAATAGACAAATGATTGACATTATGCTATGTTGAATTGACGCAATATTGCAGCTTTGCTAAACTTGATCTATGTTCACGCCGTGTTATATTCTAATGTTTGTGATTCTTGCCCTAATGAAATCTTATCAAAGCTGCCATATTATGACTATGCTGTTATGTTTCTTGGTTTTGAGGTTAACGCACTTAATCTTAGATTGTAACTAATAGGGAATAAAATCCATAAAAATTCGACTAAACTGGTGTGGTTATTCATGGCTGAAAGGTCATTTTAGTGTCTTGAATTATTAATGACTTTGACTAAAGTGAAATATATTGTTGTGATAAATATTGATGACGTTATTGACGTATTGATTGATATATTGATTAGCTATCTTGTCCTATGGTGTCTCTCAACTGGGTCAAAAGATTCATTGGCCTAAAACGAGTCCTGATGTGTAATAAAATATTATAGAGGGACGCGTTAGCAGTTCTGGTAGCAGAGCGACGGTTTGGCCCTTTGGGGCCCTAGGACAGAGAATCATTGTTTAAATTGTTTTTCTGTGATAATGCAAATTGGAGGTATGATGTGTTTCTAAATTTACCATGACTTTCCCGGGATCTCGGAGCCTGCCTAAGTGAGTTGGGAATGTTCTCGGCGTCATAGTATGTGTGGTATAGGGTTTTGCGCTTGCTCAGCTTATGCATTTTGCAGGTGTTTTGCAAGGGTTGTATGTATCTAGGCCAGGTAAATGTTTTTTTAGTAGGAGTGGGCGTACTCCGCAGTATGAAAGTAGGGAAGTCGTCGTACTTCATATGAGTGTGGCACTTTGTGCTCAAAATTATCCACGTGGTTGGTTGTTCATGTACGGACCCGTCGTGGTCTAGGACTCCGGAGTATATTGAAAAGTGTAGGAGACACTTGGGTTTATGTTGTAATCTGTGCGGTTTAATAGGTCAATCGGGCGTGGTTGACAAGTCGAGTTTGAGTCAAATTGTATGTGTGAAACCTTCGATGGAGATTTGGCAAGTTCTAAAGTGCAGTAGGACGAACCATTGACAAGTCGAGAGTAGGATTTGCAAGTCGAATTCTGCTTGCGTATGCGCGAATTGAGAAGGAGAGAGTAGCGGCCGAGGCTTCAAGTGAAATCTCTGTAAAACTCTGAAGCGAATGTGTTACCCTTCCTGTAGTAAACCGGCAGATTTGTGTTGTTGTTAAAGGTGCTCGCAGTAAAATTTTGCATTAGTATGGTGTGAATCTAGTGAGGGGCAGACGAGCCGCAAGACGTTGTCAGCTGCAGTGTGTGAGTGTGACGTCAGTGGTGCCGCGCTGAGATAGGTCAGTTGTCGAGAGGGGTCGCGCACGGATTGGCTGCCGTCCGTGAGAGGCAATAGGTTGAGAAAGGTGGATGAAGAGTGTCCTGGGAATTAAAGTCACTTTCTGATTAAATACAAATAAGAGAAAAACGCAAAGATGAATTTTGTCAAGGCCTTTAAGAGTGCTCTGAAAGGAGATGCATACATTATGGCAAGTGAAGGGGAGCCTACACCGCCTGAGGGTACTCCAGCTTACATAGTTATGGAGGAAAAAGGTGTTGCGCCTTGTTTATGGATGAAACAGTAGCGCAAATTAACAGAAAAAGAGGGATGTTTGGCGTTCCCAGAACATGGGATGTTCAATACGAGGGTGCTAGAGAATTTGAGATGGATGTTAAGCGTACAGAAACCACCTCCGAGGCCAGCTCAGTATGAGGCTTTAGCAATTTGGGATTTAATGGCTCTTAAACAGAGACAAGAGAAATTCCAAAGAAGACTAAAAAGGGCAGAAAAGTCTTATGCAGAAGCTAGGTGGGACAACGAGATCAAAATGTGGAGACGGGGAATAGTTGATGGATTAAAATTGTTCCCAGCAATTACCCAGGGAGAAGAGACGCAGGGGAAGAAAGCTACCTGTAAAACAGACAAAGATTCTAGTAAGCCTAAAGAAACGAAGAGACCTTGGGAAGAGGAAGACGACTCAGACAATGAAGAATTTATGGATCGGATATTACATGATCGCCCACCACCTTATGCGATGAGTGACAATGTCCCAAGCACTAGCGTGGGTCCTGGGAACCAGACCCAGAAAAAGGGAGTTACTGATACGGTACAGACTAGTGATACGGCTTCAATACAGAATGGTGTCAGTGTACCCACTGCGCCAGACATGCAGATACAGTTGCAACCTCCACCTCAGATACAGAGAATCTATCCAGCTGTCCCGGTACTGGAGACTACTACAAACCTGATAGTACCGCCAGACCCGATATATACAAAATCGAGGTTAGTGCAGATTGAGTCAACTCTGCAATTGCTGCCCCAGCTGCAGCCGCAGCCACAACTGATACCAGGATATAACCCAGTAGCATGTCTTCCATTAATACCTGCCCCGGCTTCAGAAGATCATTTTGGAGTCGCTGCTCCAAGAGGTCTGGGACCAGGTCAGACACCTGCCGCAATATCGTTGCCAATTACTGTTGGTCCACCAGTGCCATTATATGCGAAAGGTAAGCCTGGTGTATGTGATCAGGGAGCAATGACCCAAGATGCAATAAGAGGAGGGTCCATAGGAACCCCCCAGTTAATGGCCCCAGGAAAACAGGCAGTTGAGAAACCGAGGTCTTTAATAGACCTTAGCCCAGTTAAAACATCATTGGAGGCAATGCGACAGGCAGGGCTAGGTCTGCTAACTCCACAGGCAATAAGCATGAATGCTTCACAATCGCCAATGATGCCTGCAGGGAACATTTCACTGCAAGGTTTTACGGCACAACAGTTGAATGAGTGGTTAGAAAAGACCTATGCTTCACAAAAGACCACAGTGACTGCAGTAGAACCGGAAAGGATAGGGAAAGATGAGTACCTGAACTTTGTAAGATTGGGGGTGGAAGCTGCTGAACTAGTGGACGGAACAATGGGGGTAAACAGATTAGAGTCATACCCAGAAGCAGAGCTGAGATATCTGTGCCCTAAGATTACTAAGGAGGTAGGCAAGGTACATCAGAGACTAGCGAACATGGCAGACAAGTACAACATTGACATTGAGAACACAAAACATTTGAATAAGAAGTTACAGGTTAGACTTTGATGCAAAAGACTTTGAGCCCATGAGGTCTGCTGGAATGAAAGCGCATTTAAAAAAAATACTGCAAAGTGCGCAAATCTGGGGAGTGTTAGAAAAGTGGGAAGGCAGATGGGCAAAGAAAAGAGATAAGGAGAAAGGAGACAGTCCGGGGTCGACTCAAGCTAAAACTACACCAGAAACGGAATCAGTAAAAATACTACCAATGAGAGAAACAGCTGGTGGAGTTTTAATTCATGTGCCGTGGTCCAGAGGAGACATCCTATCTTTTACAAATGGTTATCCCAGATTGAGGGAGAAACCGATCGAGTGGTATCAACAAACAGATAGGTTTGTGAAGCTTGCAAAGTGTCTCTGGGAAGACTTGAATACCTTGTTTGAGATCATTGTTCTGCCTGATTTGTGGCATGAGTGCAAGAGAGGGGTAGTCTGGCTGACAAAGGAGCCGGCAAGGGATAAGGTGACTGGAGCTCCCTCTGAAGAGGTGATGAAATACTATCATAAAGTGATTGAGTTTTTGAAGCAGAAAGTGTCGCCGAAGGTGACTGATTGGCAGAAAATCGACCGGACCTCACAAGAGGTTAAGGAATCAATACATGCTTACTATGAAAGGTTGTTAAAGGCATTCAAACATTACAGTGGTACAGAGACTATTGAGCCGAAAGACATGAACCATCTCGTGTTCAGATTTGTTGAAGGGTTGAGACCAGAGGTTAGCCAGATGATTAAGAATCGTTTGATTTGTTGGCAAGTGAAGTCGATTTATGAAGTGTTACAGTATGCGAAATATTGTAGTGACGAGATTGAGTTGAAACAGAAAAAGTTAAAGGAGAAAGTGATGGTGATGCAGATAAGGGCTACACAGGCAGAAATACAGGGAAATAGAGTTCCACAGAAGATACAGCAGCAACCGTAAGTGAATGGTGTGTTTCAGGCACAACCGAGAGGTCGAGGTTTTGTGAATCACGGTCCAGACTTAAATACTGTTGTGGTTCAAAATTACGTGTAGGGGATGAAAAGGATGTCACCATGTCACGCGTGCGGGGGTTTGGGGCATTGGAAGCGGGAATGCCCGAATGTGGTGCAGGATGGTGTTGTTCAACAAAGCACTAATGTCGGTACATTGCAAAATATGAAAGGTCCAAAATTGAGAAATCAAAACTCGAACTTTCAAAATAACATGATTCAGATGCAGGGGTTACAGCCCATGCAGCAAATGCAAATGCCACATGTGCAACCAGCGCAAATGCAGCAAGTACAACAGCAGGTTCCCATGGTACCTAGACAGCAAATGCAATTATCAATGGCTCCGATGGGACAGCAACAGGTGATGCTTCCTCAACAGGTCACAGGTCAAGTGATGAGTCAAAATAATACAGTACAGCAATTCCCATTGCGTGGTGAGGATGGAATGAATGAGGAGTGGTCAGATGACAGCTCAGATAGCGAAGAGTTCAGGCTTGCAGCGTCCCTAGAGGTAGATTAGAGGGGACCCTATATAGAGGGAAAAGTAATGGGTCACAAAGTTTCATTCTTGGCTGATACTGGAGCTACACGCTCTACAGTTAGAAGTGCAGGGGTTCCGAAATGACCACTTTCGGGGCGCACCATAAGGGTGGTCGGAGTAGCAAACCAGTACTTAACAAATCCGATTACAGATCCAGTGCAGGTTGAGATCGGCAACTTCCAGGGACTGCATAAGTTTGTAGTCTGCGATTCAAGTCCGGTATCCCTACTGGGAAGAGACTTACTGAGCAAGACAAAATGTTCGATTACCTGTTCCAATGATGGAATCGAAGTACAGACAAACAGTGATGATGAAGGCGATGATGGTCAGTTCTCAGAGTTAGAGACAGGAACCACAAATGAAGATTACCCCTTGATTACCTTGTTCCCGATGCTTACAGTGATTGACCTACCTGCTGAGTTACAGGGAACGGTGACAGAGAAAGTGTGGGATTTGACAGGAAAAGAAGTGGGATTAATAAAAGGAGTAGAACCAGTTAAAGTACAAGTGAAACCAAATGCAGTATTTCCCCAGGTGCCACAATATCATATGGCACAAGATGTTCTTATTCAAGTGTCACAAATAATTGCGGACTTTGTGAAACAGGGAGGCTTAAAGGAAGTGTTGAGCAGCCCATGTAATTCACCGATAATGGGTCTGAAAAAGCCCTGTGGGAAGGTTCAAATTGTGCAGGATTTGAGGAAAATAAACGAGATTGTGGTAAAATATTGCCCCATAGTGCCCAATCCAGCAGTGATTAGGTTTCAGGTTCCATGTGATGCTGAATGGTTCACCATTGTAGACCTGTCACAAACCTTCTTTTTGATACCCCTTCACGAGGACAGTCAGTTTTTATTCAGTTTCAAATTCCTGGATAAGATGTACAGTTGGTGCAGAATTCCTCAAGGGTTTTCTGAGTCACCGTCCATCTTCAATCAGATATTGAAAAAGGACTTAGAATCCTTAATACTGCCTTTTAACTCGACTCTAGTGCAGTACATTGACGATTTGCTGATTGCATCCAACACCAGGGATAACTGTAAGTACGACACAATTGCCTTCCTGAATCATTTGGGGAAAAATGGACATAAAGTGTCACCCAAGAAGCTGCAGTACTGCCAGAAAGAAGTGAAATACTTAGGACACTTAATTGAAAGAGGGTCCAGGAGAATAGCAAAAGAAAGAATAACAGCCATTTTGCAAATAAACCCCCCAGCAACCAAGAGAGATGTCAGGATGTTTTTGGGAATGGTGGGCTACTGTCACCAGTGGATACCCAACTTCTCGATTATCTCAAAACCATTGATAAAGCTGACAGGCAAAGAGGTTAAGGATGAACCGTATACCATAGCTTTGTCCAAGGAAGAGCTTGAGTCATTCATGGAATTGAGAGAATGCATGTGCAGGGCACCAGCCTTGGGTATGCCTGACTACACAAAGCCTTTTATACTGTTTTGTCATGAACGTGATGCTTGTTCTTTGTCTGTCTTGACACAGGTCTAAGGAGGTGCAAATCGCCCTGTAGCATATTTTTCAGCTACCTTGGACCCCGTTGCAGCAGCCTTACCGGGTTGTTTGTGCGCAGTTGCAGCAGTTGGTCAGAGCCTCACGCAGTGTGAAGGCATAGTAGTGGGATATCCCCTAACAGTAATGGTTCCGCATTCAGTTGAAATTTTGTTAACACAAACTAAAACTCAGCACATGACAAATGCTTGCCTTACCAAATATGAGACAATTATACTGGGGTCACCTAATGTCTTGCTGAAATGATGTACTGTGTTGAACCCGGCAACTCTACTTCCTGCTGAGAAAACTGAAGTTAATAATGAAGAGGAAGTCGAGCATGACTGTCTTGAGGTAACAGAACTATGTACCAAGCCACAACCTGATATTCAAGATACACAGTTATAAGAAAATGAATGTATTATGTTTGTTGATGGATCCTGTTTGAGAGACTCAGTCGGAATGCTGAGAGCCAGTTACGCTGTATGTACCATAGCTGGTATCATTGAAGCTTCCTGGCTCTAGAAAGTGTATTCCGCACAAGTGGCAGAGCTAATTGCCCTTACTAAGGCATGCCACGCAGCTGAAAATGTAAGAGTCACTATCTATACTGACAGCAGGTACGGATTTGGAATTGTACATGATTTTGGCCAACTGTGGTCGCAGAGAGGTTTCATGACCTCTTCTGGTTCTCCTGTGGAAAATGGTGTACAAATTAAGCATTTGTTACATGCGATTCAGTTACCTCTTGAAATTGCCGTGGTGAAATGCAATGCTCACGTTAAAAGACATTACAGGGTCGTGCTAGCAACGAGATAAAACGCTCCTGCAAATAATGCAGTGTGTACAGAGGGCTGACGACTTGTGGGTCTCAGAGTAGGGGAAATTAGTTTTGCCAAACAGTCTTCTGTCACAATTCGCTAGGATCTACCATGGACAGGCTCATCTTGGGAGAGATGCAATGATCAGGTCATTCAAAATCGATTGGTTTAACCCAAAGTTCAGACATGCCGCAGAGGTTACCTGTCACAGGTGCATCATCTGTCAACAGATGAATGCCTGAAAAGGGACTGTGGTAACTTTGAGCCACATTGGGAGAGCTGGTGGTCCATTTAGCAAGATGCAAATGGATTTTATTGAAATGCCTGTTTGCGGAGGTTTGAAGTATGTGTTGGTGATTGTGTGTGTTTTCAGTCACTGGATTGAAGCTTACCCCACATGTACAAATGACAGTCTCACAGTTGCAAAGTTACTACTTAGGGAACTAATACCCAGCTTCGGGTTTCCGGTCTCTATAGAATCAGATAGGGGCAGACACTTTGACAATGAGGTGATTAAACTCTTGTGTGCCGCATTAGACATTGAACAGAAGCTGCACTGTAGCTACCCCCCTGAAGCATCAGGATTAGTAGAGCAAATGAATGGTACTTTGAAATCAAGAATGGCAAAGATGTGCGCAGCTACCAATATGAAATGGCCAGATGCATTACCCTTAGTGCTGATGTCAATGAGGAAAACCCCCGATCAGAAGACAGGACTATCACCACACGAAATCCTAATGGGTAGAGCTATGAGGTTACCCGCAGTACCTGCAAATGCTCTAGTGAATATCACAGATGATATGGTGTTGGACTACTGCAAAGGCATGGCTGATGTGATTCGCTCTTTCTTTCACCAGGTAGAAGCTAACACATTGCCACCGATCGGTGATCCAGGTCACACTCTACAAGCCGGTGACTGGGTGGTTGTCAAGAAGCACGTGAGAAAGTCGTGTTTGGAGCCGCGCTGGAAGGGACCATATCAAGTAATTTTGACAACAACCACAGCTGTGAAATGTTCAGGCGTTCCAAATTGGAAACATGCCAGTCACACGAAAAAGGTAACGTGCCCAACTGATGAGGAACTTGAAGTTTCCGGCATAACAGTCACAGAGAGAGAAGTATCAGGGCTAGAAATCAGCCCAGAGAGAACTGAAACCACAGGAGAGCCCACTGAGAACAGCCTAGTCCCTCAAACAGTGAATGAGTTCGAGAGAGGTGACAATGTGCCTATCTCAGTAGAGGCAGCAGGAGAACTAAATCAAGGAGAGGGTCTCCCAGAAGCAGACGGATACGGGTTAGAACTTGAACCCGTTACAGATCCATAAGAAGAAGAAGAAGAAGGTAAATAATAGAAAGAGACCAAAGTACTCCGGCATCCCCTGAGCCAGTTGCTGGTCCATCAAGAGAAAACCCCATATTACAAAAGGAAGGTGCTATTTAGCGTCCTGAAAAGACAAGTCGGAAGAATACGCATAAGGGAGATAATTGGCCACAGAAACAGGCTGCAAAAGCAAGAAGCGTACCAGATGAAACAGTAACAGAAGAGACTGATACATCCCAAGTAGAGGATCTGAGTGAAGGAGAATTACAAGGTGAACTCAGACTGAACATCTGAATGGCAACAAGAATTCTTAGCGTCCTGTTTTGATCGAGAAGTACCAGGCCAATACTACTGTACCTGAAGTAACTCAAAGCAAAAAGACTTTATTAAATTCGAAACTGAAAAACGAAAGAAAGAGACTTATAAATTACCGGATGAGACATCGATAACCTGATTTGACTTAAAAAAAAAAAAAAAAAACTGATTATGACAAGCTGCTAACCTGATTTGACAAAGGGGTCCTGGAGTGAATGAAAACGCTGTAAATACACGCAAAGAGAGAGAGAGAAGAAAACGTTTTTTATAGTCCTCAAGTCGATTGTTAGTCTGCTATCTGATTCTTTACAGACATGGCTTATAATAGAGGTAGTAACAAGAAGGGTAAGGTGTGTGGTTGGTTAAGTCTTATAATAGGTATTGTGTGTGCAATAATAATTGTGGGAGTGATTGTGGGAATGCCGTGGTTAGATAAGAAAGTGACTAATAATGCTTTAAAACCTGAGACTACAACATTATCACCGTGGGAAAAGTTTGAGCAGGATGCAAGACACTTGCATGAGGGAACTAATTCAAATGGGGAACTTTCTACTAATGTCTTCTATTGCTTGCTGAATAAGTATGTTGGGACTATGGATGCGAAAAATTGTTGTGTGTGTACAAAGATTCCTTCGTCAGTGCAAGAAGGGGTCACCTATCATAGCTTGCCATTAACTTTTGGGATAAGCTGTAGCTTGCTATTAACAAGATTCTATAATCAAGAGCATGTGCAATACTTTTATTCAAATCTGGATGTTGTGTTTTCTTTTGTACCTGTGATTGAGTTTCTGAACAAGTTAGCTAAGGAGCATAATATAAAAATAGAGGCTTCTTTGAACCAACGCTTACATTTGGGACAGCTTATGCACACCGTAACAATCTGACCTGCTTATTGACACCTGTAGAGAAAAGCTTCTTAGATCACACCGATGATAGACACAAAGCATTAAAAGAAAGATTAGAAAAGGAGTTAGAAAAACGTACATCTGCAAATGATTATGCTTACACCGCAATCAAGACGCAAGGCAAACTAGCTATAGATGAATTACATGTAGGTAGTCTTTGTATATATAGGCAAAAATCTGAGCAAGAAACTTTATTTGTGGGAACGAGTGAATGCAGGCGTGTTTTTGTTTCAGGGTAAATGGACATTTATGTTGAATGGACAGGATCCAGCGATCCCTGGGATCTATTACATCTGCAGACTTAATGCTTATTACCGTCTCCCTAAGGGATGGTATGGGACATGTTATTTGGGAATAGTTTTCCCAAAGATTTACCAGATTGATGACTTAAAGCAAATACCTAAAACGTCTGAATTACAACATGCTAGACAAAAACAAGAGACAGCGGCTGCTGTCATTGATATATTTGGAGCCATAATTTCTTCGGTAGGGGTTATCTTAAACTCCATGAAGATTCAAAGGTTGTCTACTATTGTGGATAACATGCTGACAAATTTTACAGGGGCTATACTCCTGATGGATACTGAACTTGCTACGGAAAGAGATATGACTCTTCAAAATCGCCTTGCTTTAGACATTCTTTTAGCAAATAGTGGCGCTGTCTGCAAGATGCTCAATGAGCGTCATTGTTGCTCATTCATACCTGACAATAGTAAAAAAGATTAGAGGGATGCTTACTAACCTAACCAAAGATAGCGCAGATTTGAAGGATTTGAAAGAACCTGGAGTGTGGGAGAAATTAGGAAAAGGAATTGCCAGAGTAGGGAGCTGGTTTAGCAACATTTGGAATGGGGTACTTGCAAAAATATTAGGGGGTCTATTAATTGTTCTGGCCTGTTTATTAGGATTATGGGGAGCATGCAAAATTAATGATAAAATTCAAAGAAATTGGACAAAAAGAACCAGGAGGAATGAAGAAAGCGAAAGGGAGAAAATGTTCAACAACATTTGGGAAAGTTCACACAAGGGACAAGATGTTGAAATGCGCATTATGCCTAAGGTGAACAATTATAGTGGAAGGTCAAGGGAAAGGTTTATGTGATGACGAGCGTTATCAGAGGAGGCACTGAGAGAGCGTAGCTTATATAATCTATATTAACATGAAATGTTTATGAACTAATGTGTAATGATGCCATATAGAAACTATATTAATAGCGATTTTCCTTAAACCTGCACTTGAATTGTGACCACGATGAGTGGCCACCAATGTATACGCAAATCAATAATGATGATTAAAATGTTTATGTTACGTTCAATTAAGCTTATACTAACATTTGCGTTATTAAATCTGTATTGAAAACCTCATAGGCCTTAAATTAGCATGAGCCGGAGTTTAGCTGCCTGGCTCTCATATTAAATGCATTTATCTACTTTTCAGTGTGCTGACTCACAATGGGCCATGACCCCGCAATGTTCTTTTTCTTCAAACTTGGAAGATGAATGTAACCATGTTAAATCCTTTCTCAGGCGCCTTCTCTACGCCCATGGAATAAATGTTATAAAAGAAGTGAAACAGTGTAGATTAATGTAATGTACAAGGTCATTCAAACCAGTGAATACAATGGGACTGCTAACCAAAAGATGTGCAAAGAATTATCAAGAAATGAAGTCACACCGGACGTGTCACCTCTGAAGACGTCAATTGCGAGGACCAATCAAAAACTTGTAAACCAATATGGGGTGAAGATTAGGATTACCTAATGTCCAATTTGATAGGTTAAAGATAGTGGGGTATAGAAATTGTCCAATAGAATTTTGGGGGAATGAACAATGAAAATGGGATAAAAACCCATGTCACAGGAAGTCAGGAGAATTAGGTAGGGAATGCTATTGATTTTATCCAGAAACTCTGTCACTCTGCTTGGTGACTTGATACTTTATTAAACCATCCTCACCTTTAGACTTGTCCATCTAACACTTTGCCTCCTTATGAGGGAAGTGCCCCCGTTTGCCCCGGAGCTGAGTTCTGACTAATGGCGATCGGACTGATGTCCTGAAGAAGAAGAATGAGCCTGTGCGCTGACCTAATCTTTGGAGGGTAATTATGACAATGCCTTTGTCATTTGTCTGTTTGCTTTTCCTTTCTAGGTACCAACTGCTTACTTTTGACAGAGACCATAGTTAGATGTTTTCCAAATTGGTGTTCAAAATTGTTTTGCATGAAGCCCAACATGCTAATGCTGATTAGTGGTTAGGACAGGTGTTCACCAAACTGACGCAAATAGACAAATGATTGACATTATGCTATGTTGAATTGACGCGATATTGACGCTTTGCTAAACTTGATCTATGTTCACACCGTGTTATATTCTAATGTTTGTGATTCTTGCCCTAATGAAATCTTATCAAAGCTGCCATATTATGACTATGCTGTTATGTTTCTTGGTTTTGAGGTTAACGCACTTAGGGGGTCATTCTGACCCTGGCGGTCCAAGACCGCCAGGGCCACGAATGACGGAAGCACCGCCAACAGGCTGACGGTGCTTCCAAGCCCATTCTGACCGCGGCGGTAAAGCCGCGGTCAGAAAACCGGGGCCGGCGGTTTCCCACTGGTTTTCCCCCGGCTGGGCGAATCCGCCAGGGCAGCGCTGCAAGCAGCGCTGCCCTGGGGATTCTGACCCCCTTCCCGCCAGCCTGTTTCTGGCGGTTTTCACCGCCAGGAAGAGGCTGGCGGGAACGGGTGTCCTGGGGCCCCTGGGGGCCCCTGCACTGCCCATGCCACTGGCATGGGCAGTGCAGGGGCCTCCTAACAGGCCCTGATGAAGCTTTAAGCAGACAGTGAAAAGCGCATCGGGTGCAACTGCACCCGTCGCACGCCCGCAACACCGCCGGCTCCATTCGGAGCCAGCTTCTGTGTTGCAGGCCTCCTTCGCGCTGGGCCGGCGGGCGCTAACATGGTTAGCGCCCGCCGGCCCAGCGGGAAGGTTAGAATGGGGGCAGCACTATTTTGCCCGCGTGGCTGCCAAATGGCGGTTCCCGCCAGGCGGGTGGCAACCGCCGCCCGCCTGAGTCGGAATGACCCCCTTAATCTTAGATTGTAACTAATAGGGAATAAAATCCATAAAAATTATACTAAACTGTTGTGGTTATTCATGGCTGAAAGGTCATTTTAGTGTCTTGAATTATTAATGACTTTGACTAAAGTGAAATATATTATTGTGATAAATATTGATGACGTTATTGACATATTGATTGATATATTGATTAGCTATCTCGTCCTACGGTGTCTCTCAACTGGGTCAAAAGATTCATTGGCCTAAAGCGAGTCCTGATGTGTAATAAAATATCATAGAGTGACGCGTTAGCAGTTCTGGTAGCAGGGTGACGGTTTGGCCCTCTGGGGCCCTAGGACGGAGAATCGTTGTTTAAATTGTTTTTCTGTGATAATGCAAATTGGAGGTATGATGTGTTTCTAAATTCACCATGACTTTCCCGGGATCTCGGAGCCTGCCAAAGTGAGTTGGGAATGTTCTCGGCGTCATAGTATGTGTGCTATAGGGTTTTGCGCTTGCTCAGCTTATGCATTTTGCAGGTGTTTTGCGAGGGTTGTATGTATATAGGCCAGGTAAATGTTGTTTTAGTAGGAGTGGGCGTACTCCGAAGTATGAAAGTAGGGAAGTCGTCGTACTTCATATGAGTGTGGCGCTTTGTGCTCAAAATTATCCACGTGGTTGGTTGTTCATGTACGGACCCGTCGTGGTCTAAGACTCCGGAGTATATTGACAAGTGTAGGAGACACTTGGGTTTATGTTGTAATCTGTGCGGTTTAATAGGTCAATCGGGCGTGGTTGACAAGTTGTGTTTGAGTCAAATTGTATGTGTGAAACCTTCAATGGCGATTTGGCAAGTTCTAAAGTGCACTAGGACGAACCATTGACAAGTCGAGAGTAGGATTTGCGTGTCGAATTCTGCTTGCGTTTGCGGGAATTGAGAAGGAGAGAGCAGCGACCGAGGCTTCAAGTGAAATCTCTTTAAAGTTCTGAAACAAATGTGTTACCCTTCCTGTAGTAAACCGGCAGATTTGTGTTGTTGTTAAAGGTGCTCGCAGTAAAATTTTGCATTAGTATGGTGTGAATCTAGTGAGGGGCAGACAAGCCGCAAGACGTTGTCAGCTGCAGTGTGTGAGTGTGACGTCAGTGGTGCCGTGCTGAGATAGGTCAGTTGTCGAGAGGGGTCGCGCACGGATTGGCTGCCGTCCATGAGAGGCAATAGTTTGAGAAAGGTGGGTGAAGAGTGTCCTGGGAATTAAAGTCACTTTCTGATTAAATACAAATAAGTGAAAAACGCAAAGATGAATTTTGTCAAGGCCTTTAAGAGTGCTCTGAAAGGAGATGCATACATTATGGCGAGTCAAGGGGAGCCTACACTGCCTGAGGGTACTCCAGCTTACATAGTTATGGAGGAAAAAGGTGTTGCGCCTTGTTTATGGGTGAAACAGTAGCGCAAATTAACAGAAAAAGAGGGATGTTTGGCATTCCCAGAACATGGGACGTTGAATACGAGGGTGCTAGAGAATTTGAAATAGATGTTAAGCTTACAGAAATCACCTCCGAGGCCAGCTCAGTATGAGGCTTTAGCAATTTGGGATTTAATGGCTCTTAAACAGAGACAAGAGAAATTCCAAAGAAGACTAAAAAGGGAAGTTAAGTCTTATGCAGAAGCTAGGTGGGATAATGAGAACAAAATGTGGAGACGGGGAATAGTTGATGGATTAAAATTGTTCCCAGCAATTACACAGGAAGAAGAGACGCAGGGGAAGAAAGCTACCTGTAAAACAGACAAAGATTCTAGTAAGCCTAAGGAAACGAAGAGACCTTGGGAAGAGGAAGACGATTCAGACGATGAAGAATTTATGGATCACATATTACATGATCGCCCGCCACCTTATGCGGTGAGTGACAATGTCCCAAGCACTAGCGTGGGTCCTGGGAACCAGACGCAGAAGAAGGGAGTTACTGATACGGTACAGACTAGTGATACGGCTTCGATACAGAATGGTGTCAGTGTACCCACTGCGCCAGACATGCAGATACAGTTGCAACCTCCACCGCAGATTCAGAGAATCTATACAGACGTCCCAGTACTGGAGACTACTACAAACCTGATAGTACCGCCAGACCCGATATATACAAAATCGAGGTTAGTCCAGATTGAGTCAACTACGCAATTGCTGCCCCAGCTGCAGCCGCAGCCACAACTGATACCAGGATATAACCCAGTAGCAGGTCCTCGATTAATACCTGCCCCGGCTTCAGAGGATCATTTTGGAGTCGCTGCTCCAAGAGGTCTGGGACCAGGTCAGACACGTGCCACAATATCGTTGCCAATTAAGGTTGGTCCACCAGTGCCATTATATGCGCAAGGTAAGCCTGGTGTATGTGATCAGGGAGCAATGACCCATGATGCAATAAGAGGAGGGTCCATAGGAACCCCCCAGTTAATGGCCCCAGGAAAACAGGCAGTTGAGAAACCGAGGTCTTTAATAGACCTTAGCCCAGTTGAAACATCATTGGAGGCAATGCGACAGGAAGGGCTAAGTCTGCTAACTCCACAGGCAATAAGCACGAATGCTTCACAATCGCCAATGATGCATGCAGGGAAAATTTCACTGCAAGGTTTTACGGTACAACAGTTGAATGAGTGGTTAGAGAAGACCTATGCTTCACAAAAGACCACAGTGACTGCAGTAGAACCGGAAAGGATAGGAAAAGATGAGTACCTGAACTTTGTAAGATTGGGGGTGGAAGCTGCTGAACTAGTGGACGGAACAATGGGGGTAAACAGATTAGAGTCATACACAGAAGCAGAGCTGAGATATCTGTGCCCTAAGATTACTAAGGAGGTAGGCAAGGTACATCAGAGACTAGCGAACCTGGCAGACAAGTACAACATTGACATTGAGAACACAAAACATTTGAAAAGAAGTTACAGGTTAGACTTTGACGCAAAAGACTTTGAGCACATGAGGTCTGCCGGAATGAAAGCGCATTTAAAAGAAATACTGCAAAGTGCGCAAATCTGGGGAGCGTTAGAAAAGTGGGAAAGCAGATGGGCAAAGAAAAGAGATAAGGAGAAAGGAGACAGTCCAGGGTCGAGTCAAGCTAAAACTACACCAGAAACGGAATCAGTAAAACTACTACCAATGAGAGAAACAGCTGGTGGAGTTTTAATTCATGTGCCGTGGTCCAGAGGAGACATCCTATCTTTTACAAATGATTATCCCAGATTGAGGGAGAAACCGATCGAGTGGTATCAACAAACAGAAAGGTTTGTGAAGCTCGCAAAGTGTATCTGGAAAGACTTGAATACCTTGTTTGAGATCATTTTTCCACCTGATTTTTGGCTTGAGTACAAGAGAGGGGTAGACTGGCTGACGAAGGAGCCTGCAAGGGATAAGGTGACTGGAGCTCCCTCTGAAGAGGTGATAAAATACTATCATAAAGTGATTGAGTTTTTGAAGCTGAAAGTGTCGCCGAAGATGACTGATTGGCAGAAAATCGACCGGACCTCACAAGAGGTTAATGAATCAATACATGCTTACTATGAAAGGTTGTGAAAGGCATTCAAACATTACAGTGGTACAGAGACTATTGAGCCGAAAGACATGAACCATCTCGTGTTCAGATTTGTTGAAGGGTTGAGACCAGAGGTTAGCCAGATGATTAAGAATCATTTGATTTGTTGGCAAGCGAAGCCGATTGATGAAGTGTTACAGTATGCGAAATATTGTAGTGACGAGATTGAGTTGAAACAGAAAAAGTTAAAGGAGAAAGTGATGGTGATGCAGATAAGGGCTGCACAGGCAGGAATACAGGGAAATGGAGTTCAAAAGATGAAACAGCAGCAACCGCAAGTGAATGGTGTGTTTCAGGCACAACCGAGAGGTCGAGATTTTGTGAATCGCGGTACAGACTTAAATACTGTTGTTCAAAATGACGTGCAGGGGATGAAAAGGATGTCACCATGTCACGCTTGCGGGGGCGTGGGGCATTGGAAGCGGGAATGCCTGAATGTGGTTCAGGATGGTGTTGTTCAACCAAGCACTAATGTCGGTACATTGCAAAATATGAAAGGTCCAAAATTGAGAAATCAAAACTCGAACTTTCAAAATAACATGATTCAGATGCAGGGGTTACAGCCCATGCAGCAAATGCAAATGCCACATGTGCAAACAGCGTAAATGTAGCAAGTACAATAGCAGGTTCCCATGGTACATAGACAGCAAATGCAATTACCAATGGCTCCGATGGGACAGCAACAGGTGATGCTTCCTCAACAGGTCACAGGTCAAGTGATGAGTCAAAATAATACAGTACAGCAATTCCCATTGCGTGGTGAGGATGGAATGAATGAGGAGTGGTCGGATGACAGCTCAGATAGGAAGAGTGCAAGCTTGCAGCGTCCCTAGAGGTAAATTAGAGGAGACCCTATGTAGAGGGAAAGTAATGGGTCACAAAGTTTCTGTCTTGGTTGATACCGGAGCTACACGCTCTACAGTTAGAAGTGCAAGAGGTTCCGAAATTACCACTTTCGGGGCGCACCATAAGGGTGGTCATAGTAGCAAACCAGTACTTAACAAATCTGATTACAGATCCAGTGCAGGTTGAGATCGGCAACTTCCAGGGACTGCATAAGTTTGTAGTCTGCGATTCAAGTCCGGTATCCCTACTGGGAAGAGACTTACTGTGCAAGACAAAATGTTCGATTACTTGTTCCAATGATGGAATCGAAGTACAGACAAACAGCGATGATGTAGGCGATGATGGTCAGTTCTCAGAGTTAGAGACAGGAACCACAAATGAAGATTACCCCTTGATTACCTTGTTCCCGATGCTTACAGTGATTGACCTACCTGCCGAGTTACAGGGAACGGTGACAGAGAAAGTGTGGGATTTGACAGGAAAAGAAGTGGGATTAATAAAAGGAGTAGAACCAGTTAAAGTACAAGTGAAACCAAATGCAGTATTTCCCCAGGTGCCACAATATCATATGGCACAAGATGTTCTTATTCAAGTGTCACAAATAATTGCAGACTTTGTGAAACAGGGAGTCTTAAAGGAAGTGTTGAGCAGCCCATGTAATTCACTGATAATGGGTCTGAAAAAGCCCTGTGGGAAGGTTCGAATTGTGCAGGATTTGAGGAAAATAAACGAGATTGTGGTAAAATGTTGCCCCATAGTGCCCAATCCAGCAGTGATTATGTTTCAGGTTCCATGTGATGCTGAATGGTTCACCATTGTAGACCTGTCACAAGCCTTTTTTCGATACCTCTTCACAAGGACAGTCAGTTTTTATTCAGTTTCAAATTCCTGGGTAAGGTGTACAGTTGGTGTAGAATTCCTCAAGGGTTTTCTGAGTCACCGTCCATCTTCAATCAGATATTGAAAAAGGACTTAGAATCCTTAATACTGCCTTTTAACTCGACTCTAGTGCAGTACATTGACGATTTGCTGATTGCATCCAAGACCAGGTATAACTGTAAGTACGACACAATTGCCTTACTGAATCATTTGGGGAAAAATTGACATAAAGTGTCACCCAAGAAGCTGCAGTACTGCCAGAAAGAAGTGAAATACTTAGGACACTTAATTGAAAGAGGGCCCAGGAGAATATCAAAAGAAAGAATAACAGCCATTTTGCAAATGAACCCCCCCAGCAACCAAGAGAGATGTCAGGATGTTTTTGGGAATGGTGGGCTACTGTCGCCAGTGGATACCCAACTTCTCGATTATCTCAAAACAATTGATAAAGCTGACAGGCAAAGAGGTTAAGGATGAACCGTATACCCTAACTTTGTCCAAGGAAGAGCTTGAGTCATTCATGGAATTGAGAGAATGCATGTGCAGGGCACCAGCCTTGGGTATGCCTGACTACAAGGAGCCTTTTATACTGTTTTGTCATGAACGTAATGCTTGTTCTTTGTCTGTCTTGACACAGGTCTATGGAGGTGCAAATCGCCCTGTAGCATATTTTTCAGCTAGCTTGGACCCCGTTGCAGCAGCCTTACCGGGTTGTTTGCACGCAGTTGCAGCAGTTGGTCAGAGCCTCACGCAGTGTGAAGGCATAGTAATGGGATATCCCCTAACAGTAATGGTTCCGCATTCAGTTGAAATTTTGTTGACACGAACTAAAACTCAGCACATGACAAATGCTCGCCTCACCAAATATGAGACAATTATACTGGGGTCACCTAATGTCTTGCTGAAACGATGTACTGTGTTGAACCTGGCAACTCTACTTCCTACTGAGAAAACTGAAGTTAATAATGAAGAGGAAGTCGAGCATGACTGTCTTGAGGTAACAGAACTATGTACCAAGCCACAACCTGATATTCAAGATACACAGTTAAAAGAAAATGACTGTATTATGTTTGTTGATGGATCCTGTTTGAGAGACTCAGTCGGAATGCTGAGAGCCGGTTACGCTGTATGTACCATAGCTGGTATCATTGAAGCTTCCTGGCTCGAGAAAGTGTATTCCGCACAAGTGGCAGAGCTAATTGCCATTACTAAGGCATGCCACGCAGCTGAAAATGTAAGAGTCACTATCTATACTGACAGCAGGTATGGATTTGGAATTGTACATGATTTTGGCCAACTGTGGTTGCAGAGAGGTTTCATGACCTCTTCTGGTTCTCCTGTGAAAAATGGTGAACAAATTAAGGATTTGTTACATGCAATTCAGTTACCTCTTGAAATTGCCGTGGTGAAATGCAATGCTCACGTTAACTCACAAGACTTTGGGGGTCATTGCGGTAGACTACTGCCAGGGCCGGGGACCGCGGATGCACCGCCAACAGGCTGGCGGTGCATCCATGGGCATTCTGACCGCCGCGGTCAGAAACGGGAAACCGGCGGTGTCCTCCCGGTTTCCCGCTGCCCTTGGGAATCCTCCATGGCGGCGCTGCAGGCAGCGCCGCCATGGGGATTCCGACCCCCTTACCGCCAGCCTGGCTCTGGCAGTTTTGACCTGGCTGGCGGTAACGGGTGTCGCGGGGCCCCCTAACAGGGCCCCACCAAGATTTTCAGTGTCTGCCAAGCAGACACTGAAAATCGCGACGGGTGCAACTGCACCCGTCACACCCCTTCCACTCCGCCGGCTCCATTCGGAGCCGGCATCCTCATGGAAGGGGGTTTCCCGCTGGGCTGGCGGGCGGCCTTCTGGCGGTCGCCCGCCAGCCCAGCAGGAAACTCAGAATAACCGCGGCGGTCTTTTGACCGCGCAGCGGTATTCTGGCGGTTCCCGCTTGGCGGGCGGCTCCCGCCGCCCGCCAAGCTCAGAATGACCCCCCTTGTGTCCATGGGAAAGATTTTGCGCATTGAACTGTATATTGTTTAAGGACCAGTGGGAATTGATGCCGCAAACTGAAAATGACACATGCTTGAACCTTGCATTAAGGGTGGTCAATACGCTAGATGAGTTAAAGACATTACAGGGTCGTGCTAGCAAAGAGAAAAAACACTCCTGGCAAAGAATGCAGTGTGTACAGAGGGCTGCCGACTTGTGGGTCTCAGAGGAGGGGAAATTAGTTTTGCCAAACAGTCTTCTGTCACAATTCGCTAGGCTCTACCATGGATAGGCTCATCTTGGGAGAGATGCAATGATCAGGTCATTCAAAATCGATTGGTTTAACCCAAAGTTCAGACATGCCGCAGAGGTTACCTGTCACAGGTGCATCATCTGTCAACAGATGAATGCCGGAAAAGGGACTGTGGTAACTTTGAGCCACATTGGGTGAGCTGGTGGTCCATTAGAAAGATGCAAATGGTTTTATTGAAATGCCTGTTTGCGGAGGATTGAAGTATGTGTTGGTGATTGTGTGTGTTTTCAGTCGCTGGATTGAAGCTTAAACCACACGTAGAAATGACAGTCTCACAGTTGCAAAGTTACTACTTAGGGAACTAATACCCAGGTTTGGGTTTCCGGTCTCTATAGAATCAGATAGGGGCAGACACTTTGACAATGAGGTGATTAAACTCTTGTGTGCCGTATTAGACATTGAACAGAAGCTGCACTGTAGCTACCGCCCTGAAGCATCAGGATTAGTAGAGCAAATGAATGGTACTTTGAAATCAACAATGGCAAAGATGTGCGCAGCTACCAATATGAAATGGCCAGATGCATTACCCTTAGTGCTGATGTCAATGAGGAATACCCATGGTAAGACAGGACTATCACCACACGAAATCCTAATGGGCAGAGCTATGAGGTTACCCGCAGTACCTGCAAATGCTCTAGTGAATATCACGGATGATATGGTGTTGGACTACTGCAAAGGCATGGCTGATGTGATTCTCTCTTTCTCTCACCAGGTAGAAGCTAACACATTGCCACCGATCGGTGATCCAGGTCACACCCTACAAGCCGGTGACTGGGTGGTTGTCAAGAAGCACGTGAGAAAGTCGTGTTTGGAGCCGCGCTGGAAGGGACCATATCAAGTAATTTTGACAACAACCACAGATGTGAATTGTAGAGGCGTTCCAAATTGGATACATGCAAGTCACACGAAAAAGGTAACGTGCCTAACTGATGAGGAACTTGAAGTTTCTGGCACAACAGTCACAGAGAGAGAAGTATCAGGGCTAGAAATCAGCCCAGAGAGAACTGAAACCGCAGGAGAGCCCACTGAGAACAGCCTAGTCCCTCAAACAGTGAATGAGTTTGAGAGAGGTGACAATGTGCCTATCTCAGTAGAGGCAGCAGGAGAACTAAATGAAGGAGAGGTTCTCCCAGAAGCAGACGGATACGGGTTAGAACTTGAACCCGTTACAGATCCAGAAGAAGAAGAAGAAGAAGATGTTAAATAACAGAAAGAGACCAAAGTACTCCGGCATCCCCTGAGCCAGTTGCAGGTCCATCAAGAGAAAACACCATATTACAAAAGGAAGGTGCTGCTCAGCGTCCTGAAAAGACAAGTCGGAAGAAGACGCATAAGGGAGATAATTGGCCAGAGAAACAGGCTGCAAAAGCAAGAAGCGTACCAGATGAAACAATAACAGAAGAGACTGATACATCCTGAGTAGATGATCTGAGTGAAGGAGAATTACAAGGTGAACTCAGACAGAAAAGAAAGAGCATTGCATACAGAAGGTACGCAGGTCCTGAATGGGCACATGCAATGACATCTGAATGGCAACAAGAATTCTTAGCGTTCTATTTTGATCGAGAAGTACCAGGCCAATACTACTGTACCTGAAGTAACTCACAGCAAGAAGACTTTGTTAAAATCGAAACTGAAAAACGAAAGAAAGAGACTTATAAATTACCGGATGAGACATTGATAACCTGATTTGACTTTTAAAAAAAAAAACTGATTATGACAAGCTGCTAACCTGATTTGACAAAGGGGACCTGGAGTGAATGAAAACGCTGTAAATACACGCAAAGAGAGAGAGAGAGAGAAGAAAAAGTTTATTATAGTCCTCAAGTCGATTGTTAGTCTGCTATCTGATTCTTTACAGACATGGCTTATAATAGAGGTAGTAACAAGAAGGGTAAGGTGTGTGGTTGGTTAAGTCTTATAACAGGTATTGTGTGTGCAATAATAATTGTGGGAGTGATTGTGGGAATGCCGTGGTTAGATAAGAAAGTGACTAACAATGCTTTAAAACCTGAGACTACAACATTATCACCGTGGGAAAAGTTTGAGCAGGATGCAAGACACTTGCATGAGGGAACTAATTCAAAGGGGGAACTTTCTACTAATGTCTTCTATCGCTTGCTGAATGAGTATGTTGAGACTATGGATGCAAAAAATTGTTATGTGTGTACAAAGATTCCTTCATCAGTTCAAGAAGGGGTCACCTATCATAGCTTGCCATTAACTTATGGGATAAGCTGTAGCTTGCTATTAACAAGATTCTATAATCAAGAGCATGTGCTATACTTTTATTCAAATCTGGATGTTGTGTTTTCTTTTGTACCTGTGATTGAGTTTCTGAACAAGTTAGCTAAGGAGCATAATATAAAAATAGTTAGAGGCTTCTTTGAACCGACGCTTACATTTGGGACAGCTTATGCACAGCGTAACAATCTGACCTGCTCTTTGACACCTGTAGAGAAAAGCTTCTTAGATCACACCGATGATAGACGCAAAGCATTAAAAGAAAGATTAGAAAGGGAGTTAGAAAAACGTACATATGCAAATGATTATGCTTACACCGCAATCAAGATGCAAGGCAAACTAGCTATAGATGCATTACATGTAGGTAGGCTTTGTATATATAGGCCAAAATCTGAGCAAGAAACTTTATTTGTGGGAACGAGTGAATGCAGACATGTGTTTTTGTTTCAGAGTAAATGGACATTTATGTTGAATGGACAGGATCCAGCGATCCCTAGGATCTATTACATCTGCAGACTTAGGGGGTCATTCTGACTCCCGCCGGCTGCAGTAACCGCAGGGCCGGCAGGAGCCGGCAGAATACCGCTGCGCAGTCAGAAGACCGCCGCGGTTATTCTGAGTTTCCCGCTGGGCGGGCGGGCGACCGCCAGAAGGCCGCCCGCCCGCCCAGCGGGAAACCCCCTTCCACGAGGATGCCGGCTCCGAATGGAGCCGGCGGAGTGGAAAGGGTGCGACGGGTGCAGTTGCACCCGTCGCGATTTTCAGTGTCTGCATGGCAGACACTGAAAATCTTGGTGGGGCCCTGTTACGGGGGCCCCACGACACCCCTTACCGCCATCCTGTTCCTGGCGGCCAAAACCGCCAGGAACAGGATGGCGGTAAGGGGGTCAGAATCCCCATGGAGGATTCCCCAGGGCAGCGGGAAACCGGCGGTACACCGCCGGTTTCCCGTTTCTGACCGCGGCTGTACCGCCGCGGTCAGAATGCCCAGGGATGCACCACCAGCCTGTTGGCGGTGCATCCGCGGTCCACGGCCCTGGCGGATTTTACCACCAGGGTCGGAATGACCCCCTTAATGCTTATTACCGTCTCCCTAAGGGATGGTATGGGACATGTTATTTGGGAATAGTTTTCCCAAAGATTTACCAGATTGATGACTTAAAGCAAATACCTAAAACGTCTGAATTACAACATGCTAGACAAAAACAAGAGACAGCGGCTGCTGTCATTGGAGATATATTTGGAGCCATAATTCCTTCGGTAGGGGTTATCGCAAACTCCATGAAGATTCAAAGTTTGTCTACTATTGTGGATAACATGCTGACAAATTTTACAGGGGCTATACTCCTGATGGATACTGAACTTGCTGAGGAAAGAGCTATGACTCTTCAAAATCGCCTTGCTTTAGACATTCTTTTAGCAAAGAGTGGCGCTGTCTGCAAGATGCTCAATGAGCGTCATTGTTGCTCATTCATACCTGACAATAGTAAAAAGATTAGAGGGATGCTTACTAACCTAACCAAAGATAGCACAGATTTGAAGGATTTGAAAGAACCTGGAGTGTGGGAGAAATTTGGAAAAGGAATTGCCAGAGTAGGGAGCTGGTTTAGCAAAATTTGGAATGGGGTACTTGCAAAAATATTAGGGGGTCTATTAATTGTTCTGGCCTGTTTATTAGTATTATGGGGAGCATGCAAAATTAATGATAAAATTAAAAGAAATTGGACAAAAAGAACCAGGAGGAATGAAGAAAGCGAAAGGGAGAAAATGTTCAACGAAATTTGGGAAAGTTCACACAAGGGACAAGATGTTGAAATGCGCATTATGCATAAGGTGAAAAATTAGAGTGAAAGGCCAAGGGAAAGGTTTATGTGATGACAAACGTCATCAGAGGAGGCACTGAGAGAGCGTAGCTTATATAATCTATATTAACATGAAATGTTTATGAACTAATGTGTAATGATGTCATATAGAAACTATATTAATAGTGATTTTGCTTAAACGTGCACTTGAATTGTGACCACAATGAGTGGCCACCAATGTATACGCAAATCAATAATGATGATTAAAATGTTTATGTTACGTTCAATTAAGCTTATACTAACATTTGCGTTATTAAATATGTATTGAAAACCTCAGAGGCCTTAAATTAGCATGAGCCGGAGTTTAGCTGCCTGCCTTTCATATTAAATGCGTTTTTCTACTTTTCAGTGTGCTGACTCACAAGGGGCCATGACCCCGCAATGTTCTTTTTCTTCAAACTTGGAAGATGAATGTAACCATGTTAAATCAGTTCTCAGGCGCCTTCTCTACGCCCATGGAATAAATGTTATAAAAGAAGTGAAACAGTGTAGATTAATGTAATGTACAAGGTCATTCAAACCAGTGAATACAATGGGACTGCTGACCAAAAGATGTGCAAAGAATTATCAAGAAATGAAGTCACACGGGATGTGTCACCTCTGAAGACGTCAATTACGAGGACCCATCAAAAACTTGTAAACCAATATGGGGTGAAGATTAGGATTACCTAATGTCCAACTTGATAGGTTAAAGATAGTGGGGTATAGAAATTGTCCAATAGAATTTTGGGGGAATGAACAATGAAAATGGGATAAAAACCCATGTCACAGGAAGTCAGGAGAATTAGGTAGGGAATGCTATTGATTTTATCCAGAAACTCTGTCACTCTGCTTGGTGACTTGATACTTTATTAAACCATCCTCACCTTTAGACTTGTCCATTTAACACTTTGCCTCCTTATGAGGGAAGTGCCCCCGTTTGCCCCGGAGCTGAGTTCTGACTAATGGCGATCGGACTGATGTCCTGAAGAAGAAGACTGAGCCTGTGCGCTGACCTAATCTTTGGACGGTAATTATGACAATGCCTTTGTAATTTGTCTGTTTGCTTTTCCTTTCTAGGTACCAACTGCTTACTTTTGACAGAGACCATAGTTAGATGTTTTCCAAATTGGTGTTCAAAATTGTTTTGCATGAAGCCCAACATGCTAATGCTGATTAGTGGTTAGGACAGGTGTTCACCAAACTGACGCAAATAGACAAATGATTGACATTATGCTATGTTGAATTGACGCGATATTGACACTTTGCTAAACTTGATCTATGTTCACGCCATGTTATATTCTAATGTTTGTGATTTTTGTCCTAATGAAATCTTATCAAAGCTGCCATATTATGACTATGCTGTTATGTTTCATGGTTTTGAGGTTAACACACTTAGGCCCTCATTCTGACCCTGGCGGTTTGTAACCGCCAGGGCAGAGGGCAGAGGAAGGACCGCCAACAGGCTGGCGGTGCTTCCGGAGCAATTCTGACCACGGCGGTAAAGCCGCGGTCAGAAAAGGGGAACCGGCGGTTTCCCGCCGGTTTTCCCCTGCCCCAGGGAATCCTCCATGGCGGCGCTGCATGCAGCGCCGCCATGGGGATTCCGACCCTCTTCCCGCCAGTCTGTTCCTGGCAGTTTACACCGCCAGGAAGAGGCTGGCGGGAACGGGTGTCGTGGGGCCCCTGGGGGCCCCTGCAGTGCCCCATTAAGATTTTCAGTGTCTGCCTAGCAGACACTGAAAATCGCGATGGGTGCCACTGCACCCGTCGCACACCAGCAACTCCGCCGGCTCCATTCGGAGCCGGCTTCATCGTTGCTGGGGCTTTCCCGCTGGGCGGGTGGGCGGCCTTTTGGCGGTCGCCCACCCGCCTAGCGGGAAAGTCAGAATGACCGCCGCGGTCATTTGACCGCGGTGCGGTCTTCTGGCGGTCTCTGCCCGGCGGGCGGCGAACGCCGCCCGCCGGGGTCGGAATGACCCCCTTAATCTTGGATTGTAACTAATAGGGAATAAAATCCATAAAAATTCTACTAAACTGCTGTGGTTATTCATGGCTGAAAGGTCATGGTAGTGTCTTGAATTATTAATGACTTTGACTAAAGTGAAATATATTGTTGTGATAAATATTGATGACGTTATTGATGTATTGATTGATATATTGATTAGCTATCTCGTCCTACGGTGTCTCTCAACTGGGTCAAAAGATTCATTGGCCTAAAACGAGTCCTGATGTGTAATAAAATATCATAGAGGGACGCATTAGCAGTTCCATAGTGGTTTAGCTGCTTGGGCAATGTATGTTCTTCAATTATTAAAAAAACTGTAATAAAAAATTCAAGGGAAGGGAGTCGGTTTGGGTCAGCACCTTTCAGCTATTGTCTAGCAACAGTTTTTCTTGGTTTGATACAGAATGGAAAGGCTGCCCCTAAAGACATGGCATTTCTTAGATGGTTATGTTGCCCCATTTGTGTTCCCATTAGGTTAGGTGATGGTGCACTGAAAACGTTACAAGAGGTGTGGCTTGTGATTGAAGATCAGTGTGTGTTATGTAATGTATTTAATTTGATGGCACAGAAGCATTTCAATTGCTGATTTATTACTGTTTGTTAACACAATGGCTTCTTTGTGATCGCTTAGCCTGTTGTAAAGACATCATATTATTCACTTGCATGTTTTTTTTCCTTTGCCTTCATGATCACATGCTGTTGGAGTGATTTGTTTTAGCTTGCAAAGTAAAACATGTATGGGCAAGCGTTCTTAAAGATACAAATAAAATATTGGTTGTATGCCTATGTTCCACTGCTACTGCTATGTGATAAAACAAAAGCATCTGCAGAGTTAGACATTCTAAAAATGTAGCAAAACATTATTTCATTTTGTCTGTGTTCCACTGCAATTGCCATATTTTTTTCACTATCCATACAACCCTGTTTTCAACACAAAATGACTAAATACTAAATACTTGCAGCCTACCTTAAAATAGTTTATAGCGTGCCCTTTCTACTACTGCTGCCTTTTCTTAAGCATCCTAAACAATTCCCCTTTTCAATTATTTTGCACAAAAACAATTATAACAAAGCATTATCATCCTATCATCCTATCACGATGAACCACTTTCAAATTCCCCATAATGGTCTTCAGGCTCCCATGAAAGTGGGACATCTTTTGGAATGCCAATTGTCATTACAAATCTCTCCTCCACATAGTATGGGAAACATAACCAGAATATCTGACCCTCCTGTTTTGCAGAAATATTGTGAATGGTCTAGTTTTGTTTCAGTTGTGTCAGCTAGCTTGAGCCTCATATCTATAGTCATCAAGAAAGATGTATTCAGTTACAGTAAACAAATTAAATACAAATACATAAACAATAAAAACATATAATATATTAAAAACATTAAAATACATTAGATGACCAGCAATTCATGCAGCAAAATAAAACTGGGTAAGTCCCTTTTTAAATGCCTGAATCGCACAGCAGCTTTAAAGAAAACAATATCTACTGGGTAATTTGTAAAAATAACAGTGTTGGGCACGCTTTCATAAAATCTCGCACCTTAAGATGGGGAATTAAGAATGCCTTTCTCTGGACCTCATAATACTTACAGAAAAATTATAAAATGCACAGTGTTCTGTGTAGACATCTGGTCGCAGCCGCAGGATACTTAAGAGGAAGGTTCATTCCATCCACGAGGAAAGGCTAAAAGCTGAGCCAATAGGTTCAACCTGAATCTGATTAACAGAAATTGGGTGTGCTTAGAGGTTACCAAAGTAAGGTATGGCTCTATAAATATATTCGTTTTCAACAATAGATACATTCGCCCCGAAACCTGTAGAGCCTCAGATTCTTTTTTTTAAATTGTACGTCTTCAGAGATTGTCTCTGACCCAGCCACAATTTGCCTTTGTGATCTTGTCAGGACAGTTAAAAAGATCCCCACACCTAAATTCAGAAGCTCCCTTTTTGATCTAGTTAATCTAGGGAATTTGCAGTGGAAAATCAAAGGATAAACAATCCTGCAATATCTACTTGTTCAGTTGCACTCGCTTGGTCCACAAATCAACCCAGCACAAAAGGGAATGAAGGGCAACGATTTCAGCAAAATGGCCAATACCCGATTCTTCATGCACTACATAGGAAGGGGTACTTTGTGGGGCAAAAAGCAGGCATCGCAAAAACGTATTTTTGGCCACCTAAGAAGGTTGTACTTAACATATCCCTAAATATCACTCCATAAGTGGGTTTGGAGATGATTTGGCTTGTTAAACTTCTAATAATGCACTAATCGGCTTCCTCCCTAGTCTAGAAGCAAATTTCCAGACCGCCACATTGGTCCTATCAAAGTCAAACAACTCTTCAGTCTACAAATCTGTCCAATGTAGATTGGTGTCAAATAAAACACCTAGTAAAGGGGAGGCGTTAACTTACATGAAAGCGCAAGACCCCCATCTCAAAGGATTGCATTTTCATACTTCTTGGGCCGATTACCATCACATGTGATTTACTGATGTTAGTACTTCAAACAAGCTCCTCCATGAATCCCACAAGTGCAATTATGCTGGCTTGTAGGATCCTGGCTGTTTTGGCCATTAAAACTGCATTGTCTGCATAGAGCAGGACAGGCGTGGGCTGATGCTTGTGGACAATCTACCCTCCTCCACAAGAACATGCTCAAGTTTGTGTATATATAATGTAAATAAGTAAGGGGCCATGATACATCCCTGCCTAATGCCCTGTATAGTTTTAAAGCAATCTGCGCAAAGAGAATCAGAGGTATATCTAACTGCAGCCTCAGTAAGGTGAAGGCCATCCCTCAGAAGGTAAACTATGCTCTGGTCAACCGCTATATCCAGAATGATCCTCCAAAGTTTATCACAGTTAACCCTGTCAAAAGCTGAGGTTGAATACATGAGGGCCAACTGTATGGAAACCATACGGGCTACCATGTATTTGTTCAGGATTAGCTAGAGATTTTTATATTAGTCAATAGTTGATCTTCCCAGTCTAACACCAAATTGAAAGTCAGACAGTATATTACACTCCTCAGACCAATGTGTAAGTCTGTCTGATAAGAGCACCCCCTCACCAGAACTTTGACTACAGAGTCAAGGAGTGGGGTGGGTCTATAACAGGAAGGGCTATCCCTATCCCTATTCTTAAAGAATGGAATAATAACTGCAGAGGCCCAGGAGGAAGAGGGCCTCCCTTCACAGCAGCATTCAAAACATTGGTCTGGGCAGGGTCCGAGATGTCAAAATCACTCCAATATAAATCAGGGGAAATCCCATCAGGACCTGGGGCTTTATTTCCAGACAAGCCCAAAGTACCCTTTTTAAACTACTACTAGATTAAAAACAAGATTGGAGACCTCTTCTAATGATTTACCTTGCTCGCTACACAATAATTCAGGCCTTCCATTATCTACCTCCTTAAAATGTGAAATCCACCTTTCTGCCTCAATGTGGTGCACTAAGGCAGGGGCATAAGCTTGCACACTAAAAAGTAAAATTTATAATGCCCTGGAATTTAGTGCTATTCCTTAAACAACAAGGTTCAAGCAAGTTCTCCAATGCTGTGTCCCTTATCGAATTTTTGCGCCGGTTCACCACTAATTTATAAATACACTGGCATTGTATCACTAGAATATCATCTCTAGGTGATGCTTTGAGAGAGCTTTATGGTTCTCTCAGGGCAAGAGAGCAACCTTTCTCAAACTATTTTGGGCATGTGTGGACTCTGGGCTCACAGAATAAATAAGAGAATCGGCAACTATGCAGGTGATATCTGAGATTGCATCTAAAGTCTTAGTTGGACAAAATGACCAACTAGAACAGGTTGCAATTTCCTGCAAACATTTAGCAAAAAGATCAGGGGGAGCCTGCAACCATTATAGTCTTTCCTTGCCTTAGTATCTCACACCAACTAAGGGAATGCAATTAGGGTTATGGTCAATGTGGGATCTGTACTCTATGGTGACCTCCAAGGTTTGGGAAAATATAAAGGACGAGACAAAGATAAAATCTATAAATTAAGCACACCCTCTACCAGTAAAGGTCGGGACCAACTCTCCCCTGCAGAGTATACAACTTTGTCCAAAGTAGAAATGAAATCATGCTTATTAAGAATATAATTCAACAAGTTCCCTTGTGTTCTGTGATCAAAATGCAGACCCTCTGGCAATGAACAGCAGCAAGATTTGTAGGGTAAGGTGATAGGATCCTCACACAAATGAGAATTAAAATCTCCCTTCCATATAATGATCACACCCTCCCATCTAGTCCCTCTAACAGACAGAGGAAGGAACCAAAAATGTGTAAACTACTAAGATCCTGGGGGAAATTCTAAGCATTATAAAAGTATAACAGTAGGGTTTTTGGAGCCCTTGCTAGGGAAAGTAACAGAGCTTGTAGGTTAGGGAATCTAGTATCAAGAATAACCGCAGTGCCTTGAAATGCAAGAGATATAAAAACAATCAGAGCACCCATCTTCCAGGCCTTTCTGGATTCTCTTGCTGGGATAAAGTAAGACTTAAAACCTGCTATATAACAGCTAGATATAGCCCGGTTTTCCTGTAGATATATTACTGCATACTGTGTCATATACTCCACCCAATCCTAAATTTTAAGCTTAGCGCTAAGACCAGCTATATTCCAACTGATAAAGTTAAACTTATTTGAGACCCAATTAATGCTAACACCCATAGAAGAAATACTTGGGGGAGTTAGGCTGGAGTCAGGCTGGAACAGTCAATCACAGGAGTCCAAAGATCCAAGAGGCAAAAATCTACTGGAGGATTGCAGCGTGAAAGGGACCACTTGCCCCATATTCTGACTCACAGAATGCTGGGAAAACACAGGTCCCGGGATAATAGGAACTTGATTTGGCTCCTAAAGTACCCCAATGGCAAGGCACAGAGAGCTGTGTTTTATGTATGGCCTAACAGAATCAAGAACACGCCCTGCCACATCAGCTCTAGTAAAGTTAATAATAATACAGACCCCCAAAAAGGGCTTCAGGCTGTTTCCAACCCGGTGCACTTGTCTCACCATGTTAATTCAAATGCCAGGATGAATCCCCAGTGTTGTATGAACCATCAGCCAATATATCACCTTGTTCTTGAGTTGCATACAATTTTAATCTGAATTGGGATTAAGGGGGAGAACATTCCCCAATACTACAACCTAAGGAGACACCTCAGAAGGTAGAATAATAGTAAATTTAAGCGACTTAGACCCATCATGACGACTACTTAAGTTCCCTGAATCATAGCAGGGGTTGGGGTGTCTTCAAGTAGGGATTGGGAAACATTGCCACTCTTACTGCTCATGAGGGGAGGCCTGCCAGCCTTATTAACAGATACCCATTGCTGGTCATGCACCATTTCTAAAACAGGATCTATGTCAGATCTTGAAGGCACTTGGGTGGATACTATGGGGGTCATTACAACCCTGGCGGACGGTGTTAAAGGTGCGGTAATACCGCAAACAGGCCGGCGGACAAAAAAAGGGAATTATGACCGTGGCGAAACCGCCAACATAGACAGCCACTTTACCACACCGCCCGCCACGGTGGTACAGACAAGCAGCGGCGGTGACCACCAACAGACAGGCGGAAGACAATGTACCGCCCACAGTATCACAACCCGCCAATCCGCCACCTTTTCCAGGGCGGATTCACCGTGGATAAAAACACGGCGGAAACAGCTTTTGCAATGGGAAAACGCTCACCTTAACACACTCCATGGGGAAGGAGGACACCATGGAGCCGGAATTACAAATACTCCCTGCCCTTGTCTTCCTGCTCATCTATGAACACCAGCAACGGCGGCGCCGAAGACAACGGTGAGTACTGCACCTACGACATAGGGGAGGGGGGAGGCAAAAGTCAGGGGGACACACACGCAACACCCCCACCCCCACCCTCGCACATTACAACACACACCAATGCATTTCCAAACATCACAGTAACAACCCCCCCGGAAGAATGCAAAGACAAAAGGAAATCAGTTCAAACATTGTAATGTATCAAAATACTGTTCCAAATATATACAGATATACATACACATTCAAAATCATATACATTACGAGAAGTAGTGCAGGTATGCACATATCAATGTCCGTGCACCACTGGTCCAAAAAAGAATGGGCGATGCCCACACTAGATACCTGTCCACAAATGGAGAGAACACTGCAGGGGCATCAGATAGAAATACAACAGGCACCTCAGGGGGAAGGGAAGGGGGGGCACCTCAGCCGGATTACAGCATCACGCCAAATCCACGACGGGGCTCCATGCACATTGATGTATCCTGGGGAGTGCAAAGCCACAGTCTCTCAAGTCTCTACAGTGGGTGGGTTTCCCACTGTTACATCCTTGGGAGTGCAAAGCCACAGTCTCTCAAGTCTCTACAGTGGGTGGGTTGCCCACTGTACCATCCTGGGTAGTGCAAAGCCACAGTCTCTCAAGTCTCTACAGTGGGTGGTTTGCCCACTGTACCATACTGGGGAGTGCAAAGCCACAGTCTCTCAAGTCTCTACAGTGGGTGGTTTGCCCACTGTACCATCCTGGGGAGTGCAAAGCCACAGTATCTCAAGTGGATAACAGTCTTCACTGGTTCTGGAGGGGGACTGGTGCCCAGAGTGCTTCATCCTGTTCAGGACAGACGGAGTGGATGCATGTCTCCACTGGTTCTGGAGGGGGACTGGTGCCCAGAGTGCTTCATCCTGTTAAGGACAGACGGAGTGGATGCATGTCTCCACTGGTTCTGGAGGGGGAATGGTGCCCAGACTGCATCAGGCTCCCTGTGACGCTTCCTGTTCCGTCACTGTCCCAGCTGCACATGGGATAACGATGCTTGATGTGGCGGTGTTTTCCTTGTTCAGCGGTGCTTTGCCCTGTTCAGCGGTGCTTTGCCATGGCGGTCTCTGACCTGTTCAGCGGTGCTTTGCCATGGCGGTCTCTGACCTGTTCAGCGGTGCTTTGCCATGGCGGACTCTGACCTGTTCAGCGGTGCTTTGCCCTGTTCAGCAGTGCTTTGCCATGGCGGTCTCTGACCTGTTCAGCGGTGCTTTGCCCTGTTCAGCGGTGCTTTGCCATGGTGGTGTTTTCCTTGTGCAGCAGTGCTTTGCCATGGCGGTCTCTGACCTGTTCAGCGGTGCTTTGCCCTGTTCAGCAGTGCTTTGCCATGGCAGTGTTTTCCTTGTGCAGCGGTGCTTTGCCATGGCGGTCTCTGACCTGTGCATTGGTGTGTGGCATGACGGTCCCTCATTGCCCAGCGGGGCTGTGGCTGCCGGGGCCCTCCTGGGCACTGACTCCGGCGGTGGTCTCTTGACCAGTGACGATACTGCTGCCCTCCTGGGCACTGACTCCGGCGGTGGTCTCCTGACCAGTGACGATACTGCTGCCCTCCTGGGCACTGACTCCAGCGGTGGTCTCCTGGTCAGTGACGAGACTGCTGCCCTCCTGGCCACTGACTCCGGCGGTGGTCTCTTGACCAGTGACGATACTGCTGGCCTCCTGGGCACTGACTCCGGCGGTGGTCTCCTGACCAGTGACGATACTGCTGCCCTCCTGGGCACTGACTCTGGCGGTGGTCTCCTGACCAGTGACGATACTGCTGCCCTCCTGGGCACTGACTGGCGGTGGTCTCCAGACCAGTGACGACAGTGCTGGCGGTGGCGTCCCAACCGCCGGGGAGGATGGCGCCCTTGTCCGCCGTGCTGCTCTTCCCAGACTGTGCAGACTTCTTCTGGCCCCTCACCACCTTTGGAGGAGTCACAGCTGACTCTGCAATCCCCCTGGGACCCTTGTGAGCAGTTTTCCCGCCAGGAGTCTTCACCCTGTCCCGCCGGCCACTTTCCAACTTGAGGTGCTTTACAGGGGGTGGACTGGCAGTGCTTTGGCTCCGTGTCACACTGGCTGCCCTGGTGGCCGGTGCACTCCACACACCTTGAACACGCACCACAGGTCCTGGTTTTTTTTTGGCTGAGGTGCTACTACGGGACTTATGAATTGGAGGGGTGGGGGCAAAGAGGTCAACGTTGCTGAGGAAGAGTTGCTGACGAAGACTGGGATGGGTAGCTGGAGGGGGTCTGGGAGTGGAGGAAGAGGAGGTGGTTGTAGGAGGTGTAACTTTATGTGTTTTGGGTGCAGGTGCAGGTACTGGAGGCTGTCGTGAGGTGGATGGATGTTGGGTGTGTGGGTGCCCGCGCTTGTGTACTTTGGGAGGGGGCGTCACAGACACATTGGGAGTGGACACAGGGGACGTGTAAATGGTAGTGGGGTGGTGAGTGCAGGTGAGCGGGGTGTGGTGCTGGGTGTTCTGGTGTGAGTCCTAGTGCCTGTAGATGTAGTGCATGCAGGTGAGGAGGGAGACGACGAGGAGGGGGACACAGTGGAGGCAGTGGATGTTGCTGTGTCTGTATGTGGGTGATGCTTGCGTGAGTGCCTGTGGGTTGTGTGGTGCCTATGTTTGCCTGAGCTACTTGTGTATGTTGAGGTGTATGCATGCTTGTTTGATAGTGTGCTTGGGATAGGCTGGGGTACAGGGGATTGGGTCTGGATGGAGGAAGTTGGATGGGGGAGGCTAGACACAGGGACAATGGCTGCCATCAGTGCTGAGACCAGAGATTGCAGGGTTCGATGATGGGCAGCCTGACCAGAATGAATGCCCTCCAGGAATGCATTAGTGTGTTGCAACTCCCTTTCTACACCCTGGATGGCATTCACAATGGTAGACTGCCCAACAGTGAGTGACCTGAGGAGATCAATGGCCTCCTCACTGAGGGCAGCAGGGGTGACAGGGGCTGAGGTGCCTGGGGCGAAGGTGATGCCCAACCTCCTGGGTGAGCGGGCACGGGGCGAACGCTGGGGGGCTGCTGGGAGGGCGGTGCAGGTAGGGGAGGTGGCGGCTGTACCTGTAGAAGTGGGGGGCACAGATGGTGCCGCCACCAAAAGGGAGCTCCCATCGGCGGACGAGTCCGTGTCGCTGGTTGGTGATCCGGTGACCGACGTGAAGCTCCCCTTGCCCTCCATCCCACTGGTGTATTCTGAGTCCTTGGTGTGGCCCTCCATGGCCATGTGGGATGCAGCTCCCTCGTGCTCCGGTACCACTGTGCCTCCGCCTGATGATGCTGATGCACAAAAGAACAGGGAGAGCACAAAAAGGGGGAGGACGACAGAAGAAAGACAGGTTGAGTGCATGGCTTACTGCTACCGTTGGCAGACAATACAGACACAGCAGCCCCTGCACTATGCAGTGCTCTTGGCCTCTACAGTTGCAATTCCTGGGATCTGGCCTACATGGCTATGGTGGACATCTGCACACATGGATGCCACAGGGGCATGTATACCTGTACTTGGCCCTCTACTGAGGTGGGGTGGAGTGGCACATGGCCTGCATTACGGAGGGGCCTAGCCTACGTAAGTCGCCCTGGCCTAGGGAAACCCACAGCCCTCCTCCCCCACCCAGACCCCTCCACTGCGCGCAAAGTCCCCAGAATGAGAGTGTACTCACCCCCTTGTGTCTGCTGTGATGCCCTCAAGCGCCCATCCAACTCCTGGTAGGCCACCGCCAGGATCCCGAACATCATGGGGGTCATGGTGCGATGGGCACCCCTCCCACGTTGGGAGGCCATCCCCAGCTGAGCCTCTGCCGTCTTCTTGCTCCAGTGGCGAATGTCCTCCCATCTTTTCCGGCAGTGGGTGCCCCGTCTCTGGTGGACCCCCAGGGTCCGGACGTCCTTGGCGATGGCATGCCAAATGTCCTTCTTCTGGTGGGCGCTGACCTACATGACATGCACAGGGGAAGAAGAAAAGTCATTACCAACTGCCCGTCGATGTAAGTGGCCCCCATCCCTACCCTTGCCATGTGGCACATGCATTCACAGTCCTTCATGTTCCCTGAACTCTGCCCCCTTCCTTCTTACAATCAGCCCTCTCCACCCAGGCATAGCCCATACAACGTGCTCCTTTGGTACTTACCTGTTGGTCTGGAGGACCGTAGAGTAGCATGTACTGGGGGAGGATCCTGTCCACGAGCTTCTCCAACTCCTGAGCAGTGAAGGCAGGGGCCCTTTCCCCAGACGCAGCAGCCATTGTCTCTTCCAGACCGAGGTCACAGCAGCACTTGCAGTGTAGGTCCTCTCCTGTCGAAGATCAGGTATTGAGTGATTGAACAGATAGAAAATGGCGGTCACGTCTGCGGCGGTGACGTCCGCGGCAATGCGTATCATCACCGCCGGCGCACTTCATCATGGTTCCTGGGACCCATAGGGTCCAATGTTAACCAATGCAGCATTGCGCCGCGGTCTACGACCGCCTACCGCGACGGGGTACAATGCCAGCGCAGATACCTCACATCCCATTGTCCCAGTTTGGAGGTCAGGCAGCCGCCATTTCAGGGGCCCACATGGCTTCATTTACTACTGCGTCACACATACCTAGGCCTACACTCAACACACATACAGGAAGAGTTTTGTGTTTGGTGTGGTGTTCTGTGTATCTGTGGGTACATACCTGGAAATTTGTTGCCTCTGTGGTCGCTGTTGTCCTTCCTAGGCACCGTCAGCTTGGACATTTGAGAAGATGGCGAAATCCTCCATTGTACCGACCGCTGGTGGACCTGTTGACAATGGAGGAGCGACATTTAATCATCACCTGCAGGTTTGACCGTGCCACTATCCAGGAACTATGTACCCAGTTGGAGCCAGACCTGATGTCACCAATCCGCCATCCCACTGGAATCCCCCCTGACGTGTAGGTGCTGTCAGTGCTCCATTTCATTGCAAGTGGGTCTTTTCAGACAACAGTGGCCATGGCATCAGGGATGTCCCAGCCTATGTTTACCAACGTCTTGTCTAGAGTGTTGTCTGCCCTGCTGAAACACGTAAGGAGCCACATCGTTTTCTCTCAGGTGGAGGATTTGGCTACAGTTAAGGGTGACTTCTATGCCCTTGGACATATCCCCAACGTCATAGGTGCTATTGATGGCACCCATGTAGCTCTGGTCTCCCCCCCCACAGGAGTGAACAGGTGTACAGGAACCGGAAGAGTTATCATTCGATGAATGTACAGATGGTATGTTTGGCAGACCAGTACATCTCCCAGGTAAATGCTATGTTCCCTGGCTCTGTGCATGACGCCTACATCCTGCGGAATAGCAGTATCCCGTATGTGATGGGTCAACTCCAGAGGCACCGTGTGTGGCTATTAGGAGACTCTGGTTACCCCAACCTGTCCTGGCTATTGACCCCAGTGAGGAATCCCAGGACCAGGGCAGAGGAACGCTACAATGAGGCCCATGGGCGGACTAGGAGGGTGATCGAATGCACCTTCGGCCTCCTGAAGGCCAGGTTCAGGTGCCTCCATATGACAGGTGGTTCCCTATTCTACTCACCGAAGAAGGTGTGCCAGATTATCATCGCCTGCTCGATGCTTCACAATCTTGCTTTGCGACGACAGGTGCCTTTTCTGCAGGAGGATGGTCCAGATGACGGTGTTGTGGCTGCTGTGGAGCCTGTGGACAGTGATGAGGAGGAAGCTGAGAAAGAAGACATAGGCAACAGGGAGTCAGTCATACAGCAATATTTCCAATAACACACAGGTGAGAACATTTCTTTTTTACCATTACATTCACTTTCACACTTCTACCTCTATCATGTCTGTCATTCCATAGCACTATTTGGTCACTGAGTTGTACCTTTCCATTACGGTTTCACAGGTGTGGTTCCCAACGTGTGTCATCTGCTTGCATCCTTCAAGTACTTGTGATGTGTGACATAGGTATGTTGACTTTACAATTGAAAACGCATTTTGACACTGTCATTGATAATACAAATTTACCAAATCACAGACTGACTCCAGATTGTTTTGTGGTTCAAGGGTGTTTATTTAAGTGCTCAAAAATGGAGGGGGGTTGTAAAATGGTGATGGGGGACGGTGGAGGAATGTCCATGGCAGAGACCAGTCTATTGGTCACACAGGTGCACTGCCCATATGGGCATAGGAAGTGGAGCTGGGGCAGTTAAAGTATGGACAGGGTAACAAAGTGGGACAGTGGTTTGACAATCAGGGTGGTCTCATTTCCTGGAGGGGGTCTTGCCATCTTGCTCTGTCCTGTTCCTGGATCTCAGGGACAGCTTGCGTGGTGGTTGTCCGTCTGCAGGGGGTGGGGTGCTGGTGTGGTGGTCCTGTGGCGGGGCGTCCTGTCCACTAGCTCCGGCGGAGGTGGTGGGCAGTTCATCGTCCAGGCTAGTGTCAGGGGCCCCTTGGAGTGCCACGGTGTCCCTCATGGTCTTTTGTATGTCCTTCAGCACCCCTACGATGGTGCCCAGGGCAGAGCTGATGGTTCTGAGCTCCTCCCTGAACCCCAAATACTGCTTGTCCTGCAGGCGCGGGGTCTCCTGAAACTTAGCCAGGACCGTCACCATAGTCTCCTGGGAGTGGTGGTATGCTCCCATGATGGAGGAGAGGGCCTTGTGGAGAGTGGGTTCCCTTGGCCTGTCCGCCCCCTGTCGCACAGCAGCCCTCCCAGTTCCCCTGTGTTCCTGTGCCTCCATCCCCTGGACCGTGTGCCCACTACCACTGCCCCCAGGTCCCTGTTGTTGTTGGGGTGGTGGGTTATCCTGGGTTCCCTGTAGTGGTGGACACACCGCTGATTGACGTGTCCTGGGTACAGAGGTATGGGCCCGCTGGGTGGGTGCTGTGCTGGTGTTACCAGAGGGTGAAAGGTCAGTGTTGGTCTGTGCCTGTGCAAGGGGAACCGACTGTCCCGAGGCCCACGATGGTCTGGGCTGGTCATCAGGATCCAGTAGGGCAGAGCTGCTGTCGTCACTATGGGCCTCTTCTGTGGGTGGAGTGGAGGTGTCTGGACCCTCCGGTGTGGTGACGTTCCTTAGTGGTCCTGCAGGGATATGATAGCATGATTATTGCATGTGTGTGTGTAATGGTTTGCAATGGATGGGTGTGCGTGTACCCCAGTGCAAACATTCCTGTGTGGGGGTTTGTGTGATGATGGTTAGGGGGTTGTTCTGGGTATGTGCAGTGAGCATGCTTTGGTGAGGGGTGACCATGCTTAGTTGTGTCATGCAGGGCTTGGTGTTTGGATGAGTGGTTTGTGTTATTAGTACATTAGTGAGGACTTGGGGTGATAGGGGAGGGGGTGAGGGTGGGGGTGTGTGATAGCATGCAGGTAGGGTGGGGGATATGATAGTTAAGGTTTCACTTACCAGTGTCCATTCCTCCACCGACTCCTCCGAGGCCCTCTGGATGCATGATGGTCAATACTTGCTCCTCCCATGTTGTTAGTTGTGGGGGAGGAGGGGGGGTCCGCCGCCAGTCCGCTGTACCGCGATGTTGTGCCTGGAGACCACAGAACGCACCTTCCCCCGTAGGTCGTTCCACCTCTTCCTGATGTCCTCCCGATTTCTTGGATGCTGTCCCACAGCGTTGACCCTGTCCACTATTCTTCACCATAGCTCCATCTTCCTAGCTATGGAGGTGTGCTGCACCTGTGAGCCAAATAGCTGTGGCTCTACCCGTAGGATTTCCTCCACCATGACCCTGAGCTCCTCCTCGGAAAACCGTGGGTGTCTTTGGCGTGACATGGGGTGGTGTGGGTGATGTGTGGGGTGGTGTAAGTGTTGATGTGTGTGGTGATGTGTAGTGGTGTGCGGTGTTTTGTGCGTGGAATGTTGTATGGGTGATGGTGTTGTGTGCCTCTGTGTGGTGGGGTTCTCAATTGCTGTGCTCTCTGTCTCTCTGGCCTTCGTTCGTGAATTTTGGTCGTAGGGGTTTGTGGGTGATGTGGGTGTGTGTTTTATATTGTATTGGGTGTGTGGGAGTGGTGTTTGTATGTGTATCAGGTGTGTGTATTTGGAATTGTCCAATGTGGCGGTGTTTTGGAGATGTGTGTGTATTTTGAGCGCACCGGTGTGTACCGCAAATGGAATACCGCAGTTGAAAGGCCGCCGCGTGGATTCGTGGGTCGTGATAGCATGGGCGTGTTTCTGTTGGCGTGACGGTGGAGGAATTGTTTTCGCCAGTTTAACACTGACCTTTGGTGTGGCGGAGTTGTGTGGGTGTCTGAATTTTGGCAGATTCCGAGATGTGTGTCATAATAGCTATGGCGGATTTCCGCGGCCGCAGCGGTGTATTGGCGGTCTTCTGCACGGCGGTAAGCGGCTTTTACCGCCAATGTTGTAATGACCCCCTATATCTCTGGATGGAGCGTAATCACAGGACTCATGTAATGCCCCTCTAAGGTATGAAGAAAGGAAGTTGAAGGATTCGATGAGGTAGCCACTGCTTGAGTTTTGATAAGCTGCTTAACTGCAGCAACCATGGGGAAACAGGCTTCTGCAATATTGTTATCAAGATCACAATTTTATGATAGAAGCCATCCAGTAAGTCTTGTAGACTACAAGGCTCCCTAGCCCGGTCCATTCCTTTAGACATCTGTAGAGATACTTTACCCATAAGTGAATTACATTGTCTAGGACCACTTCTCCTCCTTTTCTTAGGAGCCTGTGGGATGGATTCAGGAAAGGTGTTGGTCAAAGAATTATGGCTGTAGTGTGACTAGAGCTGTTCTTTTATGGTCCAGAGATTATAGCCTGATTTACACGATTTGCTGTGGCAGTCACACCAGAGTCAGAGATGGCTGCATCTTTAGGACTCAAAGAACACATTTCCCAAAAGCGTGAGAGGCTAATTCTACCTCTACATTGACAATTTCTTCAGTAAGAACATCCACAGCAGAAGACAGGTATGTTAAATGGAGGACATATCCCGGGCGTTCCTGGGGGCCATTCCTTCCTTGTCCAAGGGGGCCTCTTAGATGGGGCTAACTTTTCTTTGGTCAATACTTATGCATCTATAAGGGCTGCCAAGGAGCTGAATTGCCGAATGTTAGAGGGGTGACCCGGTTCAGTCTCAGCTGGCCACGTACAGGTGCAGACGGGCCCTTTCTTCACCCTGGAACACGCCCTGGGATGACTTGCACACACCCTGTGCTGCAGGGGCCTTACAACGTTTTAGCGCATTTTGGAGTGCTGTGTCCTGCCTCCTAAGTCTAAGGGAGCCAGGAAAACGAAGTCCAACTCTAGGAGCGCCAGTAATCAAAAGTCCTGCCTCTATAGTAATTTCAATACTAGGTAAAGAGTTTATTTGCTGAGAATCCCAATGTTACAATTCTGATCATCCACAACGGGCCTCTGAAACTCAGTCTTCACTCATGTCACTGGAGTGGGTCAGTCAGTCAGTCAAATAACTTTATTCGGCAATTGCCATAAAAGTACAAACCAAGACACATTTCACAATCTATAAATAGTAAAATAAAACTTAAAAACCATTACTGGAAGCACCAGATGAACATCCAAACTGAAACCCCTTGACATACATAGATAGATATACTAGACATGATTAAAAATCACAAAGTCAGAAAAGTACAAATGTTGGCGATAAAAGGATATACTATACGTACATAAAATATTTAAAAAGGAATAGGCCTTTTCCTAATGCGTAAAGAAGCTGTGACAAAGTCTAATACATGGTGACAAATTTGGATATTAGGCAACCTCTGAAGGTATAGCAGGGCTTCCTTATAATGAATAGGTCTAAAAAGACGTAACGTGGGTAAAATAAAGGCCCCTCTAGGTGCAGCATATAAAGGGCAAAAAAGAAAAAAGTGCAAAGTGCTCTGGGATGATTTGGAGTCACAGGGACAAAGCGGTAAATCCTTTTTCCAGGAACATGGTTCAGGGAAAGCTACCTTAAAATGAATTAGATTAAGTCTAAAAAGTGTTAAAAAGGAAATTATTTTAAAACTTGAAAACCAAGACAAATAGGGTTCAAGGCAAGGAACAGTCACAATCCGAGAATAAGAATCAAAAGATTTCAATTTCAGGGAACTATAAAATCTCAGCTCTGATATGTGCTTGGAATAGGTAGACTTCAAAACAGACCTAGAGTTTGTGGTTAATAGATGGGGATCATCGAACATATATCTAAGCCCTAGGTTCTCAAAGGAGTTTTGCAGAAACATAAGCCAGGGAATCCTATTTGAGTATTCCAATTGAAGACAATCAGTGATACAGTCTTGGACCAAACTTGCCATAGGATTTGACCAACATTTGATCCACAGCAGTAGGGGAGCCATAAAGACCCTGTCCTCCAAAAAGTACTGACCCAGTTCTTCATGGCAGATTATGTTTGCGGTGCATTTTGGAACCAGCAATAATCTGCGCAGGAATTTATTTTCTACACTCTGAAGAGACGGTATTTTATTAAAGCCCCAGACGCCTGCCCCATAAAGGACTGATGCAGTGCATTTGGAATTATAAAGAGTTTTCAACTGAGCAGGGGGTCTGTGACCTAGTTTATTTGAAAAGTGAAAAATTGCTTCATTGTTCCTTATCAACTGTTGGAGCTTAAAATTAATGTGTGTCTTCCAGGACAAAGAAGAACTCATGTACATGCCTAGATAACAAAATTCTTTGACCTTATTAAGAGTGTGCCCTCCCATAGAAAATAGTTTAGACTTAGTGTTGCGTGGGCCACAAGTCATAACAAAAGTCTTTGGGTAATTTACTTTCAGATCCAGATTCAGCATAAAATCGTAAAATACATCCAGTAGTCCCTGTAAACCGTTTGCAGTACGGGCAATTAAAACTGCATCGTCAGCGTATAATAAAACTGGAAGGTGTCTCTGACCCATCTTCGGTATGTCCTTTGCATGTTTTAAAAGTGAATCATAGAGCCCATTTATATAAATCAGAAAGAGAAAAGGGGCTAAGATACAACCCTGCCTTACGCCCCTAGTTGACGGGATGGGGGAGGTTCTCTGCCCATGTGAGCCGACCTGAACAGAAATTGTTAGGTCTGTGTGTAGGCGTTTAATAAGCTCCAAAAGAGGCGGATCGCAGCCTAAGGCTTCCAAAATTTGCCATAACTTTGACCTATTAACCATATCAAAGGCACTGGTTAGATCAATGAAAGCCATGTGAATAGACTCTTTTTTGACTGTCACATATTTGCTGAGTATCAGCTGCAAGTTTAAAACTTGCTCAACTGTGCCTACACCAGGTCTAAAACCAAATTGAATAGGGGATAAAATATGGGCCTCGGACACCCAGTCTTCTAACCGGGACAAGATCACTCTACCTAAAATCTTTGCCGTCGAATCAATAAGAGAGATTGGTCTGTAACAGGAAGGATCTTGTCTATTACCTTTTTTAAAGATAGGAACAATAATGGCCGATTTCCATGAAAGGGGCACGTTACTGTTTACCACACTATTCAAAACATTTGTAACTAGCGGACCCCAAAGATCAATTTCTGATTTAAAAAGATCAGCGGGAACCCCATCAGGGCCGGGAGCTTTTCCCTGCCTTGATCTATTAATAGCATTTTTGACCTCGTGGAGGTCAAAAATAATGTTTGGGGCCTTAGTTTTGGAATCTAAATTGAAAAGTGCAGAAGAATTTACAAGCGAATTCTCATAGGATCCTGAACAGAAGACTTTCCTAAAATGAGTTAACCAGACATCCTCAGTAATAAGACAGTCATCGGCCAAAGAGTGGTGACCAGAAAAGTATGAGTGATTAATCACTTTCCAAAATTTAGAAGTGTCCTTCTGCTCAGATGCAGCCAAAAGATCGCCCCAGGCCCTGGACCTAATTTCTGATTTCCGTTTGTCAATGGCAGCCTTATAATCAACTCTGGCTATTTTAACTAATTGTCGGGAGAGAGGAACTGCTTTAAGTGCATCTTTGAGTTTTTTGTGGGCAGATGAACACGCGGAATCGAACCATCTGTGGGCCGCCGGCCCCTTCGCAGGCCTGTCCACCGCCAAGGCGCGTGAAATGTCAGTGCTTAAAAATTCAAATTCACGCACTATGCGGTCAGAATCTGACTGCTGGGAGAGACACATTTGAATCGAGTCCGACCTACTTCTTACAATTTCCTGGTTAAAGAGTTTTGGATCTATTTTGTCCCATTTTAAACGTATGCCACAGTTTGGATTATAAACAGTAGCAGCGCTCAAGCTTTTATTATTGGATGCCTGAATAATTTTTAGGTCCAATATAATACTAAGGGGGTTATGATCACTCGCACAGTGGGGCGTAATCTTGAATTCTTGAATTACGTAAAAATCAGAGGAGCTGATAAGTATGAAATCGATAATACTCCCCCTCAAATTCCCTGTAAAGGTTGGTATATTGCAGGCGTCAGGGGCCAATTTCTCGGTAACATGGACCAAGTCAAATTTACAAGTAAAAAGGTTTAAGGCATCTCCTTCAGATGTGTGGTTAAAATGAAATACTGACTCTCTGCCCTCAGCAGGAAAGGCACACAGGTCCATGTGTTCTTTGCTGCACAGAGGAGTGTTGAAATCGCCCACCCATATAATAATTAGGTCACTATTCTGCAAAGCATGTGAAGAATCTATAAAATCCGTTACCTCTTCCAAATGACCCATAAGGAGGCCCCGTGGAATATTGTTATAAAAGTTTAAAATAAGGATATCCTTTTGGCCACAGATAGAGACAAGGACAACCATAAAATAAAGGGAAGACCAGATTAAAGACACTTTTAAAAGCGGGAGATGTACGGAAACGAGAACTAAGAGGCCGCCACTAGCTCTCCCCATCTGGGAAGTTAATGCTGGCTGACACAAAGAGGTGAAACCGTTCAAGAGGAACGTATCTTTGGACCAGGTCTCCTGTAGACAGATTATATCGTAGGAGGAAATGAAGCTTTTCCAGTCCGAATTGTCAGATTTAGATCGCAGCCCTGCTATGTTCCAGCTAAGCAGAGTTAATGGTCTAGACACAGGACATGACATTAGAACTTTAGTATTTATAGGAGCTTTCAGGTCCAAATCAGGCTTTCCTGTGTCCCAGATACATTCAGCGTGGACATTCCCAGCCTTTGGTCTCTCCTTTTTAGAAGAGCAGGGGTGGGTCACCGATAGTCAATCGTTCACGTCAAGGTGACTGAGAGTCGAGAACCGGTTGCTAGAGGGTACATTTACCTGTAAATGAAACCTTTCAAAATCTGGTCTGCGAATACTAGAATTAGTGACAATGCGGTTTGGTAGGAGCACAGGGTCGTAAAAATGATACAGGGGATGTATTTGAATCCTGTTAGTTGACATTTTACAGTAGTCCGAATTGGTCAAAAAATTGTCTACTGAACGAGGATTAGCAAAATTTAAAACAACATAGTCTCCCTCCTCCAATACTTTGGAGTGTCCTACCCTCCTCACTCTTCGGGCCATGAGAATCTTATCATTATGAAAACAATTGGATTTGAAATTGAAGTTCAACCAGTGACCAGCTTTTCTAATTAGGGAATGGGTATCTTCTTGTTTGGAGCACTCCAGAGGAGGAACATTTGAAAGAACCAGAACGTACGGGTTGCAGGCAGGTGGTAAATGTAAAAAGTCTACATGGTTAGTAAGTTTAGTAGGATCTTTGTCATGCGATCTAGAGGAATAAACTTCCCTTATCGGCCCTGATGCAGGGTTGTCAGTGAAAGGTCCTTGACCAGAGACGGATCGTGGATCAGGCAAAAAATTGCTTACTCCTTGGGATACCAAAGTAGGGGGAGGAGTAGACTGATGTGCTGGTTCGGGGCTATGAAGTATTCCCGAGCATAAAGGACCTGGTTTTAAAAAACTAGATAAAAACCTGGTCACATCGTTACAAAAGCAATCGAGCTTCCTAGCGATCAAGGTGGAAATTTTTGCCTCAAGAGTTGCACAAAAGGATTTGAGTGTCAAGTCAATAAAACTAGAAAGATCTTCAGGAGCATCCTTGCTCGGAGGGCATTCGGGGAAGGAGACCAGGGGGATTGGTGGTTGGTCACTATGGGCCAGGGAGGTAGGTAGATTCTTATTGGGGCCCAGGGCCTTTTTTGTATTTTTGAGCTTTTTCCCGGCTCTCCTCTTCTTCAAAGGGGGAGAATCGGCCTGAGAGCAAGAGCTTTCAGGAGGAGGAATAGCTAAAAGGAGAGAAGAATTAATTTGGTCGGTTGTGGGGAGTATATCGGCGCCCAACTGGCTGGTATTCAGAGGCGAGATCAGTGATGAAGGACCAGTCCTTGGAAAAGTGGAAATATGGATGGTAGGTTCCAAGGGGGGGTGTTGAACAGTACTTTGGACAGCCCCAATCCTTTCTTCTACATGTTCAAGTTCGGATTCAATGGCCCCCATCACAGAGGATAAATAACTAGTAATGGAGGACTGAAGGGAGCTGGACCCGGCTTCCCCCTTCTGAACATTAGACTTTCTTTTCCCCATATTTGGTAACAAACTCACACAATATCTGGTACAGCACCCTGATGGAGATTCCACAGGCAGAAGAAGTAGACGTTAGGGGGGGGGCCCAGCCCGGCCTCTTCCGGTCGATGACGGGCGAAGGACGGGCCCGCCCTTGGCCCGGGCTTCGCCCGGGCGCCGCCCGCGCGCGTCCCGCGACGGCGGGAGCGCGACACAAATTTAAAGGGCTCCTGCCCCTCCTCCGGTCACAGCGCTTCCCGCGACGGCGGGAGCGCGACACAAATTTAAAGGGCTCCTGCCCCTCCTCCGGTCACAGCGCTTCCCGCGACGGCGGGAGCGCGACACAAATTTAAAGGGCTCCTGCCCCTCCTCCGGTCACAGCGCTTCCCGCGACGGCGGGAGCGCGACACAAATTTAAAGGGCTCCTGCCCCTCCTCCGGTCACAGCGCTTCCCGCGACGGCGGGAGCGCGATACAAATTTAAAGGGCTCCTGCCCCTCCTCCGGTCACAGCGCTTCCCGCGACGGCGGGAGCGCGATACAAATTTAAAGGGCTCCTGCCCCTCCTCCGGTCACAGCGCTTCCCGCGACGGCGGGAGCGCGACACAAATTTAAAGGGCTCCTGCCCCTCCTCCGGTCACAGCGCTTCCCGCGACGGCGGGAGCGCGATACAAATTTAAAGGGCTCCTGCCCCTCCTCCGGTCACAGCGCTTCCCGCGACGGCGGGAGCGCGATACAAATTTAAAGGGCTCCTGCCCCTCCTCCGGTCACAGCGCTTCCCGCGACGGCGGGAGCGCGACACAAATTTAAAGGGCTCCTGCCCCTCCTCCGGTCACAGCGCTTACCGCGACGGCGGGAGCGCGACACAAATTTAAAGGGCTCCTGCCCCTCCTCCGGTCACAGCGCTTCCCGCGACGGCGGGAGCGCGACACAAATTTAAAGGGCTCCTGCCCCTCCTCCGGTCACAGCGCTTCCGGGTCACTATAGTGGGGTCCACCCCCACTCAAACTTTGCATGTTCCTTGCCATGTGTGGCAGTTAGTATTGTACTGTTGACATTTGTCTCTGTCCACGGGCCACACTGAAACAGAGTCTGGAATGTTCCTCCTGAGTGTTTGTCTTATTTAAGAACTTTGGGCCCAATTTATATCTGGGCGGTTGGGCCATATATCCTTTATGACGGATTTTTCAATCCTTTCTCCAGCCTGATTTATATGTTGGGCAGGAAAACAGCTGTTGCCTTGAAGGAGGTATTTCCGTTTGACCAGCAGATTTCCTCTGTAGACGGTGCAGAATCGTCTGCCGTCAGTTATATATATAAACTGACGGCATTATATATACAAAAATCTGTCAAATTTGTGGCCTCATAGGTGTACTGATGGAATAATTATGTCCAAGACCTGATTTGGCTTGAAGTATCAATCTGTCTTAAAAATCGATTTTTTGACATGAGTCAGGTGCACCCTGAGGGAGACAATGACACACACAAGCATGCACTCTGAATGACACATCTAAAAGGCTAGACTGAGGCGTAGCTAAATAACGTCATAATGGTGGCAATCTTAGCATTCAGAATCCCAGTCACAGAATTAATTGTCCAATGGGAATATGGAAGGTGCAGCTTCCATACTTTAACAACTAAAGTGTTAACTGTGATGTCCACAAAGTGATAGTTCTGTCTCCCATTTTTCTCAACAAAACAAACATTTAAATCCTTCATTTTCCTATGCTGCATGCTGAGTTTATAGCAAAAAAGGGTCCTTTTTCTGTGCTACTACTAACTACCAGTACAGGCCCGATGTGCCTCAAAAAACTATTTTCCTTACTATGGTGGTCATTATAAATTTGGCAGTCACCCGAACACCATGGCAGCAGTGGCAGCCAGTCCGCCTCCAGGCCAAGGGTGAAATCTGCCATATTACCACTGTGGTGGTGAACAGACCCAAACACAGCCACATCACCACCAGTACCGCCAGTGCGGTCCAACTGTTGGGCCGAAGGTTAGCATCTCCAGCCCGGCAGCAGCCGTGAGACTGCCGGCTGTATTATGACCCGGCAGACCACCAGGCTTTCCGTGGAAATCTACCTGACTCAAAATATGGCGGTTTGTTGGTGGCAGCGGCTTCGGCAGCCTTGGAAAAAGACTGCCGAAGTCGTAATGACCACCATAGTTTTTCATAAACGTTTGCATTTTAGTCCGTAAATATAAATTGTGGAACTGTCTATAGTCTTTTTTTCTGGCTTTTAAATGTATTTTCACAGTTGGCCACACTTGCAGAGTGGAAGATGTCTGTTACAGTGAACTCAGAGAGGAAGAAAGATGGATTTATTGTTTGTTTAATTAAATAGTATGTACATTGGTCCCAGTTTTGAGTTTGCTTATATGTGACATTTACATGTTTGCATTTTGTTAATAAATTATTTTTACTGGCAAAACAAAAAAGGAGTAATTTTTTTCACATAACAACTGTGAGGACAGATTTTTTAAATGTATAAGTATTTTATATGCTGTTATTGGAATGCGGTAAAGATATGTTTGTGTATTTAGAACGGCAAATTAATGCTCTCTACTATAAAGCTATTTTTAAAACTAGAGCTAACACATATGTATATGTGGAGAAGATGTGTAAACTTACATATATATTTGGAAAGATGCAGATATAACTGTATTGTGTTGTTATTATAAATACAATTAGTGTTTTCATCCATTCAAATTATAGTGCTTGATGGAGCGAATCTCATATAACGGCATTAGACAAATGTTCAGTTAATCTCTACCAAAAAGCTGAAAAACTGTTCAATATCTAGCATAAACTCACACTACTTTTAGATACCTCATTTCTGTACCTCTCAGGCTATAAGATTTGTAAGGTCACCAAACACTAGTATCAAGTTCCTTTGTGATTGTTGGATGATGGAAGCGACCATTTTGAAGTTATTGTGGAAGGGAAGTTCTCCAACACACCCATCCAGGCAGGTTGGTCACATGGAAAAAAATGAAGCCACTTTCACTATCTGTATGGAGTTTAAATACAAGAACACATGTCAAAATCATCACACTCCACTGATAGAGGACACACGCTGCAGGCATCAAATGGTTAGGGAAAATATTTGTGGATATTTGAGCTAACATCCAAAGAAGCTTTAACCTGGATGCTAAACGTTAAAAATATTACACCCTGGACTATGGCCTGTTATTTGCTACCTGACAGTGACTAATATGATGAAAAAAGTGAGAATCATGATTGGACAAAGTTCATGTGCGTCCAGTAGATTTCTCATTAAAACACTCATCACAGGCTTGACATGTAGGCCTGAAATATTATTGAACATTCTACTGAAGTGGGTAGCCTTATAAGGGCTGAGGGACAACTGCTAGTGTAGTTAGATTGACTAAAAAACGTATATGATAAATAACATGTACCATTTGTTTGTGAGCCAATTGTAGCGGGTTTCAAGAAGAGTAGACACTTTAGCACTAGTTAGTACTCATTGTGTGCACAGAAACATTACACATTACTTAAATGGTTTATAAAACTAGAGACTGAATGCAACATGTTTTGGGTTTGTTAGCGTGCCTTGTCCTTAGTAAGTAAGCTTACAAGGGGACGCGTATAAGTCGAGGAATCTTTTGAATTGCATAGGGTATCCTAGTTTTGTAAAGTGAGTAAAGGACATCTACAACAAATCAATTCAACCAACTTAAAATACCATGAACTAATCTAATCAGAAACCACCATCACTCATATGGAAGTTAGTTGGTTTTATTCCCTATTAGTTACAATTCTAATCAAAGACTTTTATTCAGCAATATCATGATTTCCAAACTTTATTAACAACCTAAGCAATGAATTCTTAGCACTTTATTAATATGAAATCAACATTAAGCAAATATATAGCAATTCATGATCAATTGAATAATTCAGCAATATAAGTCAGTCAGTCTAAGTCACCCTAAGTCACCCTTGTCAGCCTACTTATTTCCAATTAGCATCAGCATGTGGGTCTTCATGCGAAAACAATTTAGGAAAAATCATTAATTTGGAAAAAAATCTAACTAGAAGACAAAAACATTTTAAAGCAGCGCAGTTGGTATCTGGAAAGAAAAAGCATTAATTAGTCAGTCAGGTTATAGCTAACTATCCAAGATAGTTCAGCAACGAGTCAGTCTTCGTCTCCAGGTCATCAGTCATCAGCAAGGCTCGGGCTCAAAGGAAACAGGCCCAAGTTTCAGCACTTTGGACAGCGTCTCCTGACGTCATCAACTTCCACCTCTCCGTTCTTATTTCTCCCCTCATGTCATGACTTTTTATTAGGGTCTCTCAGTCCGTCCCACAATTTACCCATTGGTCAACCTTATCAGGGGTTATGACTCTACCACGTGTCTACGTTATTTTGAGAGTCAAGTTCCATTAACATGATTGATCCTCTTGTCGATGAGTACATCATCCGGTTTTTCTGGTAACAAAATTGTTGCCCCCAGCTCTTAGTCTGTAGCTCAATTGTTCAAGTCCTGGGAAAGTACATTTAGCCTACTCTACACATAATTGTATCAATTTGTTCTGATCGTCTCCTGTCCGCTGGTGAGTTTGCAGATTTTTCTAGCAGTGTTGCATAGTGAACTCTGTACAGTTCACAAGGTCCCTTTTCTCCAGTTCCAATCTGTGGCAGCTGATTGAGTCTCCACGTTTAAGCAAGCAAGGCCCAGTGCCGACTAGGCCTCTGGTATAGGTAATTTAAGAATATGAAGCATCATAACATAAATTTATATCTCTCGTTATAGCACATTAGTACAATTATTCAACTTTCACATTATTTAGTACTGTTAACACAGATGGTGACCACTCCCCGTGTGCACATTTTGCACATTACACGTTATTTTCAATTACTGTTAATCAAATATCAAATTTTCTCATCAGTAAATATACGCAGCTCATTAGCATATTCTCATATTAGCATATCAGCTGCAACAGGATAAACCTTCAGAGTGGGCCTAGTATAGCACTTGTGTAATGCAATATTACTGAGGGGACACCTACTGTAAAGATGCTAGTTGTCAAATATTAATAGGCTTTGAAACATCAAGTGATCAAAGTGAAAGAACAATAATACCCATAATGACACCATAACATATTCATATTAAAAGTAACCCATTTCTTCAAATGCCTTCTATGGATATTATTTGAAGAATACCAGTACATGGCTATTCAAATGCAAGGAAATATTGATCCACATTTTCTGAATTTGAATACTGTAGAAGAACTATATGTTATCTAGAACATGTATATTCAATTTAGGGAAGAATTTTAAAATACAAGGTGTTACTTTACTATCTGAAGCAATTTAATGTTCATAGCATCATCAAACCGTTACCATACCCGGAACAGTACCTCGTTATGATGTATGGTGTAGGTGTAGGATATAGTATGATAGGTGAATTGATGCACTTAAAATCTATGTGTACTGTGATGGGTTGATCCGATCCGACCCACACACTTCTCATGCTTGTGCTGACACTGCCACGCTTAACCCGGAAGCTGATAGAGAGACCGACTCTCTCATTGGTCGGTTGCAGCAACCACGGGACCTGACATGGGTTAAAACAGGGATTCCTCCCTTTCCCGAGGAGGAGGTCGTGAGTTGGAGCCGGAACACCCTGGAACTTGTGAATGCCGAAGACTGGACGGATCGAGAGGACGCGGAGCGAGGTGCCATGGAGACCGCCTTCTGGACGAGCGTGACGATGATGCATTCGGGAGCGGAGGAGTCCCGTGGAATAACCGAAGACCGCTGGCCCCGGGGAGCCTATGCTTGAGCCGCCACGCTTCAGGAGAAGCGTGGCCACTCCAGGTACGGAGGCGCAGATGGGGAAAAGAAAGGAATGGGGAAGCGGGAGGTGGGAGGTGAAGAAGAGTGGGGAGGGGAGGGAAAAGGAAACGGACAATGCCTGGGGAGCACTGACTTGAAGGGGTAAGGAAATAGAGACACGGAGTACGAAGCACCTTTAAACACAGGGGTATAGAGAAAAGACAGGGAAATCAAGGTGCCAAGAGGACAGAACAGACTCAAGAGAGGAAAAGGGATCAAGACAGCAGAGAAATCCGTATACTTAAGATATTGTAGAAACGAATAAAGAGAGAGAGACAAAAAGACGAGTACAAGAGCAAAGAAGACCCAATCAGTAAGCAAAGAGGGAAGGGCAGATAAGAAGCCAGCCAGGAGAGCGGAAGAAGAGAAAGAGCAAGGGAGAACCAGGGAGAGAAAATAAAAGAGTAAAGCGGAAAGAAGAGATAGGGACAAGGAAGGAAAGAAGAAAGGGAAAGAGAAGATAAAGAATAACAGAACCAAAACCCCTTCCCCACTTACCGTATCTATTCTCTTTTGTTTTCCACGCTCCCCGCGAGGTCCTGGAAGAAAGAAGGGAAGAAGACGAGATAAAGTGTCAAACAAGGGGATATCATCGCAACCTACCTACTCTCAACAGCTTTCCATTATATTTACCGTTTATACTGTTTCAAGAACAATAAAAGACAGTTCACTGAAACCAAAACCTTGCAGTCTGGAGTCATAACTCAGCCATCCTCGTACATGTACATAATAAGCAGAGAACTATAGGAAAATGACAATATAAATGGTAATGTCATAAATATATGAAAATATGCCAAGACCCCCTGTGTTTATGTGCTTAGCATAGGTGTTTGCTACACATACAACACATAAACATGAGCATAGCATGATAAATGCTGTGTGCATAATTATGAAAGTGTATAAAATAAATCCTTTTGGTGAAAATTTCCTATAAACATAAATGTAAGTCCTGATGGCGGTGATGGTGGATGCCTTCATCCAGCTGTAAAGCTTCCGATATTCTGTCAACCTTACTACTGGAGGTTTATATCATATGTTAGTCAAGAGACTGACATCCTATCAGGCACACATGTGACCTAATCATCCATCCACAACGTACATAAGCAGTCACCTGTGATTAAAATGTAATTCAATTATTTACATGTACAGTGCTGTTGAAATTTGCCCATGTACTGATGCTACTTTATTTAATATATATAATGCACAGATAGGTTAATACATTTCTCTTTCTCTTTTAAGCATACTCATGAGCTAGAGAAGGGTATGTTGGCCAAGAAGGTCGGGAACCAGATGTCTGCTAGAAGGCGGAAGATGAAGCTACCCAAACCGAGGGACACAGCATCACAGAGGGTGAGGGGCCTGGAGAGGAGACCACAAGTTCATCATTATTCCAAAGCTTCCACATCAGACCAGCCCCCAGGTGGTGGTGGAACCAAGATCATCTAATGGACTTCCATCATTGTCCACCAGCAGCAAGATCAGCACCCTCCCTCCTGTTCCCCCAATGTTGGTGAATACCTAACCCCTCAAAAGGCTGGGGTCTCCACCACCGACTCCATCTTGACTACTGAATACATTTTGTGCTAAGCTTCAGGTGCCTTCACAGCGGGGTGCAGGGGTTTTCCTCACCAAGCTTGTTTTCCACACAGAACGTGTTTGCGCTTTTCTCACCAGCACAGGGTTACGTCATGTTTGAACAAAACAAAAGGGATGTGGAAGGTAGACATGATAAGAGAGTCTCAGCTTGGGAATGTTTTCATCAAGGAAAAGTACAGCTCTGTCTCTGGAATGCACATTGGGGCAGAGCCTGTTCCTTTGCGTGTTTTCGATGCAGACGAAGTACGGCCAGTGCTTGAATTTCATAAGCGAAGGGAGGGGGGGACTGCTAGAATCTTTCTCCTGAGATTGTTTAAGGTATATAAGGTGGGGATACTTGGCACTGAGGAAGGAGCTTGCCTGGAAATCAACGCACTGTTCAGGGAAAAAAATCCCACGTTGGGAAGACCTCCCGCCTCAGCCGTTCAGGCCTCCTTGGCTTGATGTTGGCAAGGATGAAGGATTCAACCCCCATTGTGATGCATGTTATTTCCTAATTATTTAGTTTTACTATATATATTTTCACTGCATATATTCTGATTCTGCCGAAGAGCCATGTCAAAATTGTGGTGGTAAGGGTGAAGCACACAAACAAAAAATGATTAATGAGCAGCCTATAAACCGACAAAAGTTACAACATGGACCACAAAACCCTGGGGGGGGCAGCCATGGACTCTCTAGAGGATTATACACAACAGGAGATAAATGACATCATAGACAGATTTAGGCAGAGATCTGGGGAAACATTACTTACATGGATGGTGTGCTTATTTGACACAGGAGCATCTGTAGTGAGCTAGATGTAGGAGACACTGAAGTTTTGATACTTAGCACTGATCCCACTGTACATGAGCAGTTTAGGGGCTATCAGGGTAACCAACAGACCACCCTACTGCAGTTAGCAGTTATGGGGTGTAATCAAAAGTATCCTACAGAGTCAGACTCGCCACAAAATGAAAAGCCTTGGTATACATTAAGAGATGCAATGCAGAGAATTAAGGAGGAGGAAATTAAAACTGCTATTTTCCTGGGTGATGTTCACCATCTGTTGGACAGACTGGTCTCTGTATCAGTGCGGAACAAAATAATTTGCTTCACTCCTTCAGCCTACAAACATGTGAGTCTTTGGGAGATGTATCACAAGGGAGGGCTGGACAAAGAGGAGGGGAGTAGAAAGGTGAATAAACAAGATAACAAACGAGTAAATCAGGGCAAGTCTCAGATGCAGGAGGAGAAAAGGAAAGGGCGAAAAGTGTGCCTCCAACAGGGAAGGAGGAGGAAGATTTGAATACTGACTGGTTGACTGAGGAAAACAGAGGAGAGGAATCTCCTCGCAGATATGGGAGCATATATCCGGACTTGACTTGGGCAAAAGGCGACAGGTTTAAATCAGATTATGAAATAGGCCAAACTCCGGTACAGGGATGGGCTCGCAAAGATAGTAGATGCCATGTTGATTTAGAAATTCACTGGAAACATATAAATGTTCAAAAGGTTCGGGCCTTGGTGGACACTGGAGTGGAGGCCTCTTTGATAAATGGAAATCTGAAAACGTTTAGAAGCCAGTACTACACCATCACAGGGTTGAGTGGAAAGCAAACCCTGAAGTGCAGACTAATATTCAAATGAAAACAGGGAGAATGCCAAAAAGATGATGCACTGTTTTGACTGTGCCCCTCTTAGAGTGTATACTGGGAATTGACATTTTGAAGGGGATGACTTTCTACTTGGATGATAGTTGTTAACAACTTGGATCAAAGCAATACATTTAAGCAGCAGCAGTGAGGGTTGGTCATCTGATGATGCCACCAGGGAAGGTGCTCCCAGCCACCAAGGTGGTTAATTGGAAATAGAAACAAAACCCGGGAGGGCATGAGGAGATAAGTAAGAATATACAGGATTTGATAGAGGAAGGTGTGGTGGCCCCAGTCACCACTGAGTGGAACAATCCTTTGTGGCCCCGTAGGCAAATCGAATGGGCGTTATAGAATGACAATCGATTTTTGAGAATTGAACAAATATACACCCCCTTTGACTGCTGCAGTCCCCGACACCATCATTTTGATTGAAAAGATACAAAAACATAAAGGGACCTAGTATGCAACCATTGATATTGATAATGCTTTCTTCTCTGTACCATTGGCCCCTGAGAGTCAGGAACAATTCAGTTTCTTGTGGAACGGAAGACAATTTAAGATGTTCTCTTTGCCTATGGGGTATGTACACAGCTCCACCATCTGTCACCGGCTGGTGGCAGAACACCTGGATGAATTACCTGTCATTCCAGAGGTACAGTTGTCTCATTATATCGATGATGTTATGATTCAGGGAGAAAAGCAAGAACAGGTGCAGACTCAGTTGGACAGGGTTGTGGAACGTTTGCAAAGCAAAGGGTGGATGATAAATCCAGAAAAGATGCAAGGGCCCTCTCAAAATGTGAACTTTCTAGGAATTCAATGGGATCAGTGACATAGGGAGGAGTTTCCACAGGCAAGACAAAAGATACTAGAATTTGCCACACCCCACAAAAAGCTACCAGATGCTGGAGAGCGATATACTACATTTGAGAAACAGTTACTAGCATGCTATTGTGCTATAGTGGATACTGAGCAAATGACCGTAGGGCATAATGTGATTCTGAGACCTGAGATCCTGATAATGCAGTGGGTGATGAGTTCACCTAAAACTCGCAGAATAGGACATGCATAGGAAGCAAGTGTCATTAAGTGGAAATGGTACATACAGGTCAGGGCCCGAGTGGGACCAGCAGGAAGAGCAGCTCAGGCCCCCGTGCAGGATGATGAGGTAGAGCAGGAGGTGCCAGATATAAAAGAGTCACTCATGAGGGGGGGTGAGCCATTTGAAACCTTGTCCCCTGAGGATAGGAAGCATGTTTGGTTAACCGATGGTTCAGCCAAGTATGTGGGGGCCAAGAGACATTGGAAAGCCGTGTTGTATAACCCAGTAACCAAGAAACTGCTTTCCACTACAGGAGAAGGGAAGAGTAGTCAATACGCAGAATTGTACGCTGTATCTCATGTGTTAAAACAGGAACTTCCTGGGACAAGTCACATTTATATTGATTGTTGGTCCACCGCCATTGGGTTAGCCACCTGGCTTCCCACGTGGCATGCACATAACTGACAAATACATTCCAAGGAGGTGTGAGAGAAATAATTGTGGCAGGAAATTTTGGAAATGCTAGAGCAAAGTACAGTCACTGTATATAATGTAGATGACCACTGTCCCACCGATTCCCTGGAACAATGGTTCAATTCCTTTGCAGATGACAAAGCCAAAATCTCAGAGGCAGAACTGAAAACACAGTATTCTGACTTGGTTGGGATAGCTAAATTGGAGCACCAAAAGTGGGGACACCTGGGAGAGAAGACCACTAACAGGTGGGAAGAGATCAGAGAAATGCCCATTCCACGAGATATGAGCAAAACCATCATAATGGAGTGTCTTATCTGTCAACACACACAACAGAGATCTGTCCCGCAAACTGTCAGAGGTCAGTTGGGGAAAGAGAGGTTGCCAGGGCAGATATGGCAAAGTGATTACATTGGGTCACTACCAAATAGTCCAGGTGTCAATACACCTGCACGGTGGTAGATACTTATGCTGGATATCTGATTGCGTTCCAATGTAAACTTTGTAGGAAGCTGGCTCTGTATATACTATATCAAAGTGAGATATTGGGGGTCATTCTGACTCCCGCCGGCCGCGGTAACCGCAGGGCCGGCGGGAGCCGCCGAATGACCGCACCGCGGTCAAATGACCGCGGCGGCCATTCTGGCTTTCCCGCTGGGCTGGCGGGCGACTGCCAGAAGGCCGCCCGCCAGCCCAGCGGGAAAGCGCCTTCAACGAGGAAGCCGGCTCCGAATGGAGCCGGCGGAGTTGAAGGCGTGCGACGGGTGCAGTTGCATCCGTCGCGAATTTCAGTGTCTGCTTCAGTGTCATTGGCATGGGCACTGCAGGGGCCCCCAGGGGTGCCACGACACCCCATACCGCCATCCTGTTCCTGGAGGATGGCGGTATGGGGGTCGGAATCCCCATGGCGGCGCAGCAAGCTGCGCCGCCATGGAGGATTCCCATGGGCAGCGGAAAACCGGCGGTACACCGCCGGTTTTCCGCTTCTGACCGCGGCTGTACCGCCGCGGTCAGAAGGCCCAAGGGAGCACCGCCAGCCTGTTGACAGTGCTCCCGCGGTCCCCGGCCCTGGCGGTCAAGGACCTCCAGGGTCGGAATGACCCCCATAGTGTACACAGAGTCCAGGGGTCCCCCTGAGGATTAACAGAGGCCAAAGTAGATAGTACTAATGCTCTCTTTGTGGTACTATAGTCGAGCAGTTAGGCTTATCAGAGGGTAAATCAAAGCATTTGTTGTACACACACAGACAACAGAAGAAGCACACACTCAATGACTTAACTCCAGACCAATGGTTTCTATTTTCCAATAATATAGTTTCTTAATTTATTTTTAGAACCACAAGATCCAAGTTGCAGGTAAGTAACTTAAATGTTTCGCATTTCACACAGGTACTAACAGTACTTTGAAATAGGTAAGTAATACTGTTTTTTAATTATTGGCAAAAAGCTATTTTAAAAATGGACACTGCAATATTCAAACAGTTCCTGTGGGGGAGAAAATTTAGACCTGTTTACAGGTAAGTACAACACTTACAGTCTCAGTATCTGGGTTTTAGGAAGTCCACTGGTTGGGGTTCAAGTTAACCCCAAACACCCACCACCAGCAACATGGGGCTGGCTGGGTGCAGAGGTCAAATTTGAGAAAATTTAACATGGGCTCCTATGGAGACGGGATACTCGGAATCCGGTCAGCCAGCAGGTAAGTACCTTCGTCTCGGAGGACAGACCGGGGAAGATTAGAAGAGCACTGGAGGTGCCACAAGTAGGCACCAAACACATACCCTCAGCGGCACAGAGGCAGCCGGGTACAGGGTGCAAACAGGATGTTGAGTTTTCAATGCTGGTCTATGAGGAGACCCTGGGGGTCACTCAGAGGCTACAGGTGAGGTCCAGGGGGGTGTCTCAGGCACACCACCAGTCGGACAGGGAGGAGGGCCGCCTGCTGAATGTTGAAGCACCGGGGTCGGTTTCTCCAAGGCCTGGGGCCTGCGGGTGCAGTGTGGCCTACAGGCGTAGGATATCTTCGTCCGGAGCTCGCAGTCAGGGGGGTCCTCGGGATTCCCTCTGTAGGTGTCGTCGTGGAGGGGTGGAGAGGTCAACCCAGGGTGGGCACTTGCTTGTAATCGCCTGGAGAACCTCTCTTGCTGGGTGGACCACCTGGACACGGGGGTGGGCGTCAGGTGCACAGGGGTCAGGACTCACACATCCAGAGTGAAGTGGGAGTCCTTGGCTGTAGGTTTCTTCAGACAGAGCCGCTGTCCTCAGGAGTTCTTGGTCCTTGTAGGTGCAGGGCAGTCCTCTGGAGTTCGCAGAGGTCTCTGGGCCTGCTGGATGCATTGCTGTTCTTTTTGCAGGTTCTTTGAATCAGGAGACAGGCCGGTAGGGCTGGGGCCAAAGCAGTTGTTGTCTTTCTTCTTCTCTGCTGGGGTTTTCAGCTTAGCAGTCCTTCTTCTTCTTGTAGGTTGCCAAGAATCTGGGGAGCTGGGTTCAGGGAGGCCCTTAAATCCTAGATCCTATGGGTCAGAGGCCAGTAGCCAATGGCTTATGTTCCTGAGGGTGGCTACACCCTCCTTCTGCCCACTTCCTTTTGGGAAGGGGGCACATTCCTATCCCTATTGGTCCCTGTCTTCCAAACCAAGATGGAGGATTCTGCAGGGAGGGTGTCACCTCAGCTCTGGACATCTATGGGGTGGTCCTGGCTGGGCTGGTCACTCCTCCCTGCTTTCCCTAGTTTTCCCGCCGGACTTGCCACCAAAAGTGGGGCTTTGTCAGGGGGGTGGGCATCTCCAGTAGCTAGAGTGCCCTGGGGCACTGTAACCCAAGGCTTGAGCCTTTGAGACTCACCACCAGGTGTTACAGCTCCTGCAGGGGGAGGTGAGAAGCATCTCCACCCAGGACAGGCTTTGTTTCTGACCACAGAGTGCACAAAGGCACTCACCCCATGTGGTCAGAAATGTGTCTGAAAGTGGCAGGCTGGCACAGACCGGTCAGTCCTACATCAGCAGTTGGGCTAACATACACAGGGCATCTCTAAGATGCCCTCGGTGTGCATTTTTCAATAAATCCCACACTGGCATCAGTGTAGGTTTATTGTGCCGAGATGTTTGATATCAAACTTCCCAGCATTCTTTGAAGCCATTACGGTGCTGTGGAGTTTGTGATGACAAACTCCCAGATCATATACTCGGTATGGCTACACTGCACTTACACTGTCTAAGAATGGACTTAGACACTGTAGGGGCATATTGCTCATGCAGCTATGCCCTCATATGTGGTATAGTGCACCCTGCCTTAGGTCTGTAAGGCCTGCTAGAGGGGTGACTTACCTATGCTACAGGCAGTGATTTGTGGGCATGGCACCCTGAGAGGAGTGCCATATCAACTTGGTCTTGTTCTCCCCACCAGCAAACACAAGCTACAAGGTAGTGTGCATGTGCTTAGTAAGGGGTCCCCTAGGGTGGCACAATACATGCTGCAGCCCTTAGAGACCTTCCCTGGCAACAGGGCCCTTTTACAAGGGACATAACTGTGTGCCAGGGCTGTGCCAATTGTGGAAACAAGGGTACAGTTTTAGTGAAAGAACACTGGTTCTGGGGTCAGATTAGCAGGGTCCCACCACACTTTCAATCAAAGTTGGCATCAACACTAGGCAAAAAGTGGGGGGTAGCCATGCCAACAGTGGCACTTTCCTACAACGTGCTACTCAATTCATCACCATCAAAACGCTGGACTTGTTAATGTTGTATTACCGAGGCCCACTGCAAGTCCAGAGTGACAATGGGTCACATTTTAAAGGTAAATTGGTGCAAGACTATTGTTCACAACACAATACTGAGTGGATTTATCATATTCCATATTACCCACAAGTTGAAGGATTGGTAGAGAGAATGAACGATTTACTAAAAGCCCAATTGCGAAAACTAGCGGACGCGACCCTGAGAAACTGGAGAGATCATTTGAATGAAACCTTGTTGATACTTAATAATAGACCCTTGACAAATGCAGAATACTATCATGTATTGGGAGACAAAAACAGGAGCCTTAGCTCCCTCCTGAGCCACACCAGAATCTGTAGGTCTTGATTTGCATGCTTTGAACATGTACGTATTGAAACCAAGAGACATGGCACTTATTGAAACAAGTGTGGAATGCAAATTTCTCCAGAGCATTTTGGATTGATTGCTCTTCGATCTGGGTTGGCACTCAAAGGTATTCAGATTTTGGGGGGAGTGATAGATGCAGACTACCAAGGAGAAATTAATGTAATTTTATTGAACAGTGGAGACGCCTATTTGATAATACAACCTGGAGATAGAATTGCTCAGATTGTCATCATTCCGGTATATGGAGGAAAGTAAATAAGGGGACTGCCCCAGCCCTTCTTACAGTACGTGGGGAGGAAGGTTTTGGCTCAACTGATTACATTCCTGGCGGTGTGGTGTGGGTAGAATCTCCAAATCGGCCTCCTGAACCAGCAGAAATTATAGCAAGAGGCAAGGACAATATGTTGATAGTCATGAAACCGGGACATGAGAGATGGGAGTATGTACCAGCTGATAAATGTTACAGATCATACTATGAGGTGTCTGTGGGCTAGCTGTTCTGTGTGGTCTCCCTTCGGGTGTCTGCGAGTGGGGTCAGGAGGGACCGAAAGCCCCCAGCCCTCATGTGACTGACCGACAGCGCCGATCGACATCTCTGCTGCACCTATCTCATAATGTTTGGACTTATTTGGCACAAACTGTGCTTAACCGATCAGATTTCTGCATAACGAATATGAAAAGAACCGTTGATGTAATTTCTACTTGTTTAGTTGCCATACTGACTCCTGCCTGCATCCTTCTGCAAATCTTTAAAGCCACCAACAAGGATGAAGTGGTGAAAGAAAGTGACGCGTTGACACATTACACTCTACGAATACAGACGGTTTTGCCAACACACAACAGATGAAAAATGGGCTAATTTAAAACACGTGATTACTTACAATATAACTGCCCGTGATGTCTGCTACAATTTAACTTAAGACACTTACAAAATCAGAAAATATGCTCAAACGCGCCTTGAAGCAAAAACGGAGTATCCTCAAGAGATCCTGTGGGAACAATGAGTGTTATGTAAGCAAAGAAACAATAAAATATTTAAAAATATGAACAACAGCATGTCTTGTAAACACATCATGACTGCCACCAGTCACATTAAGCATGTCAAATTACCGGTGGGGTGGTTGTTTTCTTGTCGAAATACCACTTCATGTACATTCCTGACAATATAACCGGAGGACCATGTGCTTCTACGTGGTTAGGACTTATGATGTATCCATTTGACTCTGTATTACACATTCAACACACAAGGGATGCAGCTCAATTAAGCGAAGACTGTGACTCTGAAATTCAGTTAATATCTACGTCAGAATATGTGAGCTTAAGTCTTTCTATAGTAGGAGTTCCAGGATTAGCTGTTTATAATACTTGAGTTATTAACAAATTAGCATGTTTGATGGTCAAGAATATCAACAACACATCTATCACTTTAGCAGAGTTATTATTAGATATATGAGGCTCTAGAAAAGCTGTATTGCAAAACAGGGCAGCAGTTGACTATTTACTGTTGAGACGTGATCACAGTTGCTCAGAATTTGATGGTATGTGTTGCTTTAACTTGTCAGATCACTCTAAATCCACCCAACCCCACATTGAAGCCCTGCATGAATTGGTGAACGGAGTGAAGGGAGTGAAGCAAGATGTAGACAACATCATGGTGGGACTGGTTATTTAGCTGGTTTCCTGATTTAGGTCAACTTAGGTCAATTTTAGGTGGAATACATGTAGTAATTTGTATCATAATAATGTTATGTTGGTGTATACAATACATACCCAACCTAATAACTGTGTTTAGACCAAAAAGGGTTACTTTTAGACCAGTATGCTATAACAGTCATTGGTCAAAGGGTGGAGTATAATGCTATGTGTATTTGACCACCGACTCCATCTTGACCACTGACACCATTTTGTGCTTAACTTCAGGTGCTGTCACAGCGGCGGCACAGGGTTTTTCCACACTGAGCTTGTTTTCCACACAGAACGTGATTGCACTTTTCTTTCCAGCCCAGGGTTACACCGTGTTGGAACAAAACATGGGAGATGTGGAAGGTATACATGATAAGAGAGTCTCAGCCTGGGAATGTTTTTGTCAAGGAAAAGTACACCTCTGTCTCTGAAATGGGCATTGGGGCAGGACCTGTTCCTTTGCGTGGTTTTGATGCAGACCGAGTACAGCCAGCACTTGAATTTCATAACTGAAGGGAGGGGGGATTGCTAGAATCTTCCTCTTGAGTTTGTTTAAGGTATATAAGGTGGGGAAACTTGGCACTGATGAAGGAGCTGGCCTGAAAATGGATGCACTGTTCAGGGAAAAAAATCCCATGTTGGGAAGAACTCCTGCCTCTGCCATTCAGGGTTCCTCGGCTTGATGCTGGAAAGGATGAAGGATTCAACCCGCATGGTGATGCATGTTAATTCTTAAATATTTAGCTTGACTACATATATATTCACTGCATATATTCACTGCTGATTTATTACACATTTTCTGCCTGTTGTTGTTTAACTGCTGTGAGTATTTTGGCATCTATACATATTTCACTGCATTCAAGTTAAATGCTTATGTTAATATGTTCATGTGCTTTTTTTTTACATCTAGGAAGTTCCTTAATAAATTCATTACTCAGACCAAGAGTGCTGCATTGTTTGCCATTGTTTCCTCTTTGTTTAAAATAGAGCAACACACCCAAGCACTTCAGCTCCTGTCCTTGTCCACCCAGCAGTGATCTCTGCAGCGGCTATAGAATTGCTGCAAAGCCTCTCTGTAGGCCAGACTACACTCTTGTGCACCATCCAGGGGCTCAGTCACCAATTAACACAACTATTGACCTTCCAGGATGGCGTACATATTGTATATGTGCTATACAGGGAGGCATGGCCTGCATGAGATCTTCCTCAGACATAACAGGTTCCCATCCACCACCACCTGCTTCTTCCTCTCTGGACTCTTCCTCTTCCCAAATCCTTCCTCCCACCATAATACCCTCACCAACCACCTGTATCCCAACAACCTCAACAGCCGACACCAGCTACATATTCACACAGAAACAAACAAACAGTAACACACAGGCGCACACACACAGATACACCTGCTAAGGAACACAAACATACATACTTAAAAACATTCACATACAGACCCACTGGCTAGCACCACACCACCACCACCCACAGACACATCCAACAGTCCAACAGACAGAAAGACTTCCACCAATAATAACAAAAATCAGGCTCACAGACACCTCCTCTACCACCACCACATCCTCAACAACTACCCCACCTTCAACAACCATCACACCCTTAGCCACAAACACCCTAATTTAAAAACACACACTGAGGAAAACACACATACTCAGAAAAATATACACTATTTACCCTTACCAACTACACAACAAACACACCCCTTCTGAAAAAAACACACACCATCATCCAAACAAACTACACCACAGAAACACACGCACAAAACTACTACACCCACAAAACAACACTTTCTCCAAACCTTCACCAACAGTACACCAAACACTCAAACACACATCCAAATCCACACCTGCACAAGCTCCAAAAACATCGGACACACACTCAACATTACAACACACACATGCTTCCACAACCACAGCAACCATCCCAGCATTCTCTAGCTCCCAAAGGCCCACTACACAAAGCCCATCTACCGTTACCCCTTCTTCCCAACCCACTGGTTCTCCTCCCAGACCCCATAAATAATCCAGCCCTTTTCCAATGATTATTTGAGGTGCTTGGCCTTCACCTGTTAGAGGTCTGAAACAAGTCTCTTTAGGAGGAGGTTTTATAACTATATACCAGAGAGCTGGGAGGCAGGTTATTATCTGTGGTCCTACCTCCCACAGTGGTAGATTGTTTATGTGTTTGTTTATTTATATGTATGATTATGATATTTGATGTATAACATTTGTTTTGAGGGAAGTATCTCATTTAGTGAGACAACAAATTTGTTTTTAACATGCTTGGTTTTCTATTGAACATACACAAGGTACACATGTATGTGTTTTTATGAGAGTAACAGTTTGTACATAGTTAACAATTTTGGGCCATTAACATGACATTTTGTAGTGTAGCCGTCCAAAAACATTGAAAGCTTAGAGAAACTTGATTTTAAATGGGACACGTAATGTTTACATAAAATTAAGGTAACATATGTTTGTCAGGGATTGGGTTCATGCTTGATGGCGTTGTCAATCTAATCACGCCACAAGAACATGTTTGTCAGGTATTGGGTTCATGATTGATGGCGTTGTCAATCTACTCAAGCAACAAGCACTATCCTTGTCAATCACGAGGAAATGGTTAGCTCTGCCTAAACTGACATTCTGCAAATACTATTTTGTAATATTCAACTGTGTAGAGTCTTCAGCGGCAGGCCACAGAGCTTTTTAAAAATACCTCCTTAAGTGGTAGGCACAACAAGTGCTGCAGGCCAAGTAGTAGCAAGTAGTAGTAGTAAAGGCCTAGAATACATAAACTAAAACCTTATTGGGAAGCTATCCGTACATGAAATGTAACAGTTAGCTGTGAAGCAAAGGAGTGATCTAAATCAATTTAGCACTGGTAAAGGTACTTGGGGCCAGATGTAGGAACAATGGAAATTGCGACTTGCAATTTGCGAGTCGGTGCGACTCGCTAATTGCAAGTCGCAATTTGCTATGCAGAAAGGTGTCTCAGACACCTTCTGCAACTCGCAATGGGGTCGCAAAGACCCACCTCATTAATATTAATGAGGTGGGTCGCAGTTTGCGACCCCATTGCGAGTATGGGCACTCACGGGGATGGTGGCCTGCTGGAGACAGCAGACCACCATGTCCGTGACTGCTTTTTAATAAAGCAGTTTTTTTTTTTTCATGTGCAGCCCGTTTTCCTTAAAGGAAAACGAGCTGCACTTGGAAAAAAATACCGAAACCTTTAGTTTCGGTTTTTTTCAGAGCAGGCAGTGGTCCATTGGACCACTGCCTGCTCTGAAAAAATATTTTTGTGTCCATTCACAAAGGGGAAGGGGTCCCATGGGGACCCCTTCCCGTTTGCGACTGGGTTACCATCCACTTCAAGTGGATGGTAACTGCGATTTCATTTGTGACCGCTTTCGCGGGCGCAAATGAAATTGCATAGCATCGCGAGTCGCAAATAGGAAGGGAACACCCCTTCCTATTTGCGAGTCGGAAATGCATTTTGCGAGTCGGATCCGACTTGCAAAATGCATTTCTGCATAGCGGAGCGGCTTTTGCGCCTCGCAAACTGCGTTTTTCGCCATTTGCGAGTCGCAAAACCCTTCGTACATCTGGCCCTAGAGTCCTGAAAACAAAGAAACATGTTCAGATGACAGGAGAGGTACAGGTCTAAATTATTAGGGATGATATTTTTAAGAGGGCAAAGTCCAACATGTTATATACATATCAGAAATAGGAAAGTGACATATGAGATATGAGGATTGAATTAGAGAATTTTATACTTATGGAAAATGGAATAATAACTGCAATATAAGGCCACTATTACATACATAGATACATATAATTGTATTCCTTAGGTTTGAAGTTGATGTAATTTCCATTACAATTATAATTTGATAGTCGTTTAGAGTTCTGATCTACATTGAATATTGTTGTGCGCTTCCGTTCGGATGATGGAGGCTTACACTAAGGAGAATATTTTCAACCCCCTAGAAGTGCACCGGTCCATAATTACAAGGGCACACAAAGCAACCTAGCGTGGCTTTTTACAGCCATGTAAATATAGCCTCCTTTCACACATTACTCTGCATGAAAGGGGCCTTCCATGGGTGTTGCTGTGGGTGTTCCTATGCAGCTCCCATGGAATCTGAAGTATTCCAGAATTTACAAGGCTGGGAATGCATCAGATTCCTATGCCACCCCAGGGGTGGCTCAAAAGTCACACAAAAAGGAGAAATGCCTTTATTTCTTCTTGCGTTTTCCTCTTTCTCTGTGCTGCATTATTAGCACACATAGAAGGAGGAAAATGCCATTAATGTTTGTTTATGTGCAGGAAGGAGCTTCTTGCTGCACATAAACAATCATTCCTGCAGTGCAGGCATCCTTGCACCATGGTGCAAGGGCGCTTGCTTTTGCGCTAAGCTGCCAATTGTGCTCCAGTGCTGAGGAAAGTAAAGTAATGCATTGTTTTGCTGCAAAGTGAACACATCCCTGCGTTGGAAAATGGGTTATTGGTAAGGGCAAGTAAGTACCTACACTTAGCAATAGGCCACTAACCTCCACTTAGGTCCAGTTAGGTCTCAATAAATTAAACCTAGCTCATCCCTTGGTAGCTTGGCAATGAGCAACAAGGCTTAACTTAGGAGACAAAGGGCCAGATTTATACTTGTTGACGCAAAACAGTAAGTAAATAAAACTCAGGAACCAGTTTAAAAATCCTAAACCAATTTATAAAAAAAGGAAATATTTATAGCTAAAATGACACCAAAATGAATAAAATCAGATAAAGGGAACAGGAAATATGAATTTGTAAAGAATTCATGCTTTTTAGCGCTTAGAAACCAATATCGCCAATCTGGTCATCTGGTCGCACCTCGACCGGGGCAAAGTCAAAGTTTAAGGCCAACCACGATGGAGACCTGCTCAGCTACAGCCCGCGGGAGACCTCGGTCAAAAGTTTACCTTGGAATTTGTCATTTTCTTCAAGATTTTCTTCAGCGGGACCAAGTCACCAGTCAAATCCAACCTCCTGGAATTCTTCCACAGATATGCGTTGCGAAAGCCCTCAGTGGAGATTTCTACCTTCAGACGTAGTTGTTTTTTTAGATGAAAATCCTTTGACCAGGGCAAACCTTAATCTTGATCTAACGTACTTGGAGCCCTCTTTGAATACACTGCCTGGGAGGTCCCGGTCAACTTTCTACATTCAGACGTAGTCACTTTTTCGGAGATTTTCTTCACCGGGATGAACCTGCAAGTCAGGCTGGGTCATGGCTGAGACAAGCCGGCTAGAGTTAGCAAAAGCAGGTGGGTCCCTTTATGGAGAGTTTTTTCTAAAAAGTTCTCTTCTCCAAACTTATCCACATTTCTGGATCTTCTCCCAAATGTTCTTTTGAGGTCCACAATTCACCCCAAGGTTCCAGAAGCTCTGAGAAGCTCTGAGAGGGTGCAGACTACAGCTCCCAGATTGCACCTGACACAAACTCCAAATTGGCCACTGAACAGTGGTCAGCTGGTCAGTTTCTTCATGAGTTGGTGCAGGGGACTCTGGTTAGCAATTTTTCACCTGTAGCAAACACGGAGTCCCTCCTTGAACCAGCTGAACGTTGGCAAAGTCCTTCTTGTGGTGAAGCCCAAGTGTGCAGCTGGTGCAGTCCTCCAGAGTACAGTGTCCAGGTGCAGGTCAGGGGTCCCGCAGGGCAGTCCTTCTTCTCCTGTAGTCCTTCCTTGTAGGGATCTGAGGTGTGGGCGCAGCTCTGCCAGTTTTAGCCGTGCTGCTGGGTGAAAAACAGAGGGGTCATGGTTCTCCAATCAGGTGCAGGGTCCTTTCCCTTGTGATGATCACTTCCTGAAAATTGTGGCAAAAATCAATCCCAGGGAGCAACATTCCTCAAAAATCCATCATGGCTGAAACTGATTTTTGGAGGTTACATGTGGCTGAGCTCACCCACTGGTGTGTTTAAAAATCCTAAACACACCCCTCTACTGCCCTCTCCTAATCTAACGAAGGGGGCACCTAATTGTCTGGGTTTGCAGAATGTGAGGGAGGTGCTGGGTTGCTTCAAATGTCCCTCCCTGCCTTTGAAGACCAGTTTGGCAACCTTACCCCTTCCTGCTTCTCAATCTGCAGAAGGAAGTTCTCCTCAGCCAGGCACATCTCTTTGTGTTCAGCCCAGACTACTTCACACCTCATCAAGGCAGCCTGGCCAGGCTGCCAGAGGATGCCCAATCAGAGTAGAGCACCACAGGGCTGAAGGTGGCAACTTTTTAGGTAGAGTTTCAAATGCTTTACTTGAACAAGTTATATTAAATCCAACAATTATAAGTTGTGAGATTTATTATAACAATTAATTTGACACCAAACTTGAGGAATCTGTCCCTTAAGGGGACTTTATACATTAAAATCAAGTCTCTCCATTCTAGTCTATGGAGACCATTCACTACAATGAGGAAAAATGAATTTGGCTGTTTTACCTCACCAGGGCTTATAAAACAATTTTTATAAGGTCCCTGCTTATAGTTACATGGCACCCAACCCTAGGGACACATGGACACACCTTAGGAGGGACCTATATGTGAAAATATGGTATTTTAAGACTTTGGAAGTACTTTTAATTCTAAAGTTTAATTTGCATGTCAGTTTACTTTAAGAGCAGTCAGCAAGGCAGGCCTGCCTTTAAAATGACACTAGGTGCCTCATCAGTGCACCTATGGGTGCAATACCTATGCTGGGTTCCCTAAACCTACATGCCCTACCATGTACTAGGGACTTATAGGTATGTTAATATTGCCAATTATAATTAGCCTAATTTGCATATCCACTTTACACAGAGCACTGGCCCTGGGACTGGTAAGCAGTACCCAGGGCACAGCCAATAGTCAGTAACCACCAGTATCTGTCCAAACAAATTGGGGGTGACCAGGGCAAAAAGGTGGACTTTCCTACACCTGCACTTTCCTAATGGTGCAGCTCGGTGCTGCAAGATGGCTTGCGGTGCCGGGCTGTGTCATTATTTTGTATATCTGCCCCTAAATTTACTATTAAGATGTGCATGTCTTTGACAAAATGTGTATGGGGATGTATGACAATAATTATTTACCATTAAAAGGGGACAGGACACAGTTACATATACATCACACATTACAGTTAGTATGTGATGTTAATTTTTTTATTGCAAGTTTATGTAAAAAGGGGAAAGTGAAATGCAAACAATTATGAAAAAAGTAAATTAAGTAAACATACTTCCAATTCTGGCAGCGGTGTGGTGGCTCATCATCCAAATCAAGCAGCAGGTAAGTGTTGTCTCGCAACATGAAGGTCATGCTGAAAAGTTGAGTTTCAAAGGTAAGTAAAGAGAGCTAAGCCCTTTTATAGGTTTGAATCTGCCAGCTGTAGTGTGGGGATTTAACTGCCATAGTTACGCAGGTGGAAGCCAACATAGTAATTGGGAGGGAAAATGTTGTGGCTGTAATGCCTCAGTCAGCCGCTCTCCGGCTAGAATTCTGTCAACATAGACGTCTGCATGCAACAGAGACAGAGGTGGTTTGACAGGGGTTCGTCCATAGTACCGCCACCAAATAAATCAGGCGAGTTAGCAGTTCTGACAATGGATGAATGGAGCCTAGATTTTCAAGGCTCTGGATCATGAACATCAATTCACCAAAGGCCAGGGGTAGGGGACATGATATCACACCCCATTTGATCTTTACTCTCCCTCACACAGGCATACTTATCCATAAACTCACATACACGCACACGCTCACATAACAGACTCTTACCATGCAGGCACACAACATACATTTAAAAGCATTCTTTATTTACCTCATCGGCTAGGGTTGGTCATATTCCAGCTATTTGTACTCCATTTTTATGACACTAAAAATGAATAATATGTTACTAATCACTATTAGGGTATTAAAAATTGACACAGAAGCAAGGAGACTGCAGCCCCAACCGATGCGAGCTGCTCCTATGTTTTTAGCACTGATTTTGCCACCCCTAAGGCCAGGGGTCACAAATGCAGTGTCAGGGGTCGCCAGGGGTCGCAGTAGCCCTATATGAGGTTCATGGCCTGGATGCACCGACTAAGGTATAAAATGGGCCCTTTGTCTCCCACACCAACGTCACTTGGTCTGGCCTCTGTTAGGTCTTCTGTCACTCACATTTATAGCCCACTCACTACCGAATACAGAATCGAGTAATGGGCCAGCCCACTTCAACTATTAGATCTTTTTACTGTGAGTGACCATATTTCGCTTGAACACAATTTGCACATCCGCCCATGAAATAGCTCTTTTCTGTGCCAGTATGCCTTTTCATTGTTTGAGTCGGAGGCTACTTTTGAGGAACTCGTGCTATATGCTTGCATGCAGTGTTAGAGATTTTTCCAAAACCAGTGCATGGCTCTTTAGTGTGTGTGAGAGAGCGTAGCGTATATAATCTATATTAACATGAAATATTTATGAACTAATGCATAATAATGGCGCATAGAAACTTTATGAATATGTTTTGCTGAAAACATGCACTTGAATTGTGCCCACGGGGAGTGGGCGTCAATGTATACAGGGACTAATGAAAATGACTAATGTTTATGAATTATTGCATTTAAGTGGTTTTATACTAATCATTAATGATTATGTCATTAAAGTTTTGCTAATAAATCTTGTAGGCCTTAGTTAGCATGAGTCGAGGCCTAGCTGCCTGGCTCTCATATTAAATGTGTTTTTCTAACGTGCAGTGTGCTGACTTGCTAAAGGACATGAACTCTTGTTTTTCCTTCAAACTAGAAGCTGAATGTAACTATAGTAAATCCATTCTCATGAAATTCATATTGCTTGTATAAATGAACTTGCTAAATGCAACAGTGTAGATTAGTATAATGTACAAGGTCGCCCAAACCGGTACAGACAATTGAGCTACTGACCGAAGATGCGCAAAGAATTACAAAAGGATGAAATCATACCGGACATTCTACCCCTAAAGACGTCAATCATATGGACCAATAAACTGCCTGAGAACTGATACGGGGTGAAATATTTAATGACATAATGTGTTTTTAATTGGTTAAAGATAGTGGGGTGTAACCTTTGTCCAACCAGATTTTAGGGGAATGTACAACGAAAAGGGGATAAAAACCCCTGTCACCAGGAAGTGAATTAGAATTAGCGAGTAGGAGACTAGGAGAGGGGGAGATGCTGATGTTATGTTTTCTGATCCAGAAACTTTGTCACTTTTATTAGTGACTGGCTGTTTTATTTAGAACCATCCTTGCCCGTAGATTGCCCATTCTTACACTTTACCGCCTTATGAGGGAAGTGCCCCTTTTCCCTGAGAGCTGAGTTCCTGACTGATGGTGAATCAACTGATGTCCTGGAGACGGAGACCAAACCTGAGTGCTGACCCAAACCTTGGATGGTAACTATATGACAATGAAATTGTGATTGTCTGTTTGCTTTTTCTTTCTAGGTACCAACTGCTTTTCTCTTGACAGAGACCATAGCTAGATGTTTTCCAAATTTGTTTTACTAAATTGTTTTGCATGAAGCCGAACATGCCAATGCCAATTAGAGGTTAGTTGAGAGGAGTTCACTAAACTGACGTAAATGGATAAATGACTGAATTAATGCTTTGTTGACGATACTTTGCTACGGATAGCCTATGTTCACACTTTGCTATGTTCTAATGGTTGTGACTCTTGCGTTAATGAAATCTTACCAGAGTTGCCATATTGTGACTATTCTATTGTGTTTATTAGTTTTGAGTTTAATAAATTTGCTCGTAGTATTGTAACCAATAGGGAATAAATATCACTAAATTCATACTAAACCGGTGTGGTTATTTATGACTGCAAGGTCATAGTGGTGTCTTGAGTTTGATTAATGTCTTTGACTAAAGTAAAATGCATTGTTGCAATAAATATTGATGATATTATTGATGTATTGATTGACATATTGATCAGTTATCTCGTCCTAAGGTGTCTCTCAACTGGGTCAAAAGATTCATTGGCCTAAAACTAGTCCCAATGTGTAATAATTTATTATAAAGGGACGGGTTAACATGTGCATAGTGACAACCAAAACAAAGGTAACACTGCAAAGGGGCAGTTTGCTGGCTGAGTTAGCAGCAGTTCTACCCTGACACTTTGTCTAGATGTGTGCTTTGTTCCTTAACCATTTCTTATATTTTTCAAGTATATTCTGGTCCAGCACTGAGCTGCAGGCACAGGAAAGCTTAACCTTATTTACAGATATTCGATACATTTAGAAAACAATTCTACTGGCGAACCTCTGTCACAATTTTTCCTTTGATTAATACGCATATTAAAGAGCACATCATATATACATATTTTGAGTGTAATTTCCACGCTAAGACTCACCATAGTTAACATGCGTTCACGTTACAGCCATAGTTTATGTAGGCCTTAGTTTCAATGACTCACCACAACCCCAAAATGCAATTTTGATAGCTGCATTTTTGTTCCCTCTTTCTCTCGCTTCAGGAGCCGAGCGACAATAGTTTGAGTTAATTAGATTGTTGCAAATGTTTTGGTTTCTGTGAGAAATATCATCTGTACTAGGCCTGGGCTGAGTTCCGATTATGAGGGAATATTCGGAATAATTTTGTTACTCTCAGATGCAGAATTACCGAAACATTCTTGATTACTCTTCCTGATTAAGAGTAATTTTGGGGGGGCACATTTAGCAAGCACAGGGAGGTGCAAGCTGCGGCTCGCAGTCACTATTCGTGTTCAGCTGCATTTAGTGTTGTTTCTTCACGCAAAACGCATCATCGCACCCATGCTGGTAGTAAATTGGGAAAAACTCCTACCCCGAGAGCACATTTAGCGAGTGTGAGCGCTGCTTGCGCTTGCTATTCATGTTCTGTTGCATTTAGTGCTATTTCTAAACACAAAATGCATTCACATGTCCATTTTAGGTGCATGGGGTCTGTTAGACATGGGGTCTTTGGTTGGCAGTCAGGTTACCCCCTGTCCAAGCAAGGACCTTCACTCTAGTATGGATAAAGGAGAATCACCCTCAGTTAGCCCCCGCTCACCCCCTTGGTAGCTTGGCACTGACAGACAGGCTTACCTTCAGAAGCAATGTGTAAATTATTTTTACCAACACACACAGTAACTCAGTGAAAACACTACAAAATTACACAACACTGGTTTAGAGAAATAGATAATATTTATCTAAACAAAACAAGATCAAAACAACAAAAATCCAACATACACAAGTCAAGATATTAATTTTTAAAAGAGTAGGAGTTTTAAATCCTTGGAAAACAGTGAGAATGCTGTTAGCACACAAACGTAACTGGGTAGTGTCAAATTAAAGCCGCATGGGCAAGTGTGCATCGGAAAAGGCCAGTAATTGGTTAATTTCCCACTCGCAAGCAAGTGCATCTTTCCTCCTCCGGTCGGGTCGGCGTGCGTCATTTCTTCGCCTCCTAGAGGGTGATGCGTTGATCCGGACAGGCACCGCAGGTCCAGACAGGATTTGCATAGATTTTCTGCACCCATCAATGTTGCCTTGAAATCCGGTCGCACAGTGTCAAGAAACCACACTGCACGGGGGCTTACGTCATTAACAACAGCCGCTGCAGGTGTTGCGCGTCGTTTCTCCAGCCGCATTGTGTCGATCTCCCAGCTGCAATGCAGGTGGAGTGTTGATTTTAGCCACGGGGCCGGTGGCGCATCGTTTTTATCTGCGAGGCAGGTGGTGCGGGGAAACGTTCGACAGGCCAAATTCACCATGACATATTTGTAAAGTGGCACAATGCATGCATTACGCCACTTTGTAACCCCTTGCACCACATTATGCCTGTTACCCTGCATAATGTATGCAAGGGCGGCGCTCCCCCATTAGGGGGACAACTAAAATGGTGCTGTGGTATCTAAGAGATTCCACTGCATCATTTTTGCTGGCAATTCTTAATGCGTGTACAAGGCAGGTGTTAAAATGGAGCATACCATTGTTTACAATGGGCCCCTATGTTCTCTGTAGGATTAGCACCAAAAAACCAAAATGTCGGCGCTAATCCTGCACAGTACATCAATAACGTAAAAGGTTTTGACGCTATTGCCCCTACCCTGCGCCATTGTGCACTGTATATTAAATATGGCGCACACATGGTGGCAGTAGGGGGCGCTAAGGGGCACAAGAAAAGTGGTGCTGCATTGGATGCAGTGGCACTTTTCTTTAAATAAGGGCAGAATGTTTAAAACAACTGCTACACATTATAAAAATAAAAGAGGCATCCTACAAACTGCTATGAAAGTACAAGAAAATATAAATAAGGAATTAAAACTACCACTCAATCAAATTAAGTAAATCAGTGCTAAGAAAGGAATCATAAACTCAGCCCCAAATAGAACACCAGCCAACTGAGAACAGATAAATAAAGTACCAAGTGCAATGGAAAAATACCCCAAAAATGGCAGGGAAAAAAATGGGCCAAATTATTGGACCACCTCAGATGACAAGGCCTTCCTCTAAAAAAGCCACATCTTTCCCAAAAACCTAGCAATAGCATATGCACATACAAGAATGGAATCAGATCTTAAGATGCACAGAGCAGTGACATGATTGTGTGTGCCCTACAATCTACAGGTGGACTTTAACCATTGGGAAGGAGGATGAGCATATGCTGTGCAAACAAACAGCATATGTGCTACAATTTTCTCAGCTGCTTTACAGCCAGGGCAAAGAGTAGAAATAGGTGAGTTTGATGACCATCTACTAGTGAATGCTTTAAGAGGAAGGGAGCCTACTCTAAACTGGATATAAAGCCTCCTATTCAGGGGAACGGTGATGGAGTCTCAACAAGGTTCCAAAACACTGGCTGATTTGAAGTTCAAGAATTCACCAGATAGCAGGCCTCTGGATGCAGCATTAAACTCGTTTTGGGTTACCCATTCCCAATAGCAAGCCTTCACTAAGTCCTTGGAGGGAAGAGATTCCCTAGAGTGACAGTCCCAGGCGAGCTGGAAACCCAAAGATGACAACAATTTCCTCACATTACAAATCCACGCTATCTTACTGGCACCAGCAATAGAAATAACTTCCTGGAAAGCATCTGCATAGACTTCCTACCCATATCTAGCTTAAGAGGATAGAGTGGTGTACTCGGAGGCAGTAGTACCAATGACCTCAAATAGTTGTGCCCAGTTCTGGACATAATCACAAGACTGGCAAAACCCCAGCCCCATAAAGGGCAGTTCCCACGGCTTTGCTATCATAGACCTGTAAGGCTGCTGCAACTGGTTTGCTAACAGATACACAATGTTCTCTCAAACAGGCCGCTACAATTCAATTTGTGTCAGGGAGACCAGATCCTCGGGGCCTGCGCACGTTCCCAACATGTCCACCACTAGACAGCTCCAAATCTCCGATAGATATACCACAGAGCCTGAGAAAGTCCAATCGGGGGAAAAGGGGATTAGGTAGGGAACAGCTGGGAAGGAGACCTGTAGGAAGCAAGAGATTAAACAACACAATGTCAAGATATAATTACATTGAATTTCAATAGACTATGGTTCTAAGAGTTCTTATATTGTAATCATGGATAACCTAAGAAATGACTATAACTAGACCTCAAGAAATCTAGGTACCTGGAAAAAGCAAGAATGGGTTAATACAATGTTTCATATGAGCTTTTCAGGAAATATCACATACTGTCTAGAATACAAGAACCTTCTTCAATAATGTTTCAGAATAAACATTGCATTTTTACATGAGGACAAAGGCTATCTGAACATTCCCTGGAAACAACAGGAACTGTATTAGGAACTTAATATGCACAAAGAATGTCGCCCTTTGAATTAAGCGTTTCAAAGAAATCCAAAAGCTCAGGATAAATGTGTGCACCTCCACAAACACGGCACACCAAAGTTTTCAATGTCATGAAATGATCGCGCACACTGCCGATCTAAAAACCAAGGGGGTCATTCTGACCTCGGCGGTAAAAGGCGCTTACCACCGGCCAGAAGACCGCCATAACACCGCTGCGGCCGCGGTAAACCGCCACAGTCATTCTGACCCGCAACTGGCAAACTGCCAAAAACCCGACATCCACAAAAGTCCGCCACACCAAAGGTCAGCGAAAAAATGGTGATGACCAAACCTCCACCGTCACGGCAACAGAAATACGCCCATACCATTCCGACCCACAAATCCACGCGGCGCTCTTTCAAACGCGGTATTCCATTGGTGGTACACACCGCCGCGGTCAAAACACACACACACATAGAAAACTCAGCCACATTGGTCAGTTAGAATTACACACACCTGATACACATACTAACACCACTCCCACACACCCAACACAATATAAAACACACACCTACATCACCCACAAGCCCCTACGACCCGAAATTATTAACGAAGGCTAGAGAGAGAGCACAGAATAGACAATCCCACAACACAGAGGCACACAACACCATCACCCACACAGAATCCACGCACCAAACACCACACACCACCACACGCACCACACTCATCACCACAAACGCCACCCCACACCTCAACCACACCACCCCATGGCACCCCAAAGACACCCCAGGTTCAGTGACGCCGAACTCAGGGTCATGGTGGAGGAAATAGTCCGTGTAGAGCCCCAGCTCTTCGGGTCACAGGTGCAGCACACCACAATTGCCAGGAAGATGGAGCTATGGCAAAGGATAGTGGACAGGGTTAACGCGGTGGGACAGCATCCACGCAATCGGGAGGACATCAGGACGAGATGGAACGACCTACGGGGGAAGGTGCGTTCCATGGTATCAAGGCACAACATTGCGGTGCAGAAGACTGGCGGCGGACCCCCACCCACTCCCCCCGAATTTACCGCATGGGAGGAGGAAGTCTTGCACATCCTGCATCCTGAGGGCCTCGCAGGAGTAGGCGGAGGAATGGACTCTGGTAAGTCAAATCTTCACTACTGCTTCCCACCCCCACCCCACCTGCATGCCAAATCATACCCCCACCCTCACCCCCATCACACCAACACCTAGCAAAAGGCCCACCATCACAACCCACCCATCCCAACACCAAGCCCTGCATGCGACCACAAAGCATGGACACCCATCACCAAAGCATGCCCACTGCACACACACATCACCCCCACAAGCCACCCTCACAAAAGCCCCCACAAGGAAATGCCTGAACTTGGGTACACGGACACCCACCCATCACACGAAATGCCATACACAGAAGCAATAACCATACCTTTATACCCCTGCAGGACCCGAACGCCACCACACCACCACGGATGGTCCAGAGATGTCCATCCCACCCCCAGAAGAGGCCCCCAGCGATGACAGCAGCTCTGTCTCCCTGGAGCCAGATGACCAGCCCGGCCCATCGGGGACCTCTGGACAGTCGGTTCCCCACAGACAGCCACAGGCTACACCAGACCCAACCCCCTCTGGGAACACCAGCACAGCTCCTACCCAGCGGGCCCATGCCTCTGTCTCCAGGACACGTAAATCAGTGGTGTGTCCACCACTACAGGGCACCCAGGTTCACCCACCACCCCAACAACAACAGGGACCTGGGGGCAGTGGTAGTGGGCACACCGTCCAGGGGACAGAGGCCCAGGAACACAGGGGAACTGGGAGGGCTGCTGTGCGACAGGGGGGGGACAGGCCCGGGGAACCGACTCTCCAAGAGGCCCTCTCCTCCATCATGGGAGCATACCACCGCTCCCAGGAGACGATGGCGACGGTACTGGCCCGGTTCCAGGAGATCCAGGAACTGCAGGAGGAACGGTACATGGGGTTCAGGGAGGAACTGAGGAACATCGGTTCCGCAATGGGGACCATCGTCGTGGCCCTTACCCAGATCGTCACCACATTGCGGGACCATGTGGCACCCCAAAGGGCCCCTGTCACTAGCCCAGGCCAGGAACAGCCTACCACCTCCGCCGGCGCTAGTGGACAGGAGGCCCCCACACAACGACAGGCCACCAGAACCCCACCTCCTGCAGAAGAAGAACCACCCCGCAAGCGGAACCTGAGATCTCACAAGAAGACAGAGTAGGATTGCAAGACCCCCGCCAGCCTAAGATACCCCCTGATGTCATCCCACTGTCCCACATTGTCACCCTGTCCAACCTTGAACTGCCCCTGCTCCATCCTTCCCCAGGCATATGGACAATGCACCTGTGCGACTGAGAACTGGACTCTGCCATGGACATTACTCCACCCCCACCCATCACCGTTTCCCAATCATGTACCTATATGTAGCACTTAAAATAAATCACTTATTGCACTTAAAATAACAGGAGTCTGCTTGTATTCTTAACAAATGTATTACACATAACGGTGCAATAATGTCCAGTTACTTTGTGATGACAACATACCAATTTCAATAAGCTTAAGTCCATGGGCAAACAAAGCTGAAGTCAGGCAGTGGGTCATACAGCTCTGAAAAGGGAAGGGAAAGTCACAAATCAGTTAACAGGAACTGGGGGAAAACACAGACAGTGGAGACGCATGAGGCCTTAAGTAAATGTAAAATGGCGTGGCTGATTCTTACCTGTGTGCTACTGAAAATATTGTTGTATGACTGTATCACTGTTGTCCGTGTCGTCCCCGTCGTCTTCCTCCTCTTCACTCTCCACAGGCTCCACAGCTGCTACAACACCACCATCTGGACCATCCTCCTGCAGAAAAGGCACCTGGCGTCGCAAAGCAAGATTGTGAAGCATACAGCAGGCCACGATGATCTGGCACACCTTCTTTGGTGAGTACATTAGGGATCCCCCTGTCATATGCTGGCACCTAAACCTGGCCTTCAGGACCCCGAAGGTCCTTTCTATGATCCTCCTAGTGCGCCCATGGGCCTCATTGTACCGTTCCTCTGCCCTGGTCCGGGGATTCCTCACTGGGGTCAGTAGCCATGACAGGTTGGGGTAACCAGAGTCACCAATTAGCCACACACGGTGTCTCTGTAGCTGTTCCATCACATAAGGGATGCTGCTATTTCGCATGACATACGCGTCATGCACTGACCCAGGGAACTTGGCATTTACATGGGAGATGTACTGGTCAGCCAAACAGACCACCTGGACATTCATCGAATGATAATTTTTTCGGTTCCTGTATACCTGTTCACTTTCTCTGGGGGGAACCAAAGCCACATGGGTCCCATCAATGGCACCAATGATGTTGGGGATATGTCCAAGGGCATAGAAATCACCCTTCACTGTAGCCAATTCACCCACCTCAGGGAAAATAATGTAGCTCCGCATGTATTTCATCAGGGCAGACAACACTCTGGACAAAACCTTAGAAAACATAGGCTGAGACATCCCAGATGATATGGCCACTGTTGTCTGAAAAGACCCACTTGCCAAAAAATGGAGTACTGACAGAACCTGCACCAGAGGGGGAATCCCTGTGGGTTGGCGGATGGGGGACATCAGGTCTGGCTCCAGCTGGGCACATAGTTCATGTATAGTTGCTCTGTCAAGGCGGTATGTAAGTATGATATGTCGTTCTTCCATTGTCGACAGGTCCACCAGCGGTCGGTACACGGGAGGATTCATCCTTCTCCTCGCAAGTCCCAGCGGACGGTGCCTAGGAAGGACAACATGGAGCACAGAGTCAAGCAACCCACAGGTACGTTCACACAGCTTGCACAGTACACAAATCGCTATGCATTGAAAGGCTTGTATGAGTGGCAATGCAAGGCCTAGGCCTGTGTGACGCAGTAGAATTCATGCCATGTGGGCCCTTGAAATGGCGGCTGCCTGACCTGTGAAGTGTGACAGTGGGATGTGAGGTCACTGCGCTGGTGTGGCACACCGTGGCGGTAGGCGGTCGAAGACCGCGGCGCAAAGCAGCATTGGTTAACATTGAACCCTATGGGTCTCAGGAGCCAATGACGATGTGCGGCGGCGGTCGCGGCACGCACCGCCGCGGTACGCACCGCCGCGGGAGTGACCGCCATTTTCTATCTGATTAATCACTCAAGACCTGATCATCCACAGGAGAGGACCTATACTGCAAGTGCTGCTGTGACCTCGGTCTGGGAGATACAATGGCTGCTGCGACTGGGGAAAGGGCCCCTGCCTTCACTTCCGAAGAATTGGAGAAACTTGTTGATGGGGTCCTCCCCCAGTATGCGCTACTCTACGGTCCTCCAGACCAGCAGGTTAGTACACAGGTTGCACGTTGAACGGGCTATGCCTGTGTTGAGTGGGGTGTATGTAAGATGGTGGGGAGGGGAGCGAATGAGGAGTGCAACGCACGAAAGATGAGAGCATGTGCCACATGGCAAGGTTGGGGAGGGGGGGGGGCACTCACATTGACCAGGCAGAAAACTGATGCGATTTCCTTTACCACCCTATACATGTCACATAGGTCAGCGCCCATCAGAAGATCGACATTTGGCGTGCCATCGCCAAGGACGTCCGGGCCCTGGGGGTCCACAACAGACGGGGCACCCACTGCCGAAAGAGGTGGGAGGACATCCGCCGCGGGACCAGAAAGACCGCCGAGTCTCTGCTGGGGATGGCCTCCCAACGTAGGAGGGGTGCCAGCCGCCAATTGACCCCCCTGATGTCCCGGATCCTGGCGGTGGCCTACCCCGATTTGGATGGGCGCGTGAGGACATCACAGCAGACACAAGGGGGTGAGTATCAGCACATTCTGCTATCTTTGCGCGCAGTGAAGGTGTCTGGGTGGGGGAGGAGGGCTGTGGCTATCTCCAGGCCAGGGCGCATTCTGTAGGCTAGGCCCCTCCGTTAGACACAGCCCTGTGCCCCCGCCCCCCACCTCTGTAGGGTGCCAAGTACAGCTATCCATGGTCCGGCCTCACCCATGTGTGCATTTGTGGTCCATAGACCTGTAGGCCTAGTCACAATAACTGAGTAGTGTACCCCGATTGCGCGGCCTAGTTCAGGGGGCTTCTGTGTCTGTCCTCTCCGACAACTGTGTTGCCAATGCATGCACTCAACCTGTCTTCATTTCTCCCCCCCCCCATTTTATTTGTCTTCCTGTTCATGTGTGCATTAGCATCATCAGGCGGAGGAGAAGTGGCATTGGCGCACGAGGGAGCTGCATCTCACATCGCCCCGGAGGGCCATACAACAGACTCTGAGTACACCAGTGAGACGGAGGGCGAGTGGAGCTCCACAACGGGGACCTGTGGAGACGTCAGCGACACCGACATGTCCTCGGAAGGGAGCTCCCTAGCGGTGGTGGCAACATCCGTGCCCACCGCCACAACAGGTACAGCCGCCACCCAGTGCACCAGCCCCGCCCTCCCAGCAGCCCCTCAGCCTTCGCTCCGTGCCCGCTCGCCCAGGAAGGCGGGCATCTCCTTCGCCCCAGGCACCTCAGGCCCTGCCCCAGTTACCGCTGCTGCCCTCAGTGAGGAGGTCATTGACCTCCTCAGGACACTCATTGTTGGGCAGTCTACCCTTTTGAATACCATCCAGGGTGTAGAAAGGGAGGTGCATTGGAGCAATGCATACCTGGAGGGCATTCATTCGGGTCAGGCTGCCCATCAGCGATCGTTCAATGCTCTGGCCTCAGCACTGACCGCAGCCATTGTCCCTGTCTCCAGCCTCCCTCTTCGGACTCCCTCCACCCAGTCCCAGTCTCCTGTTCCTCTGCCTATCCCATCCACACCATCAGACCAGCCTGCACACACCTCTACACCCAAGGGCAGCTCATCCAGACATAAGCACCACAGATCCCACAAGCATTCACCCAAGCAACATCCAGATGCAGACATGCCAACAGTCACTACCACCTCTGTGTCCCCCACCTCCTCATCTCCCTCCTCCCTCCCTGTGACGTCTCCACTCACACCTGCATGCACACCACCATCAGCCAGTACTTCCATCACCAGCACACCCTCCATTACAGTCCGCACACGTGCAGTCACCACCCCCACTGCCATTTACACGTCCCCTGTGTCCTCTCCCAGTGTGTCTGTCACCCCCTCTTCCAAAGCACACAAACGCAGGCAGCCACCCACCCAACAGCCATCCACCTCACGACAGCCTCCGTCACAAGCACCTGCACCCAAAGACAGCACACTTGACTCTCCTACAACCACATCCTCTTCCTCCACTCCCATACCCACTACACCTACCCGTCCCTGTCCTTCCCAAGTCGTTTTCCTTTCCAACCTTGAGCTCGTTCCAATCACTGACCCACCCCCTCCATCTGGTAAGAGTAAAAGAAGCACCTCAGCCACTGTGACCATAGTGCAGGGCTATTGGAGTCCACCAGCTTCTAGGGCAGGAACATCGGCCAGCAGCAAGGGGACAGCCAGCCCACCCCCTGGGAAGAGGACAAAGAAAAAAAGGCCCGGCGCGACAAGACTGAGACGGCTGCCACCAAGGACAGTAGCCTTGCCCCGTCACCTGCCACATCATCCAAGGGAGGCAAGGGCCACAGAGCTTCAGCGAAGGAGGGCAAGGGCAGCAGGGCGGAGAAGTCAGGCAGCAGGCGAGCTGCCCAGGAGGGCCCCACCAGCCCCATTCCGGTTGTGACGGACGACACCCACGGGCCCAGGACTCCATCACAGGAGGGCCCCGCAACCGCAAGCTCGGATGGCGAATGAGCGGGAAGTCTTGCCCAGGTCTGGCTCCCTAGACACACAGGACAAGCACCGCCGAACAGGGCCCCGCCGGGAGGAGCACCGCTGAACAGGGGCCCGCCGGGACAAGAACCGCTGAACAGGGCCCCGCCGGGAGGAGCACCGCTGAACAGGGCCCCGCCGGGAGGAGCACCGCTGAACAGGGGCCCGCCGGGACAAGAACCGCTGAACAGGGCCCCGCCGGGAGGAGCACCGCTGAACAGGGGCCCGCCGGGACAAGAACCGCTGAACAGGGCCCCGCCGGGACAAGAACCGCTGAACAGGGCCCCGCCGGGACAAGAACCGCTGAACAGGGCCCTGCCGAGAGGAGCACCGCTGAACAGGGGCCCACCGGGACAAGAACCGCTGAACAGGGCCCCGCCGGGAGGAGCACCGCTGAACAGGGGCCCGCCGGGACAAGAACCGCTGAACAGGGCCCCGCCGGGACAAGAACTGCTGAACAGGGGCCCGCCGGGACAAGAACCGCTGAACAGGGCCCCGCCGGGAGGAGCACCGCTGAACAGGGCCCCGCCGGGACAAGAACCGCTGAACAGGGCCCCGCCGGGACAAGAACCGCTGAACAGGGCCCCGCTGGGAGGAGCACCGCTGAACAGGGCCCCGCCGGGAGGAGCACCGCTGAACAGGGGCCCGCCGGGAGGAGCACCGCTGAACAGGGCCCCGCCGGGACAAGAACCGCTCCGCTGGGCCCTTCCTGTCAAGCACCGCTCCGCTGGGCCCCGCTGTCTCTGCACCGCTCCGCTGGGCCCCGCCGTCTCTGCACCGCTCCGCTGGGGCCTTCATCTCAAGCACCGCTCCGCTGGGCCCTTCATCTCAAGCACCGCTCCGCTGGGCCCTTCATCTCAAGCACCGCTCCGCTGGGCCCCGCCGTCTCTGCACCGCTCCGCTGGGCCCGCCGTCTCTGCACCGCTCCGCTGGGCCCTTCATCTCAAGCACCGCTCCGCTGGGCCCTTCATCTCAAGCACCGCTCCGCTGGGCCCGCCGTCTCTGCACAGCTCTGCTGGGCCCTGCCGTCTCTGCACCGCTCCGCTGGGGCCTTCATCTCAAGCACCGCTCCGCTGGGCCCTTCATCTCAAGCACCGCTCCGCTGGGCCCTTCATCTCAAGCACCGCTCCACTGGGCCCCGCCGTCTCTGCACCGCTCCGCTGGGGCCTTCATCTCAAGCACCGCTCCGCTGGGCCCTTCATCTCAAGCACCGCTCCGCTGGGCCCTTCATCTCAAGCACCGCTCCGCTGGGCCCCGCCGTCTCTGCACCGCTCCGCTGGGGCCTTCATCTCAAGCACCGCTGGCCCATTGACAGTGCCGGTTCTGTGTCGAGCAGGGCTTCAGGAAGCACTCTGGGCACCATGCCTCCTCCATTAACAGTGGAGTCGGTAATCCATCTGATGGACTGTGGCTTGGCACTTCCCAGGATGGAACAGTGGGCAAGCCACCCACTGTAGAGAATTGAGAGACTGTGGCTTTGCACTCCCCAGGATGTAACAGTGGGCAACCCACCCACTGTAGGGACTTGAGAGACTGTGGCTTTGCACTCCCCAGGATGGGACAGTGGGCAACCCACCCACTGTAGAGACTTGTGAGACTGTGGCTTTGCACTCCCCAGGATGGGACAGTGGGCATGGAGGCCCCTCGTGAATCTGGCGTCAAGGACTCATGTGGCTGAGGTGCCCCCCCTTCCCTTCCCCCTGAGGTGCCTGTAGTTTTATCATCTGATGTCCCAGCAGTGTTCTCTCCAATGGTATCTGGTCTCCTGTGTGGGCTTTGCCCATGTGTTTGTGCACATTGGCCCACGGACTATGGAACTTTGAGGGAATGTGCAGGACTTATTGCCTATGTATAAATTGTTGACTATGTTCATTCCTTATTTTTGTATCTTTTATATGGCATATTTCCCATACCTTTAATGGAGCTATTTATACATATATTTTATAGATCATTTTAATTGTGTCTTTGCATTATTCCGGTGGGTTTGGGGGTTGTCACTCTGACTTGTTGCTCGGCATTGGGGTGTAGGTATTTGTGGTGGGTGCATGTGTGTGCGCGTAAGCTTTCCTCCTCCCCCCTCCCCTGTGTCGTAGGTGCAGTACTCACCGTTGTCATCTGCGCCGGCGTTCGTACTCCTGGTAGATGAGCAGGTAGACAATAGCTGGTAGGATGTTTAATTCGGGTTCCATGCTGTCCTCCTTCCTCGTGGAGTGTGTATAGGTGAGTGTTTTCCCGTTCGTAGTCTGTTTCCGCCGTGTTTTTATCGGTGGGGCTCCCGCCCCGGAAAAGGTGGCGGATTGGTGAGTTGTAATAGGGTGGGCGGTACATTGTCTGCCGCCTGCCTGTTGGCGGTGACCGCCGCGCTGTTTGTCTCTCCCGCCGTGGCGGTCGGAGTGTTAAAGTGGCGGGCTGCGTTGGCGGTTCCCGCCAGGGTCAGAATTCCTTTTTTTGGACCGCCTGCCTGTTGGCGGGTTGGCCGCCGCTTTAACACCGCCCGCCAGGGTCAGAATGACCCCCCAAGTGTTTTATGCCAGGGTTGAATCGTACACTCTGTTGCCGATTCGAACAAGAATATGCAAATGCCATGAAATGATTGAGCACACTGTTGCCGGTCTGAATGCCAAGGTTTACAAGTTTACAACCTCCGCCTTACCGCCCTGCTCAGGGATCACCAATATAATAAGGGCAGGCCTGGAATATCAATGTAGGCCTCTGGAACAGGAGCTCAGGAAGTTGCTGCTGCTCTGCACCAGGACCTCTGAATAGTGAGCACGTGGAGCTGGGCTGACTCCCTTATATAGAGTCAAGCCCAGCCCACAAATCATACCCAGTCATGCTGCTGGGAAAGCTTCTAGAAGGTCCTAGAAAGGGACCACACCCTAACACACTCAGTAAGCCTGCAGCAATACCTTGCAAATGAACACTTATTGCAAACATCATTAATATTTATTTTCAAGGTTAAACTCTGCAATGCAAAAGGTTAACATACTGCATATAAACACAATGCATGAATTATGCTCTTGCTTAAAGACTGGGTTTTTGCATTTTTGTCGCCCGTAGAGCGCGCACTGTCCTGATGTTGACAATTTGTGTGTGCTTCAAAGCCATCTTTCCCCAATGAATTTTCCAAGACTGAAAGGTTTATGCCCAAATACTCAAAACTATCTACCCTTCTGAGTCCACACCCCCCTTCCCCCAGAAGGCGGGCCTCCCCTTACAAAACGTATGGGGATTAATCACCATAAATTTGGTCTTTGTGGTATTTATCACAAGACCATGAAGATTACAAAAATCATCAAACCAGTTGAGTAAAAGCTGGAGTTCACCTGGAGTTTTGGATATCAATAGGGTACCACCAGCGAAGAGCAGTCTGGAAACTTTTGCCTTACCTAAGGAGGATGTATTTACAGAGTGTGAAGAAAGAAATTGGACAGAATTATTCAGATACAATGGAAAGAAAGTTGGGGCGAGCAAGCATTTCTTGTTGAACGCCTTTCTTTTACGGGGATTGGTTCAGTGAGCTGCCCTTGCTTGCCCCAGCGGATTCTAGAAAAATTGTCCTCATAGAGTAGAATGATTAAAGACAAGAGGTCCAGCGGCATGCCCATTTGATACACCACATGCCAGAGCTTGTGTCTGGGGACCAGATCAAAGGCCGATTTTAAGTCAATGAACGAGACATAAAGACTACCATTACCAAATCCAGCTGTTTTCGTAAACAAGAGTATGAATTGAAAAATATGATTAATTGTGCTGGCTTACTGCCTAATACCAGCCTGTAATGGTGTCAATATGTTGTGTGTGTCAATCCATTCCTGGATTTTAGCCAGAAGAACACTACATAGGACCTTCTGGATAGAATCAATAAGGCTGATAGGCCGATAGTTTTGAGGCAAGTTCCCTTCACCCTTCTTAAAGACTGGCAACACCTCAGCACCTTTCCACAACTCTGGTATTGGGGCCTCACATGAAATTTGACAAAATCAGAATGTTCTTTGCTCTGTTCTTCCTATCATGCTGAAAGGTGTTATCTGGTATACCATCCCGGCCCTGGGCTTTGGCACGCACTAACAGATCACAAGAGGGCGACAGAACAAAAGCAGGAAGGGGTTCTAGTGGATTAATATTTAGGGATGGGGTCCTCCTGCGTGGCCAAATACTGCCACTTGAGATGACATTTATCATTGGATAAGGGCTCTTCCTGGTTTAGCAAGTGCAAAGGGCAAGAATTAGACAGACTACACCATAGAGACAGCAAGCTTAGACATAGGGGGTTGTGGTCAATCTCTAGTTACTCCCTTACTACTGTGAGCACTGAGTTTATTACTAATACATATTAATGTAATTTGAACAAAGAGTTTGCATAGAAATGAATTAACATAGCAAATTATGTGTGACTTGGACAATGTGCCCACCTGAGTGTCCTCCACTAATCAAAAAGTATTATTATTAATTGTATATTAATGTTAATTGAAGTGTTCATATTAAGACAAATGTAGTTATGTGTTATACCAATGATTAAATGTTATGTATCTTTCTTTATTAATGCTTATAGGCCTTAAGTTAGCAAGGTCTGGGCCTACTTGCACAGTCTCATGTTAGCTGTGAGAAATGTACCCTTGGAAAGATTCATACATGCATTGTTTTAGCTGAGTTGACCAAATTTAGCAGACGTTATAACTTTCTCGTGAGAACCACTTGTTAGAAAATCTTATTCTAGTAATAGAAACAATGTATAGTTTTGTGTGTGAGAAAGCGATGTTCTAAGGAGCTGACAATGGAAGCACTGACCAGCATGTAGACCAATACAAAATTGTTACCTGATGAGTCTGACAATGGGAACAGGAGAAGAGGAGCCAATCATCAACATGTGAAAGACTGTTTAGTTATATCTTAGATTTTGCATTTCTAATTTTATTGGACCAATGGCAAACTTACAATTCTTTGACCAATGCAGCGTGGGAAGAGTTTTAGACGATTCTAACTTAATCTGACTGCACAGAGGGGAAGCGCATCTTCTACTTCGACCACTTCTTCACCCCACTTTGCTTCACCCATTTCGTCCATTCTTATCTTTACACTTCTTTTATTCTGTCTGAGGAACTGAACAGTTCTTGATGATCCTTAACTTTATTTCTTGAACTTTTGATGCTAAATGCTGATCCCTTAGACATTGCTTTCTAATGGTTCGAATAGCTTGGAGTCCCAGATTCTGATCCATTCCCTTTCACTGTCTGGTTGCTGATGCTGATTGAGCTGATGTCCTACTGACACAGATAATCACAGTTTGCTGATCCATACTGTGGAGAGGTACAACAAATGCAAATGAAAAGTTGGAAATGTTGGCCCTCATTACAACCCTGGCGGTCAGTGTTAAAGTGGTGGCAATACCGCCAACAGACCGGCGGTAAAAAAAATGGAATCGCGACTATGGCGAAAACCGCCAACACAGACAGCCACTTTAACACTCCGACCTCCACGGCAGTAGCAACAATCACCGCAGTGGTAACCGCCAACAGACAGGCGGAAGACAGTATACTGCCCACACTATTACAAGGCACCAATCTGCCAGCTTTTCTGTGGCGGTACCAACACCATCAAAAGCACGGCGGAAACAGTAGCCAGAAGGGAAACCACTCACCTCTCGACACCTGAGGAAGAACTAGGACGCCATGGAGCTCGAATTGCAGATCCTACCCATGCTGCTGTATATATTAATACACCATGAAGTGGAAAGAAGGTGGCGGCATCGACGAAGACGGTGAGGACTGCACCTACCACACAGGGGTGGGGAGAAGGGAAAATAGAGTGACAAACTCACACGACACGCAACACTCCCACCCACAACAACATACACACACACATATCCAATAACATCACAGATACACCCTGTCACCCCCTGGAAGAATGCAAGGACCAAACAAAATTAGTTTAACTAGTGTAATATTCGAACAATCAGATAGACCAAGAGAACAGCAAATAATCAGTATACACAAATATTTACAGCAAGTACACAAGTCCGTACACTGTCCCATGAAATGTCCATAGACCAGTGGTCCCAAAAAGCATGGGCTAAGCCCACACATGACACCTGCCTCAAAACGGAGAGAACACTGCAGGGGCATCAGGTCAAAAAAAATCAGGCACCTCAGGGGAAATGGGGGGGCACCTCAGCCAGATGATGGTACGACGCCACTGCTCCTCGAGGGGGCTCCATGCCCACTGCTTGGTCCTGGGGAGTGCAAAGCCACTCTCTCAAGTCTCTCAAGTGGGTGGTTTGCCCACTGCTTGGTCCTGGGGAGTACAAAGCCACAGTCTCTCAAGTCTCTCAGGTGGGTGGTTTGCCCACTGCTTGGTCCTTGGGAGTGCAAAGCCACAGTCTCCCAAATGGATGCCTTTCTCCACTTGTTCTGGAGGGGGCTTTGTGCGCAGAGTGCTTCATCTTGCCAAGAATAGGGTGAGTGGATGTATTTCTCCACTGGTTCTGGAGGGGGCTTTGTGCCTACAGTGCTTCATCCTGCCAAGGACTGGGTGAGTGGATGTATCCCTCCCCAGAGTGCTTCATCCTGCCAAGGATAGGGTGAGTAGATGAATCTCTCCACTGGTTCTGGAGGGGGCTTTGTGCCCAGAGTGCTTCATCCTGCCAAGGATAGGGTGAGTGGATGTATCTCTCCACTGGTTCTGGAGGGGGCTTTGTACCCAGTGATGCTGCACCTGGGGTATGGCAGTTGACTTCGTCTCACCTGGGTGTCTCAGCCACGCGATGTACCTGGAACAGGTGGCATGATACTCCATGGAGGCAGAGCCACACTCCATCCTGCGGTGACTTAGGCTGCCAATTGCTGGTTTGTGTCAGTGCTGGAGGTGGTGTCTCAAGTGGTGTGTCCAGGGTCCAGGACTTCACCTACAGACTCTGATGGCTGTACACTGGGGATGGGGCTGACATCCGACAGAGTGGCATCAGCTGTGCACGTGGCAGTGCTGATGGTGCTGCAGGTGGCAGTGTCTGCGGCGGAGATGCTGCCAGTGCTGGCCATGGTGCAAGTGACTGTTGTGGTGGATGGAGACACCATACCTTCTCCGGCAGCCTCGGATGGCTGATCCTTGGGGAGGATGCTGCAGACTGACGTTGTGGCAGCAGCGGTGCAGGTGGCAGTCGGAGCAGCGGTGGTGACTGTGGTGCATGTGGCTGCCATCCCTGATGATATGGTGGTCACCAGCTCCTCACCAGGAGACATCGTGCCCAGAGGTGATGTGCCCTTTGGCTTGTGGCCCTTCCCCTTCTTGACAGTCGCTGCAGGGACCTTGGCACAGTCCACTCTGTGTTTGGGCGAGGCCTTGCTGGGTGGGTGGTGTGACTGTCCCCTCCTGGAAGCCAGACCCTTTTTGACCTTTGCAGGTGGTGGACTAGGGTGGTCCTTCTTTTCTGTTGGTGGCACACTGGCAGCTCTGACGGGTGCGCCCTTAGACCGTACTGAAGTAGCAGGGACCACAGCGGATGCAGATTTGGTGGCTGAGGTGCTGGGCTGGGATCTAGACATCCTGGCCCTAGGGGAAGGACGGGGGTAGGTGTAGGGAAGAGGTTAATGTTTGCTAGGAAAAGTTTTTTTTGACACACTGGGATGGGAAAATGGAGGGGGTGTGGGAGTGGAGGAAGAGGTAGTGGTTGTAGGGGGTGTACGTCTGCTGAGTTTGGATGAAGGTGCATGGTTTGGAGGCTGTTGTGAGGTGGATGGCTGTTGAGTGGGTGTGTGCCTGTGTTTGTGTACTTTGGGAGGAGGGCTTACAGATACACTGGGAGAGGACACAGGGGACGTGTGAATAGTAGTGGGGGTGGTGATTGCACATGAGCAATGTGTAGTGATGGGTGTACTGGTGATGGAGGCAGTGGCTGATGATGTAGTGCATGCAGGTGTGAGTGGAGACGAGACTGGGAGGGAGGTGGAGGACGTGGAGGAGGGGGACACAGTGGAGGAAGAGCATGTTGGTATGTGTGCATGGGTATGATGCTTGTGTGAGTGCCTGTGGGATGTGTGGTGATTCTGTTTGCCTGAGCCACTTTTATGTGTTGATGTGTGTGCATGCTGGTCTGATGGTGTGCTTGGGATAGGCTGAGGGACAGGGGATTGGGTCTGGGTAGTGGAAGTTGGAGGCGGGAGGCTGGACGCAGGGACAATGGCTGCCATCAGTGCTGAGGCCGGAGCCTGAAATGCTCTCTGTTGGGCCGCCACGCCAGAATAAATGCCCTCCAGCTATGCATTTGTTTGCTGCAAATGCCTCTCAACAACCTGGATGGCATTTGGAATGGGTGACTGCCCAACAGTGAGGGATCTCAAGAGGTCAATAGCCTCTTCACTGAGGGCAGCAGGGCTGACTGGGGCAGGGCCTGAGGTGCCTGGGGTGAAGGAGATGCCCACCCTCCTGGGTGAGCGGGCATGGGAAACACGCTGAGGGGCTGCTGGGAGGGCGGTGCTGGTGGGGGGTGGGCGCTGTACCTGTTGTTGGGGTGGGTACAGAGGTGTCCGCCATCTCCAGGGAGCTTCCATCAGAGGAGGAGTCGCTGTCGCTGGTATCCCCTCCTGTCCCCGTCGTGGAGCTCCCCTCACCCTCTGTCCCACTGGTGCCTTCACCCTCCGTAGATTCACCCTCCAGGGCCATGTGGGATGCAGCTACCTCCGTCACCGGTGCCTCTGCTCCTCCGCCAGATTATGCTAATGCACACAAGGACAGGATGACAAAACAAGAAGGGGGGAAAGACAGAAAAAACACATGGTCAATGCCAGCACCACCACTACCGTTGGCGGACACAACACACAGGTAGCAGCCCTATGCACTAGGCCATGCACTAGCAGTTAGTAGGAAATTCACAAGCCCATGGGGTACTATGCCTAACACCATTTGCTGCACACCTGGAACCCACAGGAGCCTGCCCAGTTGTGGATGCCAATTAAAAATATTGGGGTTGGAGTGCTTCAGAGCCTGCCCAAAAAGGGACCTTCCCTACCAAGTTCGCCCTGGCCTAGAGGAACCCACAACCCACATCCCCCACCCAGACACTTTGTAAAGCATGCGGAGTGAGCTTAATGACACTGTACTCACCCCCTTGTGGCTGCTGTGATGGCCTCAAGCGCCCATCCAACTCCGGATTTGCCACCACCAGGATCCGGAACATCAGGGGGGTCATGGTGCGACGGGCACCCTTTCCACGTTGGGAGGCCAGCCCCAGCTGGGCATCCATTATCTTCTTGCTCCAGCAGCGCTGGTTCTCCCATCTCTTGCGGCAGAGGGTGCTCCGTCTATGATAGACCCCCAGGGTCTGGACTTCCTTGGCGATGGCACGCCAAATACCCTTCTTCTGCTGGGCGCTGACCTAGAGGAAATGTACAGGAGGAAAGGAAATTACTCACCCGTCCAGACCGTCATACTCATTGCCCACCAGTTCCCACCCATGCCTTAACGCACATACACCCACCATCCTCACATGCAGGCCTCAGCCCCCCCACACAACTCAAAACAGGCATTGCCCACGCAGCATGCTCACAGTGTACTCACCTGTTTGTCTGGAGGACCGCAGAGTAGCGTGTACTGGGGGAGGACCCCATCCACCAGTTTGTCCAACTCCTCCGCAGTGAAGGCAGGGGCCCTTTCCTCAGCACTCAATCCATTGTTGCTTCCAGACTCAGGTCACGGCAGCACTTGCAGTGTAGGTCCTCACTTGTTGAAGATCAGGTATCAAGTGAGTGAACAGATATAAAATGGCAGTCACGTCCGTGGCGGTGCATACCGTCACCGCCGGCGTACATGGTCATTGGCTCCTTGAACACATAGGGCCCAATGATAACCAATGCTGAATTGCTCGGCAGTCTTTGACCGCCTACCACGATGCTGCACAACACCAGCACAGTTACCTCATTTCCCCATGTCCCTCCTCACAGGTCAGGCAGCCACCACTTCAGGGGACCACATGGCATGGCATCTAACTGCGTCACAGCACTATTTGGCAGATGTACAGACAAACTAAGCCACACACGGATTTACTCACAGAACTGCAAACACACTTCTGCAACCTATGTGGTACATGACCCTCTGCTCACCATTCTCCTCCATAGGGCACATCCGCTGGGGCAGATGATGAGATGGTGTCATCGTCCGGTGTACAGACCCCTGGTGGACCTGTTGACAATGCAAGACAGACACATCATTATCACCTACAGACTTGATCGTGCCACAATCCAAGACCTGTGTGCCCAATTGGAGCCAGACATGATGTCAGCCATCTGCCATCCCACAGGAATACCCCCTCTAGTGCAGGTCCTGTCAGTGCTCCATTTCCTGGCAAGTGGCTCCTTTCAAACTACAGTGGCCATGGCATCTGGGATGTCTCAGCCAATGTTTTCTAACATGTTGACCAGAGTGTTGTCTGCCCTGTTGAAACACATGCGCAGCTACATCGTGTTTCCAGAAGTGGAGGATTTGCCCACAGTGAAAGCTGACTTTTATGCCCTGGGACATATCCCCAACATCATTTGTGCCATTGATTCTACACATGTGGCATTTGTCCCCCCCCGCAGAAATGAACAAATGTACAGAAATCGAAAAAGCTAGCATTCGATGAATGTGCAGATGGTGTGTTTGGCAGACCAGTACATCTCTCATGTGAATTCCAGGTATCTTGGTTCTGTTCTTGATGCCTACATTTTGAGGAATAGCAGTATCCCTTATGTGATGGGCCAACTCCAGAGGCACCGGGTGTAGATAATAGGTGAACCCTAGGTCCCTACACAGTATGAGTAGGTGTCTGGGTATGGGGAAGTCCCTAAGGGTTAGTGTGTGTCTAACAGGTATCCCTCGACATTTGCAGGTGACTCTGCAGGTGACTCTGGTTACCCCAACCTCTCATGGCTACTGACCCCAGTGAGGAATGCCAGGACAAGGGCAGAGGAATGCTACAAAGAGGCACATGGGCGAACTAGGCGTATTATTGAGAGGACGTTCGGCCTCCGGAAGGCCAGATTCCGGTGCCTCCATCTAACAGGTGGCTCCCTATACTACTTACTGAAGAAGGTGTACCAGATAATCTTGGCATGCTGTATGTTGCACAACCTGGCATCGCGACGCCAGGTGCCTTTTTTTGAGGAAGACGATATTGACAACCGAACGAACATCATCATGCAGTACTTCCAGTGACACACAGGTAAGAGACTGTCACTGCTCCTCACATTTCTGAATACTGTAAGACATTGTATAAGTCAGCCTCTTCACCTCTGTAAATGGACACTGACAGTTCACTTGGGCTTTCCATTTTAAAGATCTGGGTACCTCATTCTGCCTTCTGCTATATGTACTGCTGCACAACAACTGTCATACATTGGTATGAGCAAATGAACATTTACATTGATATTTTGTTGGTGATGTTGTAATAATACATTTGTGAAAGAACAGACTGACTCCAGATTTGTTTGTGATTCAAGGGTGTTTATTTAGGGGCTAATGTGTATAAGTGTATGGGGAAGGGGCTGGGGTGATGGTGGAGGAAGGTCCATAGTAGAGTCCAGTCTCTTGGTATCACAGGTGCATTGCCCAATGGGGCATAAGAAGGGGAGTAATGGCAGTTCAAGGTGGACAGGGTGACATAGTGGGACAGAAGGGTGACAATCAGGAGGGTCCTATTTCCTGGCGGGGGTCCTGGCAATGTTCTCGGTCTTCTGCCTGGATCGTAGGGACCGTTTGCAGGGTGGTTCTCCTTCTGCAGGGGGTGGGGTGCTGGTGGGCTGTTGTTCCTGTGGCGGGGCCTCCTGTCCACTAGTCAGCCGGCACCCCTGCAATAGTGACCAGGATGGTGTAGATGTTGGTGAGGTCCTCCCTGATCCCCATATATTGTCCCTCCTGCAGCTGCTGGGTCTCCTGAAACCTAGCCAGTACTGTGCCCATGGTCTCCTGGGAATGGTGGTATGCTCCCATGATGTTTGATAGTGCATCATGGAGGGTCGGTTCCCTGGGCCTGTCCTCCCCCTGTCGCACAGCAGTCCTCCCAGCTTCCCTGTTGTCCTGTGCCTCCGTCCCCTGAACCGTGTGCCCACTGCCACTGACCCCAGGTCCCTGATCATCCTGGGTTAGCGGGTTTGCCTGGGGTCTCTGTAGTGGTGGACACACTGCTGATTGATGTGTCCTGGGGACAGTAACATGGGCCCGCTGGGTGGGTGCTTTGGTGATGTTTCCTGAGGCAGGAGGTTCTGTGGTGGCTTGGGACTGTGGCAGGGGAACTGGCTGTCCAGAGGTCCCTGATGGGCCAGGCTGGTCGTCCTGATCCAGGCGTGCAGAGATGCTGTCGTCACTGTGGGCCTCTTCTGTGGGGGGACTGATATGGCTGGCAACTCCTGTCCGGTGATGTTGGGTAGGGGTCCCTTTGGGGTGTAAATGCATTGTTATTTTATCTGTGTGTGCCATCTTGTGCAATGGGTGTGTTTCCCTCTTTTACTGTGCTTGCACTATTGCCTTGGCCCTTGTGTGAGTGGTGATTGTGTGCCCTGGGTGAGCCTCTCTATTGGACATGCTTTGGTGATGGTTGTCCATGCATGTCTGTGATGGGTGTCCATGCATTGTTGTTGCATGCAGGGTTTGGTTGTGGGAGTGGTGGGGTGTGATGGTGGGGTGTGTGGGAGATGGTGGAGTGATGGCAGTGAGGGTGAGGGTGGGGGTATGTGATGGCATGCAGGTAGGGTGGGGGATAAAGTAGTAAAGATTTGACTTACCAGAGTCCATTCCTCCTGGTACTCCTGCGAGGCCCTCAGGTTGCATTATTGCCAAGACTTGCTCCTCCCATGTCGTTAGTTGTGGAGGAGGAGGTGGGGGTCCACCGCCAATCCTCTGTAAGGCTACCTGATGTCTGGATACCACGGACAGTACCTTCCCCCGTAGGTCGTTCCACCTCTTCCTGATGTCATCCCGTGTTCTTGGATGCTGTCCCACTGCGTTGACCTTGTCGACAATTCTCCGCTATAGCTCCATCTTCCTTGCAATGGATGTCTGCTGCACCTGTGATCCGAATAGCTGTGGCTCTACCCGGATGATTTCCTCCACCATGACCCTGAGCTCCTCCTCAGAAAACCTGGGGTGTTTTTGAGGTGCCATGATGTGGTATGAGTGATGTGTGAGATGATGATTGATGTGATGTGTGGGGTGATGTGTTGGGGTGTGTGGTGTGTTGTACGTGGATGGTGTCTGAGTGATGGTGTTGTGTGCCTCTAGATGCTGGTGTGGTCTTTGCTTTTCTCTCTCTCTGCTTCTTCAAAAATTTTCGTTGTAAGGGGTTGTGGGTATTGTGGGTGTGTGTTTTATATTGGATTGGGTGTGTGGGCCTGGTGTGTGTTAGGTGTGTGTGCTTTGAATTGTTCAATGTGGTTGTGTTTTGTAAGTGTGTGTTTATTTTGAGCGCGGCCGTGTGTATCGCCAATGGTTTACTGCGGTTGAATGACCGCCACGTTGATTTATGGGTCGTGAAACTGTGGGCGTATTCCTGTTGGCATAACGGTGTGGGTTTTGCTATCGCCAGTTTATCACTGACCTTTGGTCTGGCGGACTTGTGTGGGTGTCTGTATAGTGGCAGAATTCTCAGTGTGGGTCATAATACCCATTGCGGATTTCTGCCGCGGACACGTTATGTTGGCGGCCGTCGGCACGGTGGTCAGCGGGATTTACTGCGGTTATAATGAGGGCCTATGTTCTTTGTTTCTAGTTATCAACCTCTGTTTTGATAGGGACATAGTTAGATGTTTTCCAAATTTGCTTTGACTAAAACTATTTTTGCATGAAGCCCAAACTTGCTATTCTAATCAGGTTAGTTAAGAAACCCACAGAGAATGCTTGCTAATTATTAACAATAGTTGATGTGTATCAGTTGGTCATGAGATTGATTTAAGTGATATTAGCATTGTTAACATAGGGAAATAAATATTTTAACTTTTACCTAAAGGTGTGGGTATTCACTGCCAAAGGGGTCATATTGTGTGAGATTACTGACTTTAAGATTATTGATATTTCCAATTGACATTGTTGATGATTTGTAATGGAGTTGAAACTTGGGGTGAAACACTCTAAGCGCAGTCAAAAGGTCCATCGAGCCTCTAACGTGTCCCAAATAAGGTCAGACGCGCTCCCAGAGATGGTAGCAGAGTAGGACTGCTACAGCTCCTTGGGAGGCCACCCTAGAGTTTAACCCCCTGAGAGAACACAATAAAGATTTTGCAGAAGTAACAGCAGAGTAGAGAGGTTTGTCTCTTTAAGAGCTCATTCTAAAGTCCAGTACATGGTTTGTCTCCCTAAGAAATCACCATAAAGCCTGGAAAAGGTAGAAGAGTAGATTGGTTACGTCCCATTGTAGAGTTTTACCACAGAAAAGATAAAAGAGTTAGGTGGGTAGTCTCCATAAGAGGTCAGAGTATAGTTCGCAGATTTGATAAGAAAAGAAATTGGACAAAGTTGGGATTTTCAGATTCGAAGATGCAAAGTGGAAAAAGAATGTCCCCCTAAGAACCTATTGTGACTTTCCCAAATCCTTGGAGCTTGCTAATGCTTGCTTGAGGATGTTCCCGGCATTCTAGTGACAGTATGAAAGAAGTAGGGTTTTGTGCTTGCACAGCTTAACCAAATCGCAGGTGAATTGTGATGTTTGTGAGGGTTTAAGGAGTTTGTGTACTCCAAATGAAGTTGTTGAAGGAGTTTGCGTACTACGAAGTGTGAGAGTAGGGAAGTCATCGATCCTCACATGTGTGTGGCACTTTGTGCTAAAAAATTGTCCATGTGGTTTTTGGTATACGGAACCTGCGAAGCCTAAGACTCCGGAGTATTGAATAAGTGTATGAGACACTTGGTTTTTGTTGTAATTTGTCTGTTTAGTAGGTCAATCAAGCGTGGTTGTCAAACTTGAGAGTGCGCGTCAAAGTGAGTGAAAAACTTTTTTGACTACGATCTGGCAAGTCCTATGTGCACCAGGACAGACCCACTGATCATTTGAGAGTAAAATTTGCGGATCGAATTTTGCTTGCGAATCAGGGAAATCAAGAACTAAAGAGTAGCTGCTAGAGCGAAAGGCCGTCAGTGAAAAATCCATAAGGTTTCTGAAGTGACTGTGCTTCCCCACCTGCAGTAAACAGACAAATTTGGGTTTTGATTTTATTTTGTGCTCGCAATAATTTTTCATTTGTTCTGTGTGAATCTGAGTCTAGGAGGGCAAGCCGAAAGACTTTGTCAGCCACTGTACGTGTGAGTGTGACATCATTGGAGCTGCGCTGGGATAGGTTGGTTAGTGGGAAGGGTCGCGCACAGATTGGCGGAAAACCGTGAGGCGCAATTGGCTGAGAAGGTTGGCAACAGGGATTTTGGGATTGAAAGTAATTTTCTGATTTGATTGAAAGTAGTGTGTATTACTAAAGATTACATTTTTCAAAACTTTAATGATTGCCCTAAGGGGAGATACGTATATTCCAACGAGAATAGGGGAGATTACACTGCCAGAAAGAACACCAGCCTATATTGTCTTTGAGGAACAAGGTGCTGCGCCATGTCTTTGGCTGAAACAATGGTGCAAAGTGACAGAGAAAGATGGGAGTTTAGCATTTCCTACTCACAGAACATTTAATTTGAGAGTTTTAGAACTTTTGAGGGGAGTACTGTATGATTTGAAACCTCCTCCGAGGACAACACAATTTGAGGCATTAGCGATTTGGGAATTGGTAGCCAGACAACAACAACAGCTAAAATTTGGGAGGAGAATGAGAAGACACTGGCGGAAGCTAGATGGGACAATGAGCAGCGAATGTGAAGAACAGAGACTTTACAGGGAATTAGGTTGTTTCCTGCAATCACACAAGAGAATGGAGAGGAGACAAAAAGGAGTACTAGGAAGACGGACTCCTACCCAACAGATGAAAAAGAGCAGAAATCTACAGAATCCAGAAAGTCTTTGGCACATGATGAAGAGTGAGATGATGATGAATTTATTCATTGCAAGGTCCGACAGCCCAGTAGTTAACTGAATGGTTAGAAAAATTGAGTAGCACCCAAGGAGATTCCAGTGGAGGAAGCGCCCTGAATTTGACCAGACTTAGACTAGACGCAGAAGACTTGCTTGAGGGGACAATGGGGTTGGACAGGATTGATATGTTGAGTTGAGAAGATGAGTTGAGAAACTTCTGCAAATATATTACAAACAAAGCAGGAATGGTACACCAGAAATTAGCAGACTTAGCAGAGAAACATGACATAGAGATTGAGAAGATGAAGCATTTGAAGAAGAGTTACAGGTTACACTTTGATTCAAAGGATTTTTTTTAAAATGAGTCTCCCGGGAATGAAAGTTTACATTAGAGAATTAATTCCAAACATTCAGACTCGGGGAGCATTAGATAAACGAGAAGGCAGATGGGTAAAGAGAAGAGACAAGAATAAAGGGATTTGGCGAATCTAACTGAAAATATGCAGCAGGCTGAGGATCCAGTGAAAATTTTACCAATGAGAGAGACTTCAGGAGGGAATTTTGTACATGTCCCTTGGAGCAGAAGTGACATTCTGTCATTTATAAATTATTATTGCAGACTGAGAGAGAAGTCTGTGGAGTGGTACCTGCAAACAGATAGGTTCCTGAAACTCACAAGATGCCTATGGGAGGATTTGAACACTCTGTTGGGAATAATAGTTTCAGCGGACTTATGGATTCAGTGCAAGAAAAGTGTAGAGTTGCTGACAAAAGAACCCCAGAGAGATCCAGTAGCAGGTGCACCGTCCCCAGATGTGATGAAGTATTATATTAAGGTGACTGAATTTCTCAAAACGAGAATTTCGCTCAAGAATATTGACTGGCAGAGGATAGAGAGGACAGCTCGGGAAGCAAAGGAGGCAGTACATGCATACTATGAGAGATTGTTGCAGGCGTTCAAACATTACAGTGGAACAGAAACAGTTGAGCCGAAAGACATAATTCATTTTGTGTTCAGATTTGTTGAAGGACTGAGACCTGAAATTAGCCAGATGATTAAGAGCCATTTGATTTGCTGGCAAGCGAAGCCGATTGATGAGGTGCTGCAGTATACAAAGTATTGTAGTGATGAGATTGAGTTGAAGCAGGGAAAGTTGAAGGAGAAAGCAATGATGATGCAGATTAAAGCGGCACAAACAGGAATGCGGGCAACTTTTCCGCAACAGCAGCAGGTAAATGTGGTGTTCCAGACTCAAGCAAGAGGCATAGGTGATGGAGGAATGGACATGGAAATCGTAGTCCATATTTGAATACTGTAGTTGTTCAGAATGATTTGCAAGGAATGAAGAGATTGAAGAAGTTACTGATCCCCTAGTGTTAGACCAAGCCTGTAGGAAAACCTTTACTGAATTGAGAGAGAGTCTGTGCGAAGCCCTGGCTTTGGGAATGCCTGACTACACAAAACCCTTCATGTTATTTTGTCATGAGCCTGATGCATGTTCCTTGTCTATCTTGATGCAGTAGCGTAGTTGGTAGCACTTACTAGAGCATGCCATGTTTCCGTGCAGCTTAAAGTCACCATCTAAACGGATAGTCAGTATGTATTTGGAATTTTGGCCAACTATAGTCACAGAGAGGTTTCCTGACCTCTTCTAGTTAGAAATGGGAAAGGATTCATGAGTTTTTTGCAAGCTATTCAATTGCCTGAAAAGATTGCTGTGGTGAAATGCAGTGCACACCTGAAATTGCAAGATTTTATATCAATGGGGAATAGATATGCAGATAAAGTTGCAAGATTTTGTTTATTGACATGTATATCATTCAAGGATAAATGGGAACTGTTACCTGATGAAGATGAAATGTGCCCTAATTATGCCTTGCATGTTGTAGATACCATGGAAGAATTGAAAGCGTTACAGGACAATGTCACTGAAGATGAAAACAAGGAATGGATAAAGTTGAGATGTGCTCAGAGGGAAGATAATGCATGGGTCTCAGAAGACAGAAGGGTGGTCCTGCTGAACAATTTGTTGACACAAATGGTAAGATATTATCAAGGTCAAGCACATGTTGGTAGGGATGCGATGGTTCGAACCTTTAAACAATTTTGTTTCAATCCAAAGTTTAGACAGGTTGCCGAAGCAATTTGGCATAGGTGTGTTATCTGCAGCAGATGAACGTGGGAAAAGGAACAGTGGTCAATATGAGCCACAGTGGAAAAGCAGGAGGTCCATTTAGCAGAATGCAGGTGGATTTAATTGAAATGCCTGTATGTGGAGTATTGAGATATGTGTTGGTGATTGTTTGCATTTTTAGCCATTGGATTGAAGCTTACCTTGCAAGAAGAAATGACAGCCTTACTGTAGCAAATTTACTGGTTAGGGAACTGAGTTTCGGGTCTCTTTAGAATCAGATAGGAGAAGTCACTTTAACAATGAACTAATTAAATTGCTAGGTTCAGCTTTAAACACTGAGCAGAAGTTGCACTGTTGTTATTGCCCTGAAATGCGTGCGTCCACGAATCTGAAATGGCCTGACATACTACCGTCAGTTCTGATGACAATGAGAAACACACCTGACCGGAAAACAAGATTGTCGCTGCATGAAATCCTCATGGGCCCAGAGCAAAGAGGTAGCCAGCAGTCCCTGCCAATGCTCTTGTGAACATTACAGATGATATGGTGTTGGACTACTGAAAAGGTGTGGTGGATGTGGTTCGCTCTTTCTCTCATCAGGTGGAAGCCACCACACTGCAGCCGACTCAAGACCAAGGCCACAACCTGGGAGCAGGTGATTGGGTTGTGATCAGAAAGCACATGAGGAAGTTGAGTTTAGAGCCTCGGTGGAAGGGCACCTACCAAATAGTGTTGATCACCACTACAGCTGTGAAGTGCGCTGGACTTCCGTATTTGATCCATGCCAGCCACACTCCGAAAGTACCGAATCCTTTGGATGAGGATTAAGGGTTGTTGAGATTACCAACAATGTCCAAACTAAACTACAGAATTGGAGAGAGAAGAAGGCGAATCGGAGACTGAATCTGAGCAGACCGGTCCAGTGCAAACACTCCTGTAAGAGACAAAGTGGAGGAGATAAAAGACAGTGACAATGAACCAACCTCAACTGAGGTAGCAGGAGAGTCTAGTCAGAGGAGGGCTCTCCCAGAAGCAGACGGTCTTGAGAGACAACCAGAACAAATGACCGACCCCGAAGGGGAATGAGTTGGGGCAGATCAAAGTCAAATAGGTATGACTCCTCCGGAACCGGTTGCGGATACGGAAAGAGAAAATCTTGCAGAGCAAGGAGAAGCTACAAGTCCAGCACTGAAAGGCGCAGTGGCGAAAGGGCCATTGAAAGGAGATAAGAGGCCGAAATCACAAACAAAGGGAAAGAAAGCAATTACAGTGACAACAATTGAGGAGGAAATTGACACCACAGAAGGGAATATTTGAGTGATGGAAAATGAAGTGGAGATCAAAAGCTGAAAAGAAAGAAAATTGCAAATCGAAGGTACGCAGGTCCTTATTGGGCGTATGCAACGACAAGTGAATGGCAGAGAGAATTTTTGTCTTTTTGTTTTCACCGTGATATTCCAGGTCAATATTTTGGCGTGTGAAGAGATTAAAGGAACTGAACTGTTGTAAACCTGTACAACAGAGAAAAGAAAAGAGACACTTGAAAATAACCAGAAAAGGCTTTTTGATGTAATCTGATTTGACAAGCTGCTAAACCGATTTTTGACAAAGTTAACTATTTTTTAAAAGGGTCCTGGAAGACAGACTGAAAGCTGCATCTACTCGCTGGAGACTGAAGATTTTGTTTTTGATTTCTGATAAATGTTTTCACTTCTACTTTCTGATTCTTTACAGATCATGAGTGACCTTAGCCAGCAGGGTAGAAGGAATAGGTGCTGTAAATATATGGGTTTTGGATTGGTGATTGTATACATGGTATTGTGTTTGGTACTGACTGTAGGTATGAATGCTCTTGATAAGATTGAGGCCAACCATACCCTGGCTTTAGAGACAACAACTGCATTCACAAAAAGGGATAGGTTTGAGATAGATGAGAAATATCTGCACGTAGATAGTACACAAGGAGAACTTTCTGTTAATGTTTTCTGTTACATATCGAGAGTGTATGTTGAGACGATGGATGTAAGAGAGTGTTACGTCTGTACGCAGATTCCTTCATCTGTAGAAGAAGGAGTTACTCATCACAGTTTGCCCCTTACTTATGGGATAAGTTGTAGCCTGTTACTAACACCATTTTATAACCAGGAGTACATCCAATACTTCTATTCCAATTTCGATGTTGTGTTTTTGTTTGTACCCATAATTAGATACCTGAGTAGAGTAGCTAAGGATAATGATATAGGGGGTCATTCTGACCCTGGCGGTCATCAACCGCCAGGGTCAACGACCACGGAAGCACCGCCAACAGGCTGGCGGTGCTTCCTGGGCCGTTCTGACCGCAGCGGTAAAGCCGCGGTCAGAAAAGGGGAACCAGCAGTTTCCCGATGGTTTTCCCCTGGCCCAGGGAATCCTCCAAGCAGCGCCGCCATGGGGATTCTGACCCCCTTCCCGCTACCCTGTTCCTGGCGGTTTTTACCGCCAGGAACAGGATGGCGGGAACGGGTGTCGTGTGGCCCCTGGGGGCCCCTGCACTGCTCATGCCACTGGCATGGGCAGTGCAGGGGCCCCCTAACAGGGCCCCACAAAGATTTTCACTGTCTGCTATGCAGACAGTGAAAATCACGACGGGTGCCACTGCACCCGTCGCACCCCTACAACTCCGCCGGCTCCATTCGAAGCCGGCTTCATTGTTGCAGGGGGTTTCCCGCTGGGCCGGCGGGCGGCCTTTTGGTGGTCGCCCGCCGGCCCAGCGGGAAAGCCAGAATGGCTGCCGCGGTCTTTTGACCGCGGTGCGGTCATTCGGCGGTTCCCGCCAGACGGGTGGCTCCCGCCGCCGGCCAGGGTCAAAATGATCCTCATAGTATTAGTGAGAGGTTTCTTTGAATCCAAATTGACATTTGGCACGGCTTACGTGCATATGAACAATTTGACATGCTTGCTTACACCCATAGAAAAGAGCTTCTTAGATCAGACTAATGACAGGAGAAAAGCATTAAAGGAAAAGTTAGAAAAAGGCTCTCTCTGTTTTTCATAAAATTTACAAAAGATAACCACATGTATTCTACTTTGTAGTGACTCTGAATCACAAGGGCAAACCCCTAGTGTTGTGCTCCAATCATTCATGGTCGGAAAAGTTACCAAACGGTGAAACATATCCAGCCTTAACCTAGTAAGAATGAAACAATGTTGTGGTTTTATTACATTTACTAGGTAAGGCTGCATGCCCCCGTGGTCAAAATCAATTGGTTAGATACGACACTATGGCCCCCAATATGACCCTGGCAGGCGGGGAGAAGTGGCTGTAATACCGCCAACAGCCCGGCGAAAAAAAAATTGAATTATGTAACCGTCATGGTCATCCGCCACTTCTCCATTCCGATGCCAGTGCGGTGACGACCGCTGGGCTGGAGACTTCAGACTGCTGGCGGTATCAGGACCCTGCATACCGCCATGGATTTTGTGTGGTTTGGAACCGCCATTAAATCCATGGCGGTAGGCACTAATTTCTAATCACTAATTTCTTTCCTGGCACTGATAGGGGTCTCCCCCAGCCCCTCCTCGACCCTGAGTCCTCCCCCTACACCCCCAACCCCCCTCCCCACCCCCATCATTAACACACACACACCCCTCCCTACCCCCACCCCCAATATTAACACACACACCCTCATACATGCACACAGACACACAACACCCCCCTGCATACATACACGCACTCACACACCCCTTCTACATACTCACACGCACACCCCCATGCACGCACACAATACATAACACCTCCCCACCCCCCTCCCCTAACGAAACGATCACCTTACCTGTTCTGGTGATCCTCCGGGAGGGAACGGGATCCATGGGGGCTGCTCCGCCGCCAGCTCCCCGTCACCAGAAGACCGCCACACCGCCACACCGCCACACCGAATCCTGGGTTGGGATTCAGTGGGCGGTGTTCTGATGATGGGGCAGTGGAGGTGGAGCAGCCTCCACTTCCCCGCCGACCGCCAGTACGGCTGCTGGTGGCTCTCCGTCCGAAAAACGATGGAGGGCTGCCAGCAGTCATGATGCGCGGAAAACCACCTGCACTGGTGGTCTTCAGCACAGCAGTACCTCGGCGGTCTTGAAAAAAGACCGCCAAGGTTGAAGTGAGGTCCTATGTTTTTTTGCCTCTACTGTCCACTTAGGTCTTCTAGGTACTTCAAAGAAAGGGTCCTCAGATCTTTTCTGCTTACTGTCTCCAATGATTCTGGATTTGCGTAGTATTCTTTATGGCCCATATTTTCAAAAAAAGTTTTAATGTACCTCAACCAAGGGACTCTTAAAGAAAAAGCCGATGCCATACAATCTCGTAAAACTGCCCTGTTTAGGCCAGTGTATTGTGAGGTCCAAATTTTCTGCCATAGCAATATAGGCTGTATCTTTATTAGATCCACTAGAAAGTGGGCCCTTAGTTCTGCATGACTAACGAATGATGAAGTATCGTTTGGTGGCAAAAGCAGATATCTCAAGAACTCGTTTTCCACAGTTTGGATTGGGTTACAGTTGATATACTCCCATACACCTGCTCCATAAGTAGCGGTTGGGATACATTTAGCTCTATAGACTTTTAACATGTTCTGTGGGGTGATCGACCCTAGCTTCTTGGAAAATAGCTTGAGGGCTGTCGTTGTCTGTATAGTCTGTAATTTCTTAATTTTTACACATTGAGCCCAAGAACTTTGTTTGTCAAACATTATACCTAAATAGGAAAATGTTGAATTGATGTCAATCTTTCCGTCTTGCATGACAATATCCTGAGTCTTAATTAGTTTCCTACCACGTTTCATTATATAGGTTTTAAAGCGGTTGACAGTAAAGCCCAAATCTGCCATGTATGTTACACAAGTTGTTAGAAAGTCTTTTCAGGGCTAAAGGGGTCCGGGCCATAAGGACAGCATCATCTGCATAGAGTAAGGCCGGATCAGGCGATGGCCTATTTGGGGGAGATCTTTACATTTACGTATTAGTTCTAATTCCAGCTTATTTTTGTATATTGAGAATAAGAATGGGGCTAGTACACAGCCTTGGCGTACACCCCTGTGCATTCCAAAAGGCCTAGTACATTCCTCCCTTATCCCATATCTCACCCTCGCTCTACTCCCTGAATACAGTTCCCGTATAAATTGTATTATTGATGGTTCTACCCCTATGTCACTTAGAATTTCCCATAAGTTCTTATGGACTACACAGTCAAATGCTGAAGACAAGTCTATGAAGGCCAAGTACAAATTGCCTTCCCTAATCTTTGTGTATTTTCCAATTATAATACTTAAATTTAATCCCTGTTCCACAGTGCCTATTCCTGTGCGAAAACCATACTGTAATTCAGATAAGATGTTGTTTTCCTTGGCCCAGCCTTGTAATCTATTCAAGATGATTCTCCCAGCTATTTTAACTAATGTGTCTAGTAGTGAGATGGGTCTATAACAGGCTGGGTTGAGACGGTCACCTTTTTTATATATGGGCACAATGATAGAATCTAACCATGATGGTAAAGGTCCTTGCATGCAACAGGCCCTCAGTACCTGAGTCAACAAGGGGCCCCATAAGTGTATGTTTGCCTTATAAGATCTACGGGGACACCATCAGGGCCCAGGGCTTTTCCAGCTTTACTTGCATTAATTGCTTCTACTACTTCCTCTAGGCTGAACTAGGGTGTTATAGTCATACATGGGTTCTTTTGAGTGGTGTAACTCTTTAGTGAATCAGATAGTTCTGTGTCGGGAACCGGGCCATATATCTTGGAGAAGTAACCAATCCAATCCCCCTCCGTTATGGCAATTTCCATTCTAGGACCTTGTCTAGTCCCTGACATAGGGATATTTATTATATTCCAGAAAAGGGTGTTATCATTCATAAGACTAGCTTTATGTAGGGATTCCCAGCTATTTTCTTTCAGGGTGGTTTTCCTTTTCTTAATGGCCGTCTTATATTCCTGCCTCCGGGTACGTATCTCAGTCAAGCATCTTGTTGGAGCGCTTAACGCTTTTTTAAATCTCTTATGTGCTTTGGTACAATCAGAGTCAAACCAGTTCATGTTTCCCCTCCACCCAGACTTTCCCCTTTTATCAGTAAGAGCTTCTGTCACACCTCGCGTTATTGAGGAGAAGGCATTTAGACATTTTAATGAATCTATATCATCACTGAGGCAGACCGCAAAGTCTTCCGTATGTTCATAAGTTAGCTGCTTCAGAAGGTCCTTTGGGTCTATTTGGGACCATCGTAGAGAATACCTGTTACGCAAGGCTAGTTCAATATCATTTACCAGGACAATATTGTCCTGCTGGGGGAGGGTAGGAGATGTTAGCGAGATCTTTAAACTCTGCGGGAAGTGATCACTTATTGCAATATCGTGAAGTGGATATTTGGAGAGATGATGTGCAAGATGACTAGACATTAGAACGTAATCAATCACTGCATCTGCACCCCTGCTGTTAAATGTTGGCTTAAACTGCAGTTCAGCAAAGTAAATTTTGTTTGTAAAAGACAAGTTAAATTTATACGCCAACATATTCATGGCATCACCTTGAATGTAATGTGCAAAATGAACCCTCGAGCTGGTATCTTTCTCAAACAGTCCGCATACTTTCTCAGAGGGTTCCTTGCACAGATAGGCGTTGAAATCACCACCCCACAAGATAAAGCTTTCACGCCTGGATTTTATGCAAATTCTCTCTAGTTCCCCTCCCAGTTGTGTTAAAATGATGGAGATCTCACCCATAGGTACATTGTTGTAAAAATTAATGACTACTAATTGGGTCCTCTGATCTGGGTAAGTCACTCTCACTTGATAGTAGCCATTAGAGGTTTGCATGTTTAAAACTGTTAGGGGAAGCTTGTTTGAGATGTATGTACATAAATCCCTTTTTGGCCGACCGTGTCCTGAGGGTACTGCTGGTGTGTGGTATGTTTTATATCCATTTATGTGAAAAGGATTTAAAAGCCAAGTTTCCTGGAAACATAGAAAAGGAAAATCTTCAATAAAGTTCACCCACTCCTCGTTTTTAAGCTTATTTTTTAGGCCAGACACATTCCAGTAAAGTACAACTATTTCCGTGTTCTGTTGAGTCTGTCCCTGAACGTTGTTCATAATCGGCGGGGGTATGTCACTATGTACTGTGAAGGTTAATGGCCTAGACAAGTCTCCCTGCTTTGTCTGCCCCGCTTCTGTGTACTTTTCCGCTACCATCTCGATGGGTTGCCCTGTCTTCTCCCTAAGAAGTGAATCTAAGTCTTCTAGTGTTGAAAGGGTTTGAAATCTATTATAGGAGAAAATGGGGTCAGCACCCAGTAAATCTGCAGAGTGGGCTGGTTGAATGTTGTTGGTAAAAGTGGCCCAGTGGTAACAGTGAGATGCCATGTTGAGTAGCATGCCTTGCTCCAGGATCGCGTATAACTCTCTCGACTAATTCTGGGGATTTAAACGAAAGGACCACACAGTCTCCATCCAGTGATTTGCGACTGTTGCCTATCCATTTGATTCTCCTGACCATTTTTATGTTATCAAAAAGGGGCTTCACCCTTCTGGGATCCAGGCGCGATGCTATCCAATTGATGGACTTATTTCTCAAAGTTGTCCATGTTTCCCGATACTGGGTGACCGGAGGGGGAACATTAGCCAGGACCACTACACATGGTGTCGCTTCCGGGGGGGGGAGATGTAAAATATCACCTGGTATGTTAGGGGGCTCTGGTGTTTTCCTTCTTATGTGTTCCTATGTGGAATTTGTGACAAGCCGAGTTGTCCTGTCGAAAGACGATGCACTATTCAAAATCTTTACATGTGATTGTTTGGTCGTTGCCGCAATTATTGGAAATTGTGGACTAGTCGTAAAGTTCGGGGTCGAATGTGATGCCATAGGAACTTTTCTGGTTTGAGTTACAGATTGTGTATTACTCGTAAAGTTTGATGTTAAAGGTGGTACCTTAGGTGATTTTCCAGAGGGATGTAAATCCACGGGCTGTAAAGACTTCATAAGTACTAAAACCTGCCTCTAAATTACTCTCTACCACTATTAAGCATTCTGAAAGAGAGTCCAATGAGGCCCTGACTGATGATTTCAAGGCGTTTATTGATTCATGAATGTTAGCAAGGAGGTTTAGGGTTGTATCCGCTGATTTCTTTGGAGTTTTCCTCCAGATTACTATTTTTTGTGGTTGTCTTCCAGGCATTTTTACGAATTCTTTCTTTAAGTTGTTATTAGAGGTATTATCTACCCTCCCTATCGTAGGTTTCCTTGGGAGCTTAGGTGATGGTGAAGAATCATCCAGGACAGAAATTGTGTCCGAGATGTTTTGAATACACCTATTTGTATCGTTTTTACTTTCCTGGTTCTCAGCTACCTCTATCCTAATGAGTCTCTTGATATTATTGCTATCAGCCTGTGTCTCTGGATTCCTTAACAGAAATGTAATACAATCGCCCAAAGTCAGCAATTTTTCTTCAACATTGGAGATTTGCTTAACTATCACCCCCATCACTCCTGATATGTTTTTTAATATGGAGGTACTATATTTTACATTTGGAGGAGGATTCAGCATTGAGTGCTTTCTTTTACCCATGGTTATAATGGCTAAAAATATACCTTTTTAAGGTAAAAATATAACGTCTATAAGAGACTATAAACTTTTCCTTTGTACGAATCAGTAAACAAAAGTATGCAGAATGGTTTAACAAATAGCCGAACCCCACAGGTATTACTTCACAAATCCCAACCCTCAGTTAGTACCTAATTACTCCAGTTGTAAATACACAATTTCTGTAAAAAAACGTCTTCACAACTCAACCTTGTCCAACAAGTTAGATCATACATTGTACAAATAAAAATCTCACTTTTAAGTCCTGATCGTCTCTTCAGGATCCCATTACCACCTGTAATTGTTGTTAGTTGTTGGGGGGGTGGGCCTTCCCTGGCATCCTCCAACACTCCTGGGACTTGGAGTCCCTCATTGAATGGCATTTTGTTTTGCTTGCCTCCTCCTCGATGCAAAGCCATTGTTGTGAGATCTGCGGGCCTCTGACCAGTTCACAGGACTGAGTTGGGCAACCTATGCAGGATGATTAGGTATCAAATCTGTCACTGATCGCCCAAAACACAGCTGGCTTGGGGCGACTGTAGTCATAGCATGAGGAGTGACACTGTACTCCAGAAGGAAGTTGTAGATAGCTCGTTCCACATTTTGGGTTTCTAATTGCGCTAATCGACAAGTCTTTGAGAGTGTTCTAACAAAACGCTCCACTTCCCCATTGGCTTGGGGCCACCGGGGCATGATGCGTCAATGCTTGACGTTCTGGGTTCGTAGGAACTCAGCCCACTCATGATTATTGAATAGGGGCCTGTTGTATGTGCGATTCTCTCCAAACAGGCCGTGGGTGGCCATTATTTTCTCAATTTTTGGGATGACTTTGGTTGCTGTGATTGTCGCGACAATTTTAACTTCTGGGTAGTGGGACTAGTTATCTATGGCTATCAGCATGTAGGATCCATCGAGAAGAGACTCACAAAGTCAGCGCTGGCTTGCTGCCACAGAACTGTAGGACCATCCTCTGTAATGACAGGCGCTGGTGGAGCAGGCTGTCCGCTTGCTTGGCAGACTACAGAGCTCTTAACGAAGTTCTCCACTTGTTGGTCAAGGCCCGGGACCCACACCATGGTCGTGAGCCTGTTCTTCAACTTCACGATACCCTGGTGGGCAACGTGAGAGAGGGCGATGGCACAGGACCTCAGGTTTGCTGGGAGGACCTGGCGGGAGCCTCTCAGAAGGCAACCATCTTCACTGATGGAGAGTTCATGCCGGGTATGGTAGAATGCCTGGAGGGTAAACTTGGCTTCTGGGGTGGCGAACGCCGCTGGCCGCTAGGTGTTGTAACCGGATGGCCTCAACAGCCAGCTGCAAACAGTCATCCAGGGAGGTGGCTTCTATCACTTACATGACAGATCGGGGAAGTGGTCTTGCCCATTTTACTATGAGTCTGACATGTTCCTCCACGTCTTGTGCTTCTCGGGTCTCCTGTGGCATGCCCGGGCGCACGTGTCTTCACAGGAAGTCAGCCGGATTGCTCTTCCTGGTTGATACTCGACTGTGAAATCAAATTCATGCAATTGAGGAATCAAGTTTTCTATCCTCGGGGTGGCTTGGGGGATGATCCTTTGAAGAGTGGGAGGAGACGTTTGGGGTCAGTGAGGACGGTGAAGGGTTTCTCATACAGGTAGAGATGGAAGTGCCTGCGCCCCCAGTGGATGGAGATGGCTTCTCTTTCGATCTGGGAGTATCGCTTTTTGGTGGGTGTCAAAGTCCTACTGGCTCAGGCCAGGGGCACTCATTTGCAGCAGTCTTGCTTCTGGGCTAGCACAGTGTCAAGTCCAATGGGGCTAGCATCAATGACCCGCTGAGACTCCCGCTGCGGGTCAAAATATAGAAGTATAGTGGTAGCTGAGAGAGCTTCCTTGGTGTTCCAGAGTATGTCCTCCTGATCATCTCCCCACATCCAAGGGCTGTTGGTTTTGGTCAAGTCAGGCAAAGGGCCAGTAAGGTCAGACAGGTTCTTCATAAACCACCCACTGTAATTATCCATGCCTAAGAAACTCTGCACCCCCCAACACGGAGATTGGAGCTGGAGCTTCTTTATTGTCTTTCACTTTGGCAGGATCAGACCAATTCCCTTCTGTGAAACTCGTTATCTGAAAAAATGATGTCTCGCCTCTGGAATTCGCAGTTATCCTGGTGAAGCATTAACCAGCATCCTCTCAGCTTAGCGAAGACTATTCGTAGATGAGCAAGATGGTCTTCCAAAATCAATGCATGCACCAAGATATCGTCACTGACGTTCAGGACACCAGGCATACCCTGCAAGACTCCTTGGATGGTGTGTTGGAACACCTTTGCCACACTGGAAATACCAAAGTTCAAATGGGTGAACCTCCAGAGGCTGGTATGAGTTGAGAAGATGGTGATTGTCCGGGAGTCGGGTGCAAGGGAATCTAGCAGTAACTGTATCTGAGGTCCATTTTCAAAAACCACTTTGAGCCAGACAACTCACCGATGATGTTGTCAATAGTCGGGGTCAAACGTCACTCCTTGATGACTTGATTCGGTAGCTGCATTTTCACGCAGATGCACACTGCGATAGGCTGCTTTGGTTTCTTACCAACGACTATTGGGGTCACCCATTGGGTTGGCCCTGACACCTTTTTGATGAGCCTGGCTTCTTCCAGGCATTGCAATTCCCTTTCCAACTTCAGACGGAGGTGGAAGGCGATCCTTCGGTGCCTCAGTGTGACTGGGGTGACGGACTTGTCGATGTGTACTTGGAGTGGGGGACCCCGCAGGCACCCTAAGCCCGCAAAGATGAAGGCAAACTCTTGAACAAGGTTCTCCAGGTCACTGGCATGAACGCTGAATGCAAACTGGATAAGGCTCAAGCCTTGCGCTGTCTGGCAGCCCAATAGGAATCCAGACCCATTCTGGGACACATATATTTTGGTAGTCGTAGTGGTGGACTTATGGGTAATGTTTGTCATAAAAACGTCATTTGTAGTGATTGGGCATTTCCTAAAGAGTACACTTGTACCTTGGTTGGTGGAAGGTTGGGGGATCTGGCAGGTGCTTGTACACTGCTGTGGCGATGAGGTTAATTGAGACTCCGGTGTCGATCAGAGCTGATAAGGGGTGTCCATGTGCTATCACTTGGCACAAGGGTAGTTTCTGCTGATGGACATGGGCAGAGCTCACTGTCTTCACTATGTGGACCACTTCCTGGTCATCATCCATGTCGCTGTCAGAAGATGAGGTAGGGGGAGCAGCAATGGCTTATACCAGTTTCCTGGAGCTGCTTGGCACCGCCCCGTGTTGTCGAGTGACACACTTTTGAGAAGTGGTTCAACTTTCCACATACTCTGCATGTCTTTCTCAATGCAAGGCATTCACCAGGATGGGGCAGTGGCCCTCCACACCATCCGCAGGAATGGTTCTTAGACTTTGGTGTGGGCCGTTCAGTGTTGGGCTTGGTGGAATCTTTGGGTACAGCGTTAACTAGTTCAGACATGACTAAGGTGGGTGGTGCTTGTTCCATGGGCGCTGCACAGGCTTTGGACAGCTGTTAGACTGCCCCAGCGCAAGGATGTCCTTCATACTCATTTTGAGTTCCTGGAGGATGCGCTCATGTAGCCTAGAGGACACGCACCCTTGGATTAATTGGGCTCTTCATCTTCCTCGTTCAGCAGCACGCAGGTGCTGGTTAGCTCTTTTAAATGGGGGTAGAAGACATCCACTGACTTTTCTGGCATGCTTGTTGCAGCAGGAACCTCTCGTAGTCGGGATTGGCATAAGGCTCAAAGTGTGCGGTGATGCTATTCTTCAGCGTGGTGTATGTGCGAGGTGTCTCTTTAGCGACAGTTTTGGAGATTTTATGAATGTCCTCACCTCCCAGCTGTAGGAGTAATGGATGCTACCTTTCATCAGCCACACCAATGGCTTCAAAGGAGGTCTTGAGGCGTTTGACCCAGGCTTTCGAGCGGGCAGCCTGCGTGGGTGGGATCCCCGTTGTCGTGAAAGTCTCAATAGCGAGTGTCCTGGCCATTCCGGATGGCAGTGAGTAGGAGTATGTTGCCGGTTGTAGTCTGCGGGCCCTCTGGGCAGTCGCCACGCACAAGGTGGAGGTTGGTGTTGCCATCCCGGTATAGCAGCGGTGGATGAAGCAGCAGCACACCTGGTGGAATGTAGCCACGGTCTATGGGAGCATGACTCTCTGTGTCTCTCTATAGCAGCACACTTTGGTGAGATGTACACAATTGTATATCTCCTTATGAGCCTGCACACAGTTTCCTCTCTTCCTCTCTATTTCTATTTTTTTTCTTTTTGGGCACCACCAGTTGAGGTGAATCTGCTGATGTGGATGTTAAGGCAGATTCCTCAACTCATCGGGAGACAGTTGATAGGCCTTAGGGCATGGCTGCTTACAGGCAGGACAATCGAGTGAGCGAGGCAGGCGATGGAGCGGCATGGTGGAGAGCTCTGCTTCACATTCAGGAGGATGCCCAGGCAGCAGAAAGGAACTAGCTGAATTGGAGCGCTGGTCGAAATGACCGTTGCTCAGGAGGGCTTATCTCCGAGAGCCCGGGCAGCAGTCTAGCAGGGTCCTGCAAAGCAGGGCGGGTTAGGAGCGGTGGCGGTGAGAGGTGAGGCACGTGTCAGCGAATGTGCGGCCCACCTCATCGCCAGTATAGAGTTGGCCGTGGGAAAAAGACAACGAGGCTGTGGAGGTTGGAACTCGGCAATAACCTTTATTCTCTTACACACTTGTTCCAAAGGCCCGCCTATTTCGGGTAACCGTTATTTATCACTGTCCCTGACTTAGGGCCAGATGTAGCAAAAAAAACATTTGCGACTTGCAATTTGCGAGTCTGACCGACTCGCAAATTGCAACTCGCAAAAGTGCATGCAGAAAGGTGTCTCAGACACCTTCTGCAACTCGCTATGGGGTCGCAAAGACCCACCTCATGAATATTTATGAGGTGGGTCGCAAATTGCGACCCCATAGCGAGTCCATGCACTCACAGGGATGGTGGCCTGCTGGAGACAGCTATTTGGCTTTGTTAATGATTTTTAAAGATGTTGCACAGCAGCGAGGGGTGCTACACAACATGGTTTAAAGTAAACAAAAAAAGTGATTGACGCAGGCCGCACCATAGCACTTTCTTTTAATATACTTTGAGCCATGTTGCACAGCAGCCCACACTACTGTCTCACATGTCTAAAAAGCATAGACAACACCAATAGGTCTCTCATAATTCAATCAGTTGGCTTTGTCAATGCTTGTATGATTGATATTCTCCCTGCTCTGGAAAGCAAGAGTTTGATCCATGTGCCAACGATGTGGGGTAGTTTCTCTATCACTGGGTCTTAATTAACATGTATAGTGTGAATATTTACCCCAAGGTATTTACCGGGTCGTCACAACATCGGATGTAGATTTTCATGTGGAGTTTTGATGTGGATTGAGTCAAAGAGAACAGTTCTACATGTTCATGGAGATGCCTGACTATTACCCTAATTGTCAGGGAGAGCTTCACTGACATATTTTTAACAAGCACCTGCGTACATGGATACCAACAGTCTTAAAAGTGAGCCCTCTGTGGTGGCTGTTTGACACCAAACGAGCTGGAAGTACCTCCATTGATGTGTCGTTTGGTATTTGGAGGAGGATATAATGGAGATGTCAAGTCCAATGATTACTGTCTCATTCCCAACCTACAGAGTGCAGCATAGCTGTCATATGTGTAATATTTCTGTGTTTTCAGCGTGCCTATGCCATTTCATTGTTTAATGCGGGACACTTTGAGTGACACAATTGTGAGTAGAACTAAGCAGTTGCACCTTGCACCATCATGCAACACGCCCTGTATGAGTCGCTGTGATAGTTAACATTTATTAACTTGGGAGTCTGGAGCTTCAGCACAGAATATTTTTAGGTTTATTGATGGTAACAGTAAATGTGATTCCATGCACATGGAGCTGCTCTTAATCACCGGGCAGCTGGATCTAAAGCATTTAATACAGGGGGGTCAACCAGCATTAGCCTTATATGGTTCGCAGACACCCTAACAGTGGGAAAAGTGCAGATGCAATCGCCATCCTCAGACAGAGAAATGTTAAATATGCACATTTCTGAATTTACTTAGGTTGTCGTTTGCAGAAAAAATAATTCCGAAATACAATCATCCATATACTGCACTTTTGAATCGAGGTTCATTTTAAATTCAGATTGTAGCACCAGTCAAGATCCACCTCTGTCAATGTAAGTTGATTCTCTTGGCTGTTATCTTTCTTAAGTATAGCATCATATCATGACGAGTCAGGATCTAGAATAGCTGATGTTGTGTGCCACAAGTAATCCTTTTTTCATTATTAAGGCCCTCATTACAACCCTGGTGGTCGGTGATAAAGTGGCGGTAATACCTCCAACAGGCTGGCAGTAACTGCCGCCAAATTATGACTATGGCAGTGCAAACTCAGATAGACAGCCACTTTACCACACCGACTGCCAGGGAGGAAACAACAGGCACCACGGCTGTAGCTGTCAACAGCCAGGCGGAAGTTGTAGGAGGCTGGCCTGGCTTGTAGTGGGTACCCTGTGGTACTAGTGCCAGGTCCACTAATCTCTTATTAGTAGAATAGAGGTGTTCTAGCAGCTTAGGCTGATAGAGGTAGCTATAGCAGAGCTGCTTAGGCTGAACTAGGAGACATGCAAAGCTCCTACTATACCACTTATATCATATAACACTATATCATAAGAAAACACAATACTCAGAGTTACTAAAATTAAAGGTACTTTATTTTTGTGACAATATGCCAAAAGTATCTCAGAGGACACCCTCACCTAGGAGGTAAGTAATATACACAAATTATATGTACACAAACCAAAACCAGGGAAGTAACAGTAAGAAAAGTAGTGCAAACAATGTAGAATCACAATAGGATGCAATAGGTAGAAATAGGCCTGGGGCAACACAAACCATATACTCCAAAAGTGGAATGCGAACCACAAATGGACCCAAGGCCTAGTGTAGGTTGTAGAGGGTCGCTGGGACCATTAGAAAACACTAAGGGTGTCCAAGATACCTGTGAGAAAACAGGGCTGATTGCAGAGGCCCCCTAACTTTTTGCCCCCATTTTCCACCCACTTTTTGCTGGTGTTTTCCTGACTCTGACGGTGCCCTGGGTACTGCTAACCAGTCCCAGGGCCTGTGCTCTGTGTAAAGTGGATATGCAAATTAGGCTAATTATAATTGTCTAAGTTAACCTACCTATAAGTCCCTAGTATATGGTAGGGCATGTAGGTTTAGGGACCACAGCATAGGTAGTGCACCCATAGGTGCACTGCTGAGGTGTCCAGTGTCATTTTAAAGGCAGGTCTGCCTTGTTGGTTGCTTTTAAATTAAAGTTATATGTAAATTCGACTTTGGAATTAAAAGTAGTTCCAAAGTCTTAAACTACCATTTTTTACATATAAGTCAACCCTAAGGGGCGCCCTATGTGCCCCTAGGGCTGGGTGCCATGTAACTATAAGCAGGGACCTTATAAAAGTAGTTTTATAAGCCCTGGTGAGGTAAAAACAGCCAAATTCGTTTTTCTCTCATTGTAGTGAATGGCCTTCATAGGCTAAAATGGGGAGACTTTATTTTAATTTTAAAAGTCCTCTTAAATGGCAGATACAAAGAGTTTGGTATCAAATTAATTGTTATAATAAATCCCACGGCTTCCAGTTGTGGGATTTAATATAACTTGTTCAGGTAAAGCGTTTTAAACTTTACCTGAAAAGTTGCCAATTTCAGCCCTGCATTGTTTTTGCTGCTGTCCTCTGATTGGCCAGCCTGTGGCAGCCTGGCAAGAATGCCTTGATGAGGTGTGAAGTGGCCTGGCTTCACACAAAGAGATGTGCCTGTGGGAGGGAATCTCCCCTCAGCAGATGGTGAGGCAGGAAGGGGGAGGGCTGCCAAACTGGTCTTCAAAGGTAGAGAAGGACATTTGGAGCAACCCATCAACACACCCACATCCTGCAATCCCAGACAACTAGGTGCCCCCTTGATTAGATTAGGAGAGGGCAGGAGAGGGGTGTGTTTATGATTTTTAGCCACACCAGTGGGTGGGCTCAGCCAGATGTAACCTCCAAAAATCATTTGCAGCCATGATGGTTTTTTGAAGAATGTTGCCTCCTGGGATTGATTTTTGCCACACTTCCCAGGAAGTGGTCATCACAGGGGGAAGGACCCTGCACCTGATTGGAGAATCAGGACCCTCCTGTTTTTCACCCAGGAGCAAGGATAAAACTGGCAGACCTGTACCCACACCTCAGTTCCCTACCACATCCCTACCAGGAAGAACTGCAGAAGAAGGACTGCCCTGCTGGACCCCTGGCCTGCACCTGGAACCTGCACTCAGAAGGACTGCACCAGCTGCACACTTGGGCTTCACCACAAGAAAGACTTTGCCTGGTTTAAACTGGTTCAAGGAGGGACTCCCTGTTTGTTACAGGTGGGAAATTGCTAACCTGAGTCCCCTGCACCAACTCCTGAAGAAATCAACCTGCTGACCACTGTCCAGTGGCCAAAAAGGAGTTTGTGCCAGGTGCATTCTGGTAGTTGTAGTCCACACCCCCAAGGATCATCTCAGAGCTTCTGGACCCTTGGGGTGAGCTGTGGACGCCAAAATAATCTTAAAGGAACATCTATCTGGGAGAAGATCCAGAAGTTTGGAGAACTTTTGAAAAAAAGCTCCATAGAGGGACCGACCTGCCACGGCAACTCTAGCCTGCTTGCCTCAACCGCGACCCGGCCTGATTTGCAGGTTCGTCCCGGTGAAGAAAATCTCCCAAAAGAGACCAAGGGCCAGATGTATCATCACGGCCCATTGCGATTCGGTAATAGCGATTTTTAAGAAATCGCTATTACCGACTCGCAAAGGGCCATGTATCACATTTGCGAATCGGTAATAGCGATTTCTTAAAAATCGCAAATGCTATTACCGAATCGCAAATTGCGAGACCGGCCCCATTCACAGCTATGGGCCTGTTTGCATTTCCAAAATTGCGATTTCTGAGCCAGAAATTGCAATTTTGGAAATGCAAAAGGCTAGGGTGCTGGGGGCCTAAGGCCCCCTCTCCTGCACCCCAAATATTTTTCTTTTAACATGTAAGGTACACACATGCCAAAAGGGCATGTGTGCTTTACATGTTCAATTTCAAAATGCAGTTTTACTGCATTTTTTAATTTTGCACCAGGTTACCACCTGGTTGCAGATCATGGTATTTTGCATGTGCAAAATACCATTCTGCGAAAAATCACAATTTGCGATTTTTTGCAGCATTGCCTTGCGACCTGGATTTTGCGAATCGCAAATTGCGATTCGCAAAATCCAGATCGCAATGCTAAAAATCGCAATTTTTGCGATTTCTACTTTGTGGTCTGTGAATGCCTTTCATGCATTGCAGACCACTATTTTGCACTCGCAAACGGCCGATTTTACTGTTTGCGAGTGCAAGATATTTTCATACATCTGGCCCCAAGTCAGAACGTACAATGTTGACCGGGACCTCCCAGCCAGCGTATCTGAGGAGGTCTCCAAGGACGCCGGATCAAGATCCAGGTTTACCCCGGTCGAAGGATTTTCACCTCGAAAAAACGACTAAGTCCGAAGGTAAAAATCTCCACCGAGGGTTACCGCGACACGTATCTGGAGAAGAGTTCCAGGAGGTCGGACTGGACTGGCAGGTTCGTCCCGCTGAAGAAAATCTCCAGAAAAACGACTAAGTGTGAAGGTAAACTTTTGACCGAGGCCTCCATGGCCTATAGCCGAGCCGGGCTCCATCGCGGTCGGCCTTAAACTTTGACTTTGCCCCGGTCAAGGTGCAACTAGATGACCCGATTTGGGCTTTTTGTTTCTAGGCGCTAAAAAAACAATAATTCTTTTTAAAAATTAATATCTCTGGTTCCCCTTATCCAATTTTATTTGTTTTTGTGTCATTTTAAAGATAACAATATAATCTATGTTTATAAATTGGTTTTGGATTTTTAAACTGTTTCCTATGTTTTATTTAAGTACTGTTTGTGATATTTGAATGCTTTACACTCTGTCTCCTAAGTTAAGCCTTGTCGCTCGTTGTCAAGCTACCAAGGGTTGAGCTGGGTTTAATTTACTGAGACCTAACTGGACCTAAGTGGAGGTTAATGGCCTATTGCTAAGTGTAGGTACTTACCTGCCCTTACCAATAACCCATTTTCCAACATTTTTGGTACGCAGTGGTGGGATCCCTTACTTGTGTTCAGTATCAAGTTACAGTTTTAAGTAAAACAAATTAAAAATCCTTTAAATTGCCCTAGTGCAAATATTGTTTTTAATTTTTAATTTGGATTAATTTCTATATTTGAATTTTTGTGATTTTCCTAAAGTCTTGTTTCCAATTTTTGCAAAACGTTTTTGTTGATACAAAACTAGGGAACCACGGAGCTTGATCTGGCTAGCCTACCCACACTGACAGTAGTCCAGCATAGGGGGTTGTGTACTGAAAGAGGGTTGCCTTCAACCACTGACCTCAAGAAGCATGTCCTGATCAAATCCCTGACAGCATGGGCTGAGGCCCAAGAGGTAGACTCAGAGGAAGCTCCAGAGGAGGAAGAAGCAGGGGAGGATGCTAGCTCCAACCACTCAGGGGAGGGAGGGCATCTGAGCCTAAGTGAGGAGGAAGACCAGTCCTCTCTACAGTCACTAGGGTCATACACAAAGCTAGTTGGGAGAAGGGGGTCCCTTCAGGAGGAGAGAACCTGTACCTCAGGGAAAGAGAGCTGGAGGCCCAGTTAGCATTTATAGCTTTGGAGGCAGAGAAGCTGGCCCTAGAAAAGAAAAAGTGGGCAAAGAAAGAGAAAAGAGATGGTGGCAGCGACAGAGAAGCTGAGGTGTCCATGGGTGTTTTTTTTTGCCCCAGATTACCCAAGGGGATGGTTCCTGCTTATGTAGAGGGTGATGACATAGACAAGTGGTTGGAGTCCTTTGAGAGGGCACTCCAAATGAGAAGGGTTAGGCCTCAATACTGGGGTTTACTTTTATGGGAGTTGGTCCCCAACTCAGGGAGGATAGGCTTCTGACCTTAAGTGGGGAGGAGGCAGATTCATACCCTAGTATGAAGAGGTGCTTAACCAAGAAGTTTGGCCTGACCCCAGAGCAGTATAGAATGAAGTTCAGGGACACCCAGAAGGTCAGTACCCAGTGTTGGGTTGACTTTGTAGACACCTCACTTAAGGCAGTAGAGCGCTGGATTCATGGTAACAAGGCAAATACTTATGAGGGGTTATACAATCTGATCATGAGAGCGCACATCTTGACCAATTGTACCCAAGAAAAGTTACGCCAGCATCTAGTGGACTCTAAGCTGACCAACCCTAGAGAGCTGGGGGAGGCAGCTGATGAGTGGTTGAGAACCAGGGTGGTTATCAAGTCCCAGGGGGGAGACTCCAAGAAGGGGGGTCAGGTCCCCAAAAACCTAAGGAGGGAGGTGGTAAGCCCACCACAGAGACTCCCTCTGTATCCCAGAACCCTAAGAAGGAGGAAAGTAAATCCCACTCTGACAAGCAGAGACAAGGATACCCAGGGTTAAAAAAGTTCTTGGACAATAAAGGTTTGCTTTGATTGTCAGCAGACAGGTCATTTCAGAGGAGATGCAGCCTCTTCAAAGAAGGTGGTTAGCACTGGGCTGTCCAGTGTAGCCATGGAGGAGGACTCCTCAGATGATGAAGTCCTCCTAGCATTGAGTTGGGAGACAGGACCAGATGGTAAGCTGGTGATCCCTGAGGGTGGGAGTAGGCACTTCCACCCCATTCAGGTGAATGGGATCCCTACCACTGGCCTGAGAGACACCTGTGCCAGTCACACTATAGTGAGTGACCGGTTAGTGACCCCAGACATATATGTCCCAGGAGAGACCAGGAAAGTCAGGATAGCCACAGGGGAGGTCACCTCCAAACCTGTAGCCATAGTGCTCCTGGAGAGGGAGGGTATCCTTGACTGGTTTAGGGTGGTAGTCAGTGCTGACCTCCCCCTAGATTGTATCCCGGGCAATGACCTCCCAGAGGTGAGTCTGGTCCCAGATGGGGTGGTCGCCCAGGGCGCCCCCCAACCCAAAGTCCTGGGGAATCAGTCCCTACAGTTTGGAGACGGGGGTCCCCAAGAAAAGGAAAGAAGAAAAGGAAGGGTGGGCCACTCTTAAAGAGAGTTCCAGGGAGCCAAAGGCTTTCTGCCCCAGTACGGGGGAGCCCAGAGCTGGCACTGGTGAGGCCTCACCTGACCCCACGGAAGTCCTGAGTAGTCAGGCAGCTGTCCAGATGCAGGGTGTTGCCCCTGCACTGACAGAAGGGAGAGTGGAAGGAGGGTGTCTGCCACAGGAGGTGGAACCCCCCTACTCTAGACAGCAAGAGGGGTGCCAGGACCCCACAGTTGCCCCTAAAGCAGCTCAGCCACCTGTCAGTGGAGAGCTTAGGGTGTGGTTCTGGGTACTGACAGCTGTCAGTAGCCTCTGCTGGGTGCTAGCCTTCCTGGCAGCACAGTACTTGACCTGGGAGGCAGACCCTAGGGCCTAAAGCAAAGTAGGCCCCCTGCCGCCAAATTATGACTATGGCAGTGCAAACTCAGATAGACAGCCACTTTACCACACCGACTGCCAGGGAGGAAACAACAGGCACCACAGCGGTAGCTGTCAACAGCCAGGCGGAAGTTGTAGGAGGCTGGCCTGGCTTGTAGTGGGTACCCTGTGGTACTTACACCTTGTGCCAGGTCCAGTAATCTCTTATTAGTAGAATAGAGGTGTTCTAGCAGCTTAGGCTGATAGAGGTAGCTATAGCAGAGCTGCTTAGGCTGAACTAGGAGACATGCAAAGCTCCTACTATACCACTTATATCATATAACACTATATCATAAGAAAACACAATACTCAGAGTTACTAAAATTAAAGGTACTTTATTTTTGTGACAATATGCCAAAAGTATCTCAGAGGATACCCTCACCTAGGAGGTAAGTAATATACACAAATTATATGTACACAAACCAAAACCAGGGAAGTAACAGTAAGAAAAGTAGTGCAAACAATGTAGAATCACAATAGGATGCAATAGGTAGAAATAGGCCTGGGGCAACACAAACCATATACTCCAAAAGTGGAATGCGAACCACAAATAGACCCAAGGCCTAGTGTAGGTTGTAGAGGGTCGCTGGGACCATTAGAAAACACTAAAGGTGTCCAAGATACCTGTGAGAAAACAGGGCTGATTGCAGAGGCCCCCTAACTTTTTGCCCCCATTTTCCACCCACTTTTTGCTTGTGTTTTCCTGACTCTGACGGTGCCCTGGGTACTGCTAACCAGTCCCAGGGCCTGTGCTCTGTGTAAAGTGGATATGCAAATTAGGCTAATTATAATTGTCTAAGTTAACCTACCTATAAGTCCCTAGTATATGGTAGGGCATGTAGGTTTAGGGACCACAGCATAGGTAGTGCACCCATAGGTGCACTGCTGAGGTGTCCAGTGTCATTTTAAAGGCAGGCCTGCCTTGTTGGTTGCTTTTAAATTAAAGTTATATGTAAATTCGACTTTGGAATTAAAAGTAGTTCCAAAGTCTTAAACTACCATTTTTTACATATAAGTCAACCCTAAGGGGCGCCCTATGTGCCCCTAGGGCTGGGTGCCATGTAACTATAAGCAGGGACCTTATAAAAGTAGTTTTATAAGCCCTGGTGAGGTAAAAACAGCCAAATTCGTTTTTCTCTCATTGTAGTGAATGGCCTTCATAGGCTAAAATGGGGAGACTTTATTTTAATTTTAAAAGTCCTCTTAAATGGCAGATACAAAGAGTTTGGTATCAAATTAATTGTTATAATAAATCCCACGGCTTCCAGTTGTGGGATTTAATATAACTTGTTCAGGTAAAGCGTTTTAAACTTTACCTGAAAAGTTGCCAATTTCAGCCCTGCATTGTTTTTGCTGCAGTCCTCTGATTGGCCAGCCTCTGGCAGCCTGGCAAGAATGCCTTGATGAGGTGTGAAGTGGCCTGGCTTCACACAAAGAGATGTGCCTGTGGAAGGGAATCTCCCCTCAGCAGATGGTGAGGCAGGAAGGGGGAGGGCTGCCAAACTGGTCTTCAAAGGCAGAGAAGGACATTTGGAGCAACCCATCAACACACCCACATCCTGCAATCCCAGACAACTAGGTGCCCCCTTGATTAGATTAGGAGAGGGCAGGAGAGGGGTGTGTTTATGATTTTTAGCCACACCAGTGGGTGGGCTCAGCCAGATGTAACCTCCAAAAATCATTTTCAGCCATGATGGTTTTTTGAAGAATGTTGCCTCCTGGGATTGATTTTTGCCACACTTCCCAGGAAGTGGTCATCACAGGGGGAAGGACCCTGCACCTGATTGGAGAATCAGGACCCTCCTGTTTTTCACCCAGGAGCAAGGATAAAACTGGCAGACCTGTACCCACACCTCAGTTCCCTACCACATCCCTACCAGGAATAACTGCAGAAGAAGGACTGCCCTGCTGGACCCCTGGCATGCCCCTGGAACCTGCACTCAGAAGGACTGCACCAGCTGCACACTTGGGCTTCACCACAAGAAAGACTTTGCCTGGCTTAAACTGGTTCAAGGAGGGACTCCCTGTTTGCTACAGGTGAGAAATTGCTAACCTGAGTCCCCTGCACCAACTCCTGAAGAAATCAACCTGCTGACCACTGTCCAGTGGCCAAAAAGGAGTTTGTGCCAGGTGCATTCTGGTAGTTGTAGTCCACACCCCCAAGGATCATCTCAGAGCTTCTGGACCCTTGGGGTGAGCTGTGGACGCCAAAATAATCTTAAAGGAACATCTATCTGGGAGAAGATCCAGAAGTTTGGAGAACTTTTGAAAAAAAGCTCCATAGAGGGACCGACCTGCCACGGCAACTCTAGCCTGCTTGCCTCAACCGCGACCCGGCCTGATTTGCAGGTTCGTCCCGGTGAAGAAAATCTCCAAAAAGAGACCAAGGGCCAGATGTATCATCACGGCCCATTGCGATTCGGTAATAGCGATTTTTAAGAAATCGCTATTGCCGACTCGCAAAGGGCCATGTATCACATTTGCGAATCGGTAATAGCGATTTCTTAAAAATCGCAAATGCTATTACCAAATCGCAAATTGCGAGACCGGCCCCATTCACAGCTATGGGCCTGTTTGCATTTCCAAAATTGCGATTTCTGAGCCAGAAATCGCAATTTTGGAAATGCAAAAGGCCAGGGTGCTGGGGGCCTAAGGCCCCCTCTCCTGCACCCCAAATATTTTTCTTTTAACATGTAAGGTACACACATGCCAAAAGGGCATGTATGCTTTACATGTTCAATTTCAAAATGCAGTTTTACTGCATTTTTTAATTTTGCACCAGGTTACCACCTGGTTGCAGATCATGGTATTTTGCATGTGCAAAATACCATTCTGCGAAAAATCACAATTTGCGATTTTTTGTAGCATTGCCTTGCGACCTGGATTTTGCGAATCGCAAATTGCGATTCGCAAAATCCAGATCGCAATGCTAAAAATCGCAATTTTTGCGATTTCTACTTTGTGGTCTGTGAATGCCTTTCATGCATTGCAGACCACTATTTTGCACTCGCAAACGGCCGATTTTACTGTTTGCGAGTGCAAGATATTTTCATACATCTGGCCCCAAGTCAGAACGTACAATGTTGACCGGGACCTCCCAGCCAGCGTATCTGAGGAGGTCTCCAAGGACGCCGGATCAAGATCCAGGTTTACCCCGGTCGAAGGATTTTCACCTCGAAAAAACGACTAAGTCCGAAGGTAAAAATCTCCACCGAGGGTTACCGCGACACGTATCTGGAGAAGAGTTCCAGGAGGTCGGACTGGACTGGCAGGTTCGTCCCGCTGAAGAAAATCTCCAGAAAAACGACTAAGTGTGAAGGTAAACTTTTGACCGAGGCCTCCATGGCCTATAGCCGAGCCGGGCTCCATCGCGGTCGGCCTTAAACTTTGACTTTGCCCCGGTCAAGGTGCAACTAGATGACCCGATTTGGGCTTTTTGTTTCTAGGCGCTAAAAAAACAATAATTCTTTTTAAAAATTAATATCTCTGGTTCCCCTTATCCAATTTTATTTGTTTTTGTGTCATTTTAAAGATAACAATATAATCTATGTTTATAAATTGGTTTTGGATTTTTAAACTGTTTCCTATGTTTTATTTAAGTACTGTTTGTGATATTTGAATGCTTTACACTCTGTCTCCTAAGTTAAGCCTTGTCGCTCGTTGTCAAGCTACCAAGGGTTGAGCTGGGTTTAATTTACTGAGACCTAACTGGACCTAAGTGGAGGTTAATGGCCTATTGCTAAGTGTAGGTACTTACCTGCCCTTACCAATAACCCATTTTCCAACATTTTTGGTACGCAGTGGTGGGATCCCTTACTTGTGTTCAGTATCAAGTTACAGTTTTAAGTAAAACAAATTAAAAATCCTTTAAATTGCCCTAGTGCAAATATTGTTTTTAATTTTTAATTTGGATTAATTTCTATATTTGAATTTTTGTGATTTTCCTAAAGTCTTGTTTCCAATTTTTGCAAAACGTTTTTGTTGATACAAAACTAGGGAACCACGGAGCTTGATCTGGCTAGCCTACCCACACTGACAGTAGTCCAGCATAGGGGGTTGTGTACTGAAAGAGGGTTGCCTTCAACCACTGACCTCAAGAAGCATGTCCTGATCAAATCCCTGACAGCATGGGCTGAGGCCCAAGAGGTAGACTCAGAGGAAGCTCCAGAGGAGGAAGAAGCAGGGGAGGATGCTAGCTCCAACCACTCAGGGGAGGGAGGGCATCTGAGCCTAAGTGAGGAGGAAGACCAGTCCTCTCTACAGTCACTAGGGTCATACACAAAGCTAGTTGGGAGAAGGGGGTCCCTTCAGGAGGAGAGAACCTGTACCTCAGGGAAAGAGAGCTGGAGGCCCAGTTAGCATTTATAGCTTTGGAGGCAGAGAAGCTGGCCCTAGAAAAGAAAAAGTGGGCAAAGAAAGAGAAAAGAGATGGTGGCAGCGACAGAGAAGCTGAGGTGTCCATGGGTGTTTTTTTTTGCCCCAGATTACCCAAGGGGATGGTTCCTGCTTATGTAGAGGGTGATGACATAGACAAGTGGTTGGAGTCCTTTGAGAGGGCACTCCAAATGAGAAGGGTTAGGCCTCAATACTGGGGTTTACTTTTATGGGAGTTGGTCCCCAACTCAGGGAGGATAGGCTTCTGACCTTAAGTGGGGAGGAGGCAGATTCATACCCTAGTATGAAGAGGTGCTTAACCAAGAAGTTTGGCCTGACCCCAGAGCAGTATAGAATGAAGTTCAGGGACACCCAGAAGGTCAGTACCCAGTGTTGGGTTGACTTTGTAGACACCTCACTTAAGGCAGTAGAGCGCTGGATTCATGGTAACAAGGCAAATACTTATGAGGGGTTATACAATCTGATCATGAGAGCGCACATCTTGACCAATTGTACCCAAGAAAAGTTACGCCAGCATCTAGTGGACTCTAAGCTGACCAACCCTAGAGAGCTGGGGGAGGCAGCTGATGAGTGGTTGAGAACCAGGGTGGTTATCAAGTCCCAGGGGGGAGACTCCAAGAAGGGGGGTCAGGTCCCCAAAAACCTAAGGAGGGAGGTGGTAAGCCCACCACAGAGACTCCCTCTGTATCCCAGAACCCTAAGAAGGAGGAAAGTAAATCCCACTCTGACAAGCAGAGACAAGGATACCCAGGGTTAAAAAAGTTCTTGGACAATAAAGGCTTGCTTTGATTGTCAGCAGACAGGTCATTTCAGAGGAGATGCAGCCTCTTCAAAGAAGGTGGTTAGCACTGGGCTGTCCAGTGTAGCCATGGAGGAGGACTCCTCAGATGATGAAGTCCTCCTAGCATTGAGTTGGGAGACAGGACCAGATGGTAAGCTGGTGATCCCTGAGGGTGGGAGTAGGCACTTCCACCCCATTCAGGTGAATGGGATCCCTACCACTGGCCTGAGAGACACCTGTGCCAGTCGCACTATAGTGAGTGACCGGTTAGTGACCCCAGACATATATGTCCCAGGAGAGACCAGGAAAGTCAGGATAGCCACAGGGGAGGTCACCTCCAAACCTGTAGCCATAGTGCTCCTGGAGAGGGAGGGTATCCTTGACTGGTTTAGGGTGGTAGTCAGTGCTGACCTCCCCCTAGATTGTATCCCGGGCAATGACCTCCCAGAGGTGAGTCTGGTCCCAGATGGGGTGGTCGCCCAGGGCGCCCCCCCAACCCAAAGTCCTGGGGAATCAGTCCCTACAGTTTGGAGACGGGGGTCCCCAAGAAAAGGAAAGAAGAAAAGGAAGGGTGGGCCACTCTTAAAGAGAGTTCCAGGGAGCCAAAGGCTTTCTGCCTCAGTAGGGGGGAGCCCAGAACTGGCACTGGTGAGGCCTCACCTGACCCCACGGAAGTCCTGAGTAGTCAGGCAGCTGTCCAGATGCAGGGTGTTGCCCCTGCACTGACAGAAGGGAGAGTGGAAGGAGGGTGTCTGCCACAGGAGGTGGAACCCCCCTACTCTAGACAGCAAGAGGGGTGCCAGGACCCCACAGTTGCCCCTAAAGCAGCTCAGCCACCTGTCAGTGGAGAGCTTAGGGTGTGGTTCTGGGTACTGACAGCTGTCAGTAGCCTCTGCTGGGTGCTAGCCTTCCTGGCAGCACAGTACTTGACCTGGGAGGCAGACCCTAGGGCCTAAAGCAAAGTAGGCCCCCTGACCCTGTTGGTCATGGTGGGGTTGCTCAAGTGTTGGGTGACCTCTCTGGGTAAGGTAGGTGTTGCCCTAGCAAAGTTAGGAGTAGGGGAGGTGGGCACCTCACTACCCAAGTTGGCAGAAAGAGAGGATGAAGACCCCCCTAGAGGGAAGTTTCAGTTTGAGATGGGTCCTTTCACTGTTGGGATGGATTCACTACCCAGAGGGAATGACCATGGCAGGAGGAGGTAAGGCAGAGTAGGCCCTGCAAAGGGACAGCCTGTTCTCTTCACTGTCTTCCTCGCCTGACAAGCCGGGAAGACTCTCCCAGGGTTGGGCTGTCTCCTGGGCTTGTGGGCTGGGGGGGAGGGGGCTTGTGTGAGAAAACAGGGCTGATTGCAGAGGCCCCCTAACTTTTTGCCCCCATTTTCCACTTTCTGCTGGTGTTTTCCTGACTCTGATGGTGCCCTGGGTACTGCTCACCAATCACAGGGCCTGTGCTCTGTGTAAAGTGGATATGCAAATTAGGCTAATTATAATTGGCTAAGTTAACCTACCTATAAGTCCCTAGTATATGGTAGGGCATGTAGGTTTAGGGACCACAGCATAGGTATTGCACCCATAGGTGCATTGCTGAGGTGCCCAGTGTCATTTTAAAGGCAGGCCTGCCTTGCTGGCTGCTTTTAAATCAAAGTTTAATTCAACTTTGGAATTAAAAGTAGTTCCAAAGTCTTAAACTACCTTATTTTTACATATAGGTCAACCCTAAGGTGTGCCCTATGTGCCCCTAGGGCTGGGTGCCATGTAACTATAAGCAGGGACCTTATAAAAGTAGTTTTATAAGCCATGGTGAGGTAACAACTGCCAAATTCGTTTTTCCCTCATTGTAGTGAATGGCCTTCATAGGCTAGAATGGGGAGACTTTATTTTAATTTTAAAAGTCCCCTTAAATGACAGTGTAGTGTCTGCCGCGCGTGTGAAACAAAACTACACGCGCGGCAGAGCCGCTTGCACAAGCCGTTTTCTCGCTGTTCCGGACGCACGTGTGGGGGCGCGAGGGACCGAGGACGCCAAGAAGACGACAGTTGGTGGAGGAGAGGTCGAGCGATCTGCGGCGCGCTGCTGGGGTGATTATTTCGACATTTTAATTTATGCTGTGACTGAATCAAGAAAATAAACGACGCTTTGTTCACTTACAAAAGTGTTTTGGAAGCTGGTTTCTCCTATTCAGTATAATTTATGTGGCGACGAGCTGTGGACTGAATCACCCCAGAATATCAGTAACTCGCGTGTGCTTGGTGTTCTTCTAGACTTTAATCCTTGTGATCAAAGCTCAACAGGAACTTCCTGCTGTGTCTCCCATAACTCTCTAGTCAAAGGGGTGTATCTACAGGAAGTCTACATCCCTAAGGAAACGTGGCAGCCATCTTTAAACGGTAATTTTTAACCAGGAACTCTATATGTTTTTTTTCAATTCACAACTTACGGTGGAGCTAGTAAGTTAGTAAAGACTTTACTATATTGTTTTACACTGTCTTAACGTCCATCCTGCTGTCATGCAATCTGTTAACCCTCCACTGCCATTTTTAGAGACACCTGGAGAGCCGGTTATACCATGGAAACAGTGGTATGAGGCTTTTGAAACGTATTTAGGGGCTATTGGTGTGTCTAGATTCAGACCTGAAAGGAAAAAATGCTTGTTGCTGCATTCCTAAGGGTTCGAGGGAAGATCTGTGTTTAAACACTTACCTGATCTTCAGCTAGAAGAAGGCGAAGAACTGGATGAATTTGAAGAAGCTCTTAAGAAACTTGTTACCAGATTTGATACACCACCCAGTTTAGTCATAGCGAGACATAAGTTTTTCAAAAGGGAACAGAAAAATGGAGAAGACGTCAATACCTATATCTCTGCATTGAGGAAACTTGCTTCAGATTGCCGGTTCGAAACATTTACTGATCAGTTAATCCGTGACCAATTCATTTGTCACAGTTCGGATAAGTCTATCAAACAAAAGTTGCTGTCCTTGGGGGATCCGTCTTTATCGGATTCGATCAGAATTGCGAAAAGCATTGAAACAGCGATCAAATCAGCCAAGGAATTAGAACGGGTACAAGTTGAACAGATTAATGCAGTCCAGAGATCTGACGACAGACGCAAGATGAACATTCCGTCTTCCACCAAAGGAGAGGTGGCCAAACACAATAGTTTCTTCAAACAAACTAACATATGCTCTAGGTGTGGTTATCCATCACATCTAAAAGGAGGGAAGATCTGTCCAGCAAAAAATGTTCAGTGCAGATTATGTGGCAAAATAGGACATTTTGCTAAAGTGTGTCAAAGTAGCAAAAGTGACAATACTAAGGTCAATGTTGTCGCTGGTGAGGGTGATGACAAAATGTGTGAATTGATTAATGAAATGCAAGAAATGATTTTGGCTGTGGGTGACCATGACATAAAAAGTGGAAATCCTGATCACTACATTGATCCTTACATTTTAATACAGGTTGGTGACAAACATTTAACGTTGTTAGCTGATTCTGGTGCCAGAATCACTATAATAACTCAGGAGGTATTTGAACAAAATTGGGGAACACAAAAATTGTTTCCACCAGACAGGTCACCAGTGTCGTACGAAGGTAGGAGGATTGATTTAATGGGGTACTTTGAAGATGTTTTGATTTTCAAAGGACGACACATTTTTGGGAAGGTCTATGTAGCTGTAAAACGTTTGAACATTTTGGGGTGGTTCCATCAAGGGTTGTTTGGCATGGTTTTGCGTCCAGGTACTGGTGATCAGGTAACTGTTATACGAGATTCAGCCGATATAGAAAATCTGCTGGATCAGTTTCCTAAAGTTTTTTCTGGTGATTTAGGTAGAATTAGAGGATTTGCACATAAAATAAAAGTAAAAGACAATGCTGTTCCAATTAAGCATAAATTGAGAGGTGTACCATTTAGTGTCAGGGATGAATTAGAAAAAGAGTTGGAGAGTTTACGAATGAAAGGAATCATTGAACCGGTTGATTCTTCGTTATGGTTGTCACCTTTAGTTGTCGCAAAGAAAAAAATGGTGAACTAAGAGTATGTGTTGACTTGAGGGCTCTTAACAGAGAGATCTTGGTGGACTCCCATCCTCTGCCAAAGATCAGTGAAATGCTCTCTTGCATTTCTGGAGCTAAACTCTTTACAAAACTTGACCTTGCTGCTGCTTATCACCAGGTAGAATTGACACCAGATTCTCATCACTTCACTGCCTTTGTTTCCCCGTGGGGGACGTACCAATATTGTTGCATGCCGTTTGGGCTGGCATCGGCGGCTTCAGTGTTTCAGAGGATAATGTCTACGCTGCTCAAGGATATTATGAAGGTGTGTGTGTTTCAGGATGATGTGCTGATCCATGCAGCTGATCGACGTGAACATGATGAGATTTTGATGCAAGTACTGACAAGGTTCAGTTGTGCTGGAATTGTGTTAAAAAGAGAAAAATGTCAGTTTCTCCAAACGTCTGTCGAGTATTTGGGGCATGTCTTGACTCCAGAAGGTGTTTATCCAAGACCTGGTCTGGTAGAAGCAATTGTGAAAGCACCTGCACCTCAGGACAAAATTGGTGTAAAATCTTTTTTGGGCCTTTGTGAGTTCTATTCTAGGTTTATTGAAAATGTTGCCACTATAACCAGACCTATTTCGAATCTGCTCAAAACAAAAACAGAGTTTGTGTGGAATGCTGAATGTGCTGAAGCATTTGATGATATCAAACAAAAATTGGGTGCTGTTGGTGTGTTACAATCATATGATCATAATTTGGAGTGTTGTTTGACTGTGGATGCCAGCAAGTTCGGTGTTGGAGCTGTTTTGACACAGATCAGTGGAAAACTGGAGCATACTATTGGATTTGCGTCAAGAGTACTCAGACAAATGAATTACACTATTCTGTAATAGAAAAAGAATTATTAGCATGTTGGTGGGGTATAGAGAATTTTAAACCTTACCTGTGGGGAAGACATTTTTTACTCCAGACAGACCATAAACCCTTAGTTTCTATTTTGAATGGTACTAACTTCCGGAGTAGCACACCAAGAATTGCAAGATTTGCAGCCAGGTTGTTGCAGTTTGATTTTTCGGTTGTGCATATTTCTGGAGGAAGGAATGTGAGAGCAGATTACCTCTCTAGATATCCCATCACGGAAGATGCTGGTGGGAAAGAGGATTTTCAGGATGAAAATTGTTTCATTGCAGCCATCGAATTGGAACGTACTGGGTCATTTTCCGAAAAGTGCTGGAAGGAAGCATCGACAAATGATACTGTACTCACTAAAGTCATGAAGTATGTCGAGGAAGGGTGACCACATGAGAAAAATTTGGATTTTAGTTTTCAACCATTTTTTAAGGTATCTGATGAACTGTCAATTGAAGATGGCGTGTTACTGAGAAAGGATAAAATTGTACCTCCGGAAACTATAAGATATATGATTCTGGAAAAAGCACATGAAGGTCATTTGGGTTCTACTCTTACAAAGAAAAGAGTGAGAGAATCCTATTGGTGGCCGCAAATGGACAGAAACATTGAAACATTAGTCAAGGATTGTCACGTCTGCTCCAATAGTGATAAGACCCTCAAAACATCAACGCCTCCGCTTAAGCCTATTGAATGTCCGTCAGGTCCCTGGGAAAAATTTGGTATTGATTTGTTAGGGCCGTTCAACTCTCTTCCTTCTAAATTGCGTTACGCGTATGTTGCAGTTGACTACTTTTCTAAGTGGCCGCATGTGAAGTTTGTAAGTCATGCTGATTCTACATCTGTTGTGTCATTTCTGAAAGATATATTTTTGGAAGAAGGGTTTCCCAAGGAGCTTGTGTCTGATAATGGGGTCCAATTTGTTTCAAATGAAGTTGAAGGTTTTCTGAGTGATTGTGCGGTCAAACATTTGAAAAGTTCTCTTTACCAACCACAAACAAATGGTTTGGTTGAACGCTTTAATAGAGTGGTTGTTGAATGTGTCCAGTGAGCTTTAGCCAATGGGTGTGTGGCTGATGCAGCTGTAAAGAGTATGCTCTGGTTCTACAGAACAACACCTCACACTAGCACGGGGGTGTCTCCGTTTGAAGCGCTGAGAGGAAGGAAGCCTGCCACATTATTTAGACCAGCTTGGTTGTCAAAATTTTTCAAACATTCTATGTGTAAAGAACACATTGACGTCAAGGTTCGTTTGGGTATGAGGAAAGCTCAAGAGAAACAAAAAACTTACTATGACAAGAAAAGGAGTGTAAAAGAGTTACGGTTTGTGGTTGGAGATTGGGTGCGGATCAAGCTACCTAGTTTTGTCAAGAAAGGTGTCTCAAAGTTTTCTGAACCTTTGAGAGTTGACAGAGTGTGTGGTAATGCTGTTCGGGTTGGTGGGCGTAATTGGTGGAATGTGGGAAAAGTGGTAAAAGTTTTGCCAAGAGATGTTCCTTTGTCGCTTGGTGACCAGTGTGAGCTGAATGGAAGGATGAAGGAGTCCGTGATTGTACATAAACCTGGTGGGGTTGAACCATTAAATCCTAAGGAAAGGGACGCTTGCTTCGAACTGGTGCCTGTTAGGAAAAGTTGTAGAGTCCACAAATTACCGATGAGGTACAGTTAAGCGAGGTTTTCCAGGTTTGCTCAAGTTTTAATTTCTCTCAAGAAATGCAAAATGTGATGTTTGGAAATGTAAAGCGTAAGATGTATCATTACTTACATTTAGAAATATCTAGTGAAATAGGTATTATTACCTGATGTATTGTGTTTGGTTGTTTTCCAAGTTTTTTGGGGTATTGGTTTATTGTTTGTTTTCACGGGAGGGTTGGTCTTTTTTGGTTTTGTTTAAAGAAAAAAAGGAAAACTAAATGTAGTGTCTGCCGCGCGTGTGAAACGAAAATACACTCGCGGCAGAGCCGCTTGCACGAGCCGTTTTCTCGGTGTTCCGGACGCGCGTGTGGGGGCGCGAGGGACTGAGGACGCCGAGAAGACGGCAGTTGGTGGAGGAGAGGTCGAGCGATCTGCGGCGCGCTGCTGGGGTGATTATTTCGACATTTTAATTTATGCTGTGACTGAAGCAAGAAAATAAACTACGCTTTGTTCACTTACAAACGTGTTTTGGAAGCTGGTTTCTCCAATTCAGCATACTTTAGACAGATACAAAGAGTTTGGTATCAAATTAATTGTTATTATAAATCCCACAACTTCCAGTTGTGGGATTTAATATAACTTGTTCGGGTAAAGAGTTTTAAACTTTACCTGAAAAGTTGCCAATTTCAGCCCTGCTTTGTTTTTGCGGCTGTGCTCTGATTGGCCAGCCTCTGGCAGCCTGGCCAGGCTGCTTTGATGAGGTGTGAAGTGGCCTGGCTTCACACAAAGAGATGTGCCTGTGGGAGGGAATCTCCCCTCAGCAGATGGTGAGGCAGGAAGGGGGAGGGCTGCCAAACTGGTCTTCAAAGGCAGAGAAGGACATTTGGAGCAACCCAGCAACACCCCCACATCCTGCAACCCCAGACAACTAGGTGCCCCCTTGATTAGATTAGGAGAGGGCAGGAGAGGAGTGTGTTTATGATTTTTAGCCACACCAGTGGGGGGGCTCAGCCAGATGTAACCTCCAAAAATCATTTTCAGACATGATGGATGTTTGAATAATGTTGCCTCCTGGGACTGATTTTTGCCACACTTCCCAGGAAGTGGTCATCACAGGGGGAAGGACCCTGCACCTGACTGGAGAATCAGGACCCCCCTGTTTTTCACCCAGGAGCAAGGATAAAATGGCTGACCTGCACCCACACCTCAGTTCCCTACCACATTCCTACCAGGAAGAACTACAAAAGAAGAAGGACTGCCCTGCTGGACCCCTGGCCTGCACCTGGAACCTGCACTCAGAAGGACTGCACCAGCTGCACACTTGGGCTTCACCACAAGAAGGACTTTGCCTGGCTTCAACTGGTTCAAGGAGGGACTCCCTGTTTGCTACAGGTGAACAAGTGCTAACCAGAGTCCCCTGCACCAACTCCTGATTAAATCAACCAGCTGACCCCTGTCCAATGGCCAAAAAGGAGTTTGCACCAGGTGCATTCTGGGAGTTGTAGTCCACACTCCCCAAGGATCATCTCAGAGCTTCTGGACCCTTGGGGTGAGCTGTGCACCACAAAAGAACCTTAAAGGAACATTCGGGAGAAGATCCAGAAGTTTGGAGAACATTTGAAAAAAAGCTCCATAGAGGGACTGACCCGCCGCAGCAACTCTAGCTGGCTTGCCTCAACTGCGACCCGGCCTGATTTGCAGGTTCATCCCGGTGAAGAAAATCTCCAAAAAAAGAGACTAGGGGCCTGATTCTAACTTTGGAGGACGGTGTTAAACCGTCCCAAAAGTGGCGGATATACCACCTACCGTATTACGAGTCCATTATATCCTATGGAACTCGTAATACGGTAGGTGGTATATCCGCCACTTTTGGGACGGTTTAACACCGTCCTCCAAAGTTAGAATCAGGCCCTAAGTCCGAACGTACAAAGTTGACCGGGACCTCCCAGCCAGTGTATCCGAGGAGGGCTCCAAGGACGTCGGATCAAGATCCAGGTTTACCCCGGTCGAAGGATTTTCACCTCGAAAAAACGACTAAGTCCGAAGGTAAAAATCTCCACCGAGGCTTCCCGCGACACGTATCCGGAGAAGAGTTCCAGGAGGTCGGATTGGAATGGCAGGTTTGTCCCGCTGAAGAAAATCTTCAGAAAAACGACTAGGTGCGAAGGTAAACTTTTGACCGAGGCCTCCACGGCCTGTAGCCAAGCCAGGCTCCATCGCAGTCAGCCTTAAACTTTGACTTTTCCCCGGTCGAGGTGCAACCAGATGACCCGATTGCCGCTTTTTGTTTCTAGGCGCTAAAAAACAATAATTCTTTAAAAATCCATATCTCCGGTTCCTTTTATCCGATTTTATTTGTTGTTGTGTCATTTTAAAGATAACAGTATAATCTATTTTTATAAATTGGTTTTGGATTTTTAAACTGTTTCCTATGTTCTATTTAAGTACTGTTTTGTGATATTTTAATGCTTTACACTCTGGCCCTCATTCTGACCTTGGCGGGCGGCGGAGGCCGCCCGCCAAAGTCCCGCCGTCAGATTACCGTTCCGCGGTCGAAAGACCGCGGCGGTAATTCTGACTTTCCCGCTGGGCTGGCGGGCGGTCGCCTTCAGACCGCCCGCCAGCCCAGCGGGAAAGAGGCTTCCACGATGAAGCCGGCTCGGAATCGAGCCGGCGGAGTGGAAGCTGTGCGACGGGTGCAGTTGCACCCGTCGCGTATTTCACTGTCTGCGCAGCAGACAGTGAAATACATGTAGGGGCCCTCTTACGGGGGCCCCTGCAATGCCCATGCCAGTGGCATGGGCACTGCAGGGGCCCCCAGGGGCCCCGCGACCCCCCCTACCGCCATCCGGATCCCGGCGGTCGGACCGCCGGGATCTGGATGGCGTTAGGGGGGGTCGGAATCCCCGCGGCGGTGCAGCAAGCTGCGCCGCCGTGGAGGATTCAATGGGGCGGCGGTACACTGGCGGGAGCCCGCCAGTGGTGCCGGTCCGACCGCGGCTTTACCGCCGCGGTCGGAATCCCCATTGGAGCACCGCCGGCCTGTCGGCGGTGCTCCCGCGGTCCTCCGCCCTGGCGGTCAAAGACCGCCAGGGTCAGAATGACCGCCTCTGTCTCCTAATTTAAGCCTTGTCACTTGTTGCCAAGCTACCAATGGTTGAGCTGGGTTTAATTTACTGAGATCTAACTGGACCTAAGTGGAGGTTAGTGGCCTATTCCTAAGTGTAGGTACTTATCTGCCCTTACCAATAACCCATTTTCCAACAACACCCAACCCCAAGACCCTGAAAAGTAGGAGTAAAGTTACTGTACTACCCCAGAAAGACGGTAAAGTCAAAATAGGGGATTCTGCAAGAACAACAACTGCCAGCAAAACACTGAGGATGGATTCCTGGACCTGAGGACCTGTAAAGGAAGGGGACCAAGTCCAAGGGTCACGCAAGTGTCCAGGAGGGCAGGAGCCCACTAAACCCCGGATGAAGGTGCAAAAGGGCTGCCTCCGGGTGGAAGAAGCTGAAGATTCTGCAACAACAGAAGGTGCGAGGAACTTCTCCTTTGGTCCAAAGAAGTCCCATGGCGTGCTGGAGGATGCAGAGTTGTTTACACGCAGAAAGACTGCAAACAAGCCTTGCTAGCTGCAAGAGTTGCGGTTGAGGATTTTGGGTGCTGCTGGGGCCCAGAAAGGACCAGGAGGGTGCCCCTTGGAGGAGGAGACAGAGGGGGTGCTCAGCAACTCAGAGAGCCCCCACAGAAGCAGACAGCACACACAGAAGTACCAGAGCAGGCACTTAGAATATCTGAGGACAGTGGTCAACTCAGAGTCACAAAGGAGGGTCCCACGACGTCGGAAATGCAGGACGGAGTGCTGGGGACCTGGCTAGGCTGTGCACAAAGGAAGTCTTGGAAAAGTGCACAGAAGCCCGAGCAGCTGTAGATCACGCAGTACACAGGATTACTGTCTGGTGTGGGGAGGCAAGGACTTACCGCCACCAAATTTGGACAGAAGGGCCACTGGACTGTGGACGACACTTGGAACCAGCTCCTGTGTTCCAGGGACCACGCTCATCAGGATGAGAGGGGACCCCGAGGAATGGTGATGCAGAAGTTTGGTGCCTGCATTAGCAGGGGGAAGATTCCATCGACCCACAGGAGATTTCTTCTTGGCTTCCAGTGCAGGGTGAAGGCAGACAGCCCTTAGAGCATGCACCACCAGGAAACAGTCAAGAAAGCCCGCAGAATGAGGCGCTACAATGTTGCTGGTAGTCATTTTGCTACTTTGTTGCGGTTTTGCAGGCATCCTGGAGCAGTCAGCAGTCGATCCTTGGCAGAAGTCGAAGGGGGAAGTGCAGAGGTACTCTGGTGAGCTCTTGTATTCATTATCTGAGGAATAGCCCAGAGGAGAGACCCTAAAAAGCCCACAGAGGAGGATTGGCTACTGAGAAAGGTAAGCACCTATCAGGAGGGGTCTCTGATGTCACCTGCTGGCACTGGTCACTCAGAGATGTCCATTGTGCCCCAACACCTCTGCATCCAAGATGGCAGAGGTCTGGGACACACTGGAGGAGCTGTGGGCACCTCCCCTGGGAGGTGCTGGTCAGGGGAGTGGTCACTCCCCTTTCCTTTTTCCAGTTTCGCACCAGAGCAGGGCTGGGGGATCCCTGAACCGGTGTAGACTGGCTTATGCAGAGAGGGCACCATCTGTGCCCATCAAAGCATTTCCAGAGGCTGGGGGAGGATACTCCTCCCCAGCCCTTCACACCTATTTCCAAAGGGAGAGGGTGTAACACCCTCTCTCAGAGGAAAGTCTTTGTTCTGCCTTCCTGGGACCAGGTTGCCCAGGCCCAAGAGGGGCAGAAACCTGTCTGAGGGGTTGGCAGCAGCAGTAGCTGCAGTGGGGACCCCGGAAAGCAAGTTTGGCAGTACCTGGGTTCTATGCTGGAGACCCGGGGATGCATGGAATTGCATGATCCTAGACATGTTACATGGCCATGTTTACCATTGTCACGCTACATATAGGTGTGACCTATATGTAGTGCACGCGTGTAATGGTGTCCCCACACTCACAAAGTCTGGGGAATTTGCCCTGAACAATGTGGGGGCGTCTTGGCTAGTGCCAGGGGGCCCACACACTAAGTAACTTTGCACCTAACCTTCACCAAGTGAGGGTTAGACATATAGGTGACTTATAAGATACTTAAGTGCAGTGTAAAATGGCTGTGAAATAACGTGGACGTTATTTCACTCAGGCTGCAGTGGCAGTCCTGTGTAAGAATTGTCTGAGCTCCCTATGGGTGGCAAAAGAAATGCTGCAGCCCATAGGGATCTCCTGGAACCCCAACACCCCGGGTACCTAAGTACCATATACAAGGGATTTTTAAGGGTGTTCCAGTATGCCAATCAGAATTGGTCAAATTAGTCACTAGCCTGCAGTGACAATTTTAAAAGCAGAGAGAGCATAAACACTGAGGTTCTGGTTAGCAGTGCCTCAGTGATACAGGTAGGCACCACACAGGGAACACATACAGGCCACAAACTTATGAGCACTGGGGTCCTGGCTAGCAGGATCCCAGTGACACATATCAAACACACTGACAACATAGGGTTTTCACTATGAGCACTGGGCGCTGGCTAGCAGGATCCCAGTGAGACAGTAAAAACACCCTGACATATACTCACACACAGGCCAAAAGTGGGGGTAACAAGGCCAGTAAGAGGCTACCTTCCTACACAACCCCCCCCAAAAAAAGGACAATAAGGCTAACCTTGGCCAGTTGAGTCTTTATTGTCTAAGTGGTGATAAGTAGAGAGTAGCTCTGAAAAAGATTGGTTACTCCCTTTATCATCCACTATATGGTTACTTCCCTGTGGGGGATGTAAACCACCCTGTTTGAAGTTTTTTAGCTAGCCAACAATGTGAAGTTATATTCCCAGAGTTCCTATTAGTATGTTTTAGTTTAGAGCAATGGGAATTGTCCACTGGACCTATAACAAGTGATGAGAATGCCAGGCAGGGATGCTGTCTCATTAAAGCCATAGCAGGGCAAAAACTTTGTCCATATGGATGTAAGAGAGAACAGGGATGCTGTTTCTCTTGAGTTGGAGCAGGGCAGGGATGCTGTCCTATGAGCTCCACACTAGGGCAGGGCTGCTGTCCTAAGTGTTGTGAGGCAGTGCAGGGTTGCTGCACTAAAGTTTCTCTGGAAGGGTTGGAGGGATGCTCCATGTTAACTAAAATGGTGCACTTTTCCTCACCAATATTAGTTATCCCACAGAGAGGTACTTCTACCTCAGGGAGTACAGGCTGTGTTAGCTGATGATTCCCTTGGTACAGGTGCCACCCCAGGAGAGGTTTCTCCCATTACAGGAATGGTATCCTGAATGGCAGGGTGGGTAGGGAATACTTTGATGCCGTTTTTACCTGTTGTTGGAGAAGGATCCTGAGTTTTCAGGCCTTTTTCTCTCCTTTGCTTTTTCATTTCAGCTGAAATGAGAGGAATCAATTCCTCAGGGATACCCAGCATTACTGCATGGGTATTAAACTCTACCTCAGCCCAACCTGAGGCCTCTAGGTCCTTACCTAAGGGACAGTCTACAGGCAAGCTAGGTGATACTACCACCTGCTAAGGGCCAGTAACTCCACCCCAACTAAACTGAATTATAGCTAAGGGAAGGAACTTAGTGGAGTTATGGACATCAATAATCTTGTACTGTTGCCCATTGATGTGTTGTGCAGGAGACACTAGTTTTTCAGCCACCAAAGTGATACTGGCACCTGTGTCCCTGTAGGCCTGAGCCTCAACATCATTTATTGAAACTGTCTGCATGTACTTATCCATTTGTAAGGGGACAAGCAGCCAATGTGGCATGGCCAATGCCACCAGGTGTGACAAAAACTGTCTTGGGACTGACTACCCCAGTTTCTATGATGGACCCAAAAGTGAATCCAACTACACCCTTATTTTGACTGTTGCCAACAGTCCCACCACTATTACCACTACGGCTAGGGGCACTGGAGTTTGATGTATTAGTGGTGGTAGGCTCAGGGGGTTTACCTGGGCAGGACGTATCCCCTGGCCTATGGCCTTTATCTTTACACACATAGCACCAAGGCTTTTTAATGTGTGTGGGTTGTGAAGAAGAGGAAGAAGTTGATTTATCCCCACCCCCTGAAGAATGTTTAGGATTTGAATAAGGATCTTTAGTTTTTCCCTTATCCCCATGTTTAGCCTGAGATTTCTCACCATCTTTCTTCTTGCCATCCATGTCACCTCCTGTATGAATGTTTCTGTTCACTCTTGTTCTGACCCATTTGTCTGCCTTCTTTCCCAATTCTTGGGGAGAGGTCAGATCTGAGTTTACCAAGTACTGGTGCAACAAATCAGACACACAATTGTTAAGAATATGCTCTCTCAGGATCAGATTATACAGGCTTTCATAGTCAGTCACCTTACTGCCATGCAACCAACCCTCCAAGGCTTTCACTGAACAGTCTTGAGAGGACTCTTTTCTGGTGTCTCTAAACTTAATCCTGTATTGTTCAGTGGTCAAGCCAAATCCATCCAAGAGTGCATCCTTCAAAACTTTGTAATTATTAGCATCACTTTCTCTGACAGTAAGGAGCCTATCCCTACCCTTACCAGTGAAAGATAGCCACAAGATAGCAGCCCACTGCCTTTGAGGGACTAACTGTACCATACAGGCCCTCTCAAGTGCTGCAAACCACTTGTTAATGTTATCCCCCTACTTGTAAGGGGGGACTATCTTATGCATATTTCTGGAATCTTGCTCTCTAACAGGATTGCTATCAGAAATACTGCTGCTGCCACCATGGGGAACAAACCCCAATCTCTGTCTTTCCCTCTCTATATCCAGGGATTCCCTGTCTAAGGCCAGCTGCTGCTGTTTAAGCTTCAGCCTGGCCACTTCCAACCTCAGCTTTCTGAGTTCCCCTTCCATTAAGTTATGCTCAGGGTGGGAGGCTTGGGAATGTTTAGATACAGAGGAATGTGGGAATTGGCTGAGAGAGACCTGTCCCTAACTGGCGGGACCCTAGTAACCTGGCCTTTAGGAGTGAAAGATGCCCTGCTAATGTGTGATACTCTCCCACTACCAGTGTCACTAGGAAGCCTGCCAGAGGGCAGGTCTTTGTAAGAACCCTCCCCAATCTCTTCAGGGAACTCCTCTGAGTCTGACTGGGCACCTTCCCCTCCTACCTCCTGTTCCTGAGATGGGCCAGACTGGTTCTGGTCACTTTCTAGGAGCATGCTAAAGAGAAAGGGCCTGATTCTAACTTTGGAGGACGGTGTTAAACCGTCCCAAAAGTGGCGGATATACCACCTACCGTATTACGAGTCCATTATATCCTATGGAACTCGTAATACGGTAGGTGGTATATCCGCCACTTTTGGGACGGTTTAACACCGTCCTCCAAAGTTAGAATCAGGCCCAAAGTCTTTTGTAGGATTCTTACTTATGCTTAAACGTCTTTCTATGCAGAGACCCCTCAAACTTATATATTTTAAACTCTCATAGGTTGCTTGAACAATTTTGGGAGTGGGCTCTACTGCAGACATAATAGAAAAGGTTGAAGACAGAGAGAGAAAAAGTTTTAGAAATTTTGAAAGCACAGAAAGAAAAACTTTTTCAAGCTTTTTGAAAACTTTTAAAGGTTTTCAGAACTTTTCAGAAACTTAGTAGAAAGTTTTAGAGCAGAACAGTAAACTGTTTTGATTCAATGTACATATATTGAAATATTTGGTATATGTTTTTCTTATGAAAAGCACCAAATGACAAAGTTGTAAAGCAGTTCCAAGTACTTATCCCACCGCTGCACCACCAATGTAGGAGGCTGGTCTGGCTTATAGTGGGTACCCTGTGGTACTTACACCTTGTGCCCCGTCCAGTTATCCCTTATTAGTAGAATAGAGGTGTTCTAGCAGCTTAGGCTGATAGAGGTAGCTGTAGCAGAGCAGCTCAGGCTGAACTAGGATACATACAAAGCTCCTACCATACCACTTATATCATATAGCACTATATCATGAGAAAACACAATACTCAGAGTTACTAAAAATAAAGGTACTTTATTTTTGTGACAATATGCCAAAAGTATCTCAGAGGATATCCTCACTTAGGAGGTAAGTAATATACACAAATTATATGTACACAATCCAAAATCAGGTAAGTAACAGTAAGAAAAGCAGTGCAAACAAGGTAGAATCACAATAGGATGCAATAGGTAGAAATAGGCTTAGGGGCAACACAAACCATATACTCCAAAAGTGGAATGCAAACCACGAATGGACCCCAGGCCTAGTGTAGGTTGTAGAGGGTCGCTGAGACTATTAGAAAACACTAAGGGTGTCCAAGATACCCAACCCCAAGACCCTGAAAAGTAGGAGTGAAGTTACCCTACTACCCCAGAAAGACAGTACAGTCGAGATAGGGGATTCTGCAAGAACAACTGCCAGCAAAACACTGAAGACGGATTCCTGGACCTGAGTGCCTGTAAAGGAAGGGGACCAAGTCCAAGAGTCACGCAAGTGTCCGGGGGGGGCAGGAGCCCACCAAACCCCAGATGAAGGTGCAAAAGGGCCGCCTCTGGGTGGAAGAAGCCCAAGATTCTGCAACAACGGAAGGTGCCAGGAACTTCTCCTTTGGTCAGAAGATGTCCCACGGCGTGCTGGGGGATGCAGAGTTGTTTCCATGCAGAAAGACTGCAAACAAACCTTGCTAGCTGCAAGAGTCGCGGTTGAGGATTTTGGGTGCTGCTGGGACCCAGGAAGGACCAGGAGGTCGCCCCTTGGAGGAGGAGACAGAGGGGGCGCTCAGCAACTCAGAGAGCCCCCACAGAAGCAGGCAGCACCCGCAGAAGTACCGGAGCAGGTACTTAGAAGACCTGAGGACAGCGGTCGACTTAGAGTCACAAAGGAGGTGTCGCACGACATCGGAGTCCGACTAGGCGAGTTGGGCAATGCAGGACGGAGTGCTGGGGACCTGGGCTAGGCTGTGCACAAAGGAAGTCTTGGAAAAGTGCACAGAAGCCCGAGCAGCTGCCGATCGCACAGTACACAGGATTACTGTCTGGCGTGGCCATCAATATTTTCTTCCAAAATCCTCTTACTTGTCAACACATGTTTCATCCAGGGAGTACCCCTGGATTTCTTCAGGACCTTCACATCCAATATTGTGTTTCAGGACCTTCCAAAATAATATACTCATAACTAATACATCAAAACATATAATTCACATATACACTGTGCTTCATATCCCGATATTAATAATACACCCGTGCATTTCTATACAATAGTGGGAACTAAGCAAATCATTCATTTATAACTCTACCTAAGTTACACATGATCTTAGTTCAAAAAGACGCTAGATAAACCCTATAAAAATGAAACTAAACATTAAAAACTAAAAATTAGTTAATTCACCTGTAACAAAGTCTCAACTTAAATCTCACATAACCCTATTTGATTCCAAGTCTAACTAACATTCAAACGACATAGGTTTATAATGCTCAATACCTTCAAATCCAATGCTGTGTTCCTCATAAATATCTTGTCTCATGGTATCCCTTTCAATTTACATGAGTTATGACTAGAAGTAAAGGAAATTTCAAACACACTGACAACATAGGGTTTTCACTATGAGCACTGGGCGCTGGCTAGCAGGATCCCAGTGAGACAGTAAAAACACCCTGACATATACTCACAATCAGGCCAAAAGTGGGGGTAACAAGGCTAGAAAGAGGCTACCTTCCTACAGAAGTCAATGTTCCACCCACCATATTTTGATCCTGGAAACCGCCACCTTTTCCGGGGCGGTACCAACGACATTAAAAGCCTGGCGGAAACAGACCTCAGAAGGGAAAGGACTCAACTTTGGAGACACAGGGATGACCCACGCCGCCATGGAGCCTAACTTTAGATATACCCAATGATTTTCTCCGTCCTGCTCCACCACGAACACCAACAATGGTGAAGACGACCACAGTGAGTACAGCTGCCTAGCACACACACGCACAACACACTCCCCACCCTAACACCATACAAACAATCAGCTGCAGTAATATAACATATTTACCCCGTACCTCTGAGGAATAATGCAAGGACAACAGGAATGTGATAAAGTGAGTGTAATAATATAAATACAGTAGAAATACGAAAATTCAATCTAATTGTATATGCATATGTACAGTTTAAGGGACAATGCCTAGTCCTCATTGTGCGTGAGCCACAGGGCCACAGGCCAAAGTCCAAGGCCCCACTTGTCGCCTGCACCAACACGGAGAGAACACTGCAGGGGCATCAGTTGGAAAATAGGCAGGCACCTCAGGGGGACGGGGAACGGGGGGCACCTCAGCCGGCAGATGGAGCAAGACCTGAAGGGGGCAACATGCCCTGTGCTTGGTCCTGGGGAGTGCAAGGCCACTGTCTCTCAAGTGGGTGACTTGCCACTGGCTCTGGATGGGGCAACATGCTCTGTGCTTGGTCCTGGGGAGTGCAAGGCCACAGTCTCTCAAGTGGGTGACTTACCCACTGGCTCTGGAAGGGGCATTGTGCCCAGTGCTGATGATCCTGGGGAGGCTGGGGTTGGTGGGTGTCTTACCCACTGGTTCTGGAGGGGAAAACATGCCCTGTGCTTGGACCTGGGGAGTGTAAGGACACAGGCCCTCATTCTGACCTTGGCGGGCGGCGGAGGCCGCCCGCCAAAGTCCCGCCGTCAGGTTACCGTTCCGCGGTCGAAAGACCGCGGCGGTAATTCTGACTTTCCCGCTGGGCTGGCGGGCGGTCTCCTTCAGACCGCCAGCCAGCCCAGCGGGAAAGAGGCTTCCACGATGAAGCCGGCTCGGAATCGAGCCGGCGGAGTGGAAGCTGTGCGACGGGTGCAGTTGCACCCGTCGCGTATTTCACTGTCTGCGCAGCAGACAGTGAAATACATTTAGGGGCCCTCTTACGGGGGCCCCTGCAATGCCCATGCCAGTGGCATGGGCACTGCAGGGGCCCCCAGGGGCCCCGCGACCCCCCCTACCGCCATCCGGATCTCGGCGGTCCGACCGCCGGGATCTGGATGGCGGTAGGGGGGGTCAGAATCCCCGCGGCGGTGCAGCAAGCTGCGCCGCCGCGGAGGATTCAATGGGGCCGCGGTACACTGGCGGGACCCCGCCAGTGGTGCCGGTCCGACCGCGGCTTTACCGCCGCGGTCGGAATCCCCATTGAAGCACCGCCGGCTTGTCGGCGGTGCTCCCGCGGTCCTCCGCCCTGGCGGTCAAAGACCGCCAGGGTCAGAATGAGGGCCACAGTCTCTCGAGTGGGTGACTTGCCCACTGGCTCTGGAGGGGGCATCAAGCCCAGTGCTTCTGATCCTGGAGAGGTTGGGGTTGGTGGGGATCTTACCCACTAGTTCTGGAGGGGGCATCGTGCCCTGCGCTTCTGATCCTGGGGACGCTGGGGTGGGTGGGTGTCTCACCCACTGGTTCTGGAGGGGGCATCGTGCCCTGTGCTTCTGATCCTGGGGAGTGCAAGGTCACAGTCTCCCAGCTGGGTGTCATTCCCACAGTATTTGCAGGGGGCAGGCTGCACAGCAGCCCATGAAGGCAGGACTACATACCATCCGTGGGCGGTGACGGCTGCTCAGTGGTGGTGCTGTTGATGCTGCTGTTGGTGGTGGGGGGAGGCTCCAGCCCATCCCCTGCAGCCTCGGACGTCTGCACAACCATGGTTGGTGGGGGGGCTCCGACTGAGTCCCTGCACCAGGCCCCTTGTCCTTCCTGCCTGCTGGTGCAAGGTCACAGTCTCCCAGCTGGGTGGCATTCCCACAGTATTTGCAGGGGGCAGGCTGCACAGCAGCCCATAGAGGCAGGACTACATACCATCCGCCGGCGGTGACGGCTGCTCAGTGGTGGTGCTGCTGATGCTGCTGCTGGTGGTGGTGGGGGGAAGATTCAGCCAACCCCTGCAGCCTCAGACGGCTGCCCACTTGTGATGCTGCTGGGGGTGGTGGTTGGGGGAAGCTCCAGCCCATCCCCTGCAGCCTTGGACATCTGCACAACCATGATTGGTGGTGGGGGCTCCAACTGAGTCACTGCACCAGGCCCCTTGACCTTCCTGCCTGATGGTGCAGGCCCCTTGCCCTCCCTGGCAGCAGCTGGGGCAGGTTCCTTGCCCTTCCTGGAAGCATTTGGAGCAGGCTCCTTACCCTTCCTGGCAGCAGCTGGGGATGGCTCCTTGCACTTCCTGGCAGCACTTGGAGCAGGCTTCTTGCCCTTCCTGGCAGCAGCTGGGGCAGGCACCCTTTCCTTGAGGCTGCCTGGTGCCCTGGATCCTTTCCCACCACGAGTGGGTGTGGAGACTACTGAGCTCATAGAATGGGGGGCTGAGGTGCTTGCCTGGGTTTTCGCCACCCTGGCCAGACATGAAGGACGGGGGGAAGGGTAGGGAAGAGGTCAATGGTGGAGAGGAAAAACGTCTTAGGGACATTGGGGCGGGAAGAGGGAGAAGGTTTGGGAGTGGAGGAAGAGGAAGCGGTTGTGGGAGGTGTCTGTCTGCTGTGTTCGGTTGCAGGTGCATGGGCTGGATGCTGTTGTGAGGTGGATGGCTGTTGGGTGTCTGAGTGCTTGCATTTGTGTACCTTGGGGGGGACAGACACAGTGGGAGAGGACACAGGGGATGTGTTCATGGCTGTTATGGAGGTGTCTGCCAGTGAGGAGTGTGTTCTGCTAGGTGTGTTGGTGATGCCGGTAGTGGATGAGGATGTAGTGCATGCAGGTGTGAGTGTAGACAGAACTGGGAGGGAGGTGGAGGCTGAAGAGGAGGAGGAGGAGAAGGGGGACACAGTGGAGGCAGTGGATGTTGGTATGTCTGCATCTGGATGGTGTTTGTTTGTGAGTGCCTGTGGGATGATGTGTGGTGCTTGTGTTTGCCTGTGCCACTTTTGTGTGTTTTTCTGTGTGCATGCTCGTCTGCCTGTGTGCTTGGGATAGGTTGGGGTTGAGAGGAATGGGATTGGGAAGAGGAAGTTGAGGGGGAATCAGGGACAATGGCTGCCAATGGCTGCCATGAGAGAGGCAGCCAGAGCCTGGATTGATCTCTGTTGGGCCGCCAAGCCAGTGTGAATGCCCTCCAGGACAGCCCCTGGCTGGCATTCACAATGGTTGACTGCCCTACAGAGATGGATCGCAGGAGGGCAATAGCCTCCTCACTCAGGGCAGCAGGGCTCACTGGGGCAGGGACTGAGGTGCCTGGGGTGAAGGAGATGCCCACCCTCCTGGGTGAGCGGGCACGGGAAACTTGCTGAGGGGCTGCTGGGAGGGCAGTGCGGGTACGGGGTGGCAGCTGTACCTGTAGCTGGGGTGTTCACAGAAGTGTTCGCACCACCAGGGAGCTTCCATCGGAGGAGGTATCTGAGTTTGTATTGTCCCCTCCAATCTCCGCCGTGGTGCTCCCTTTGTCCTCCGTCCCACTGGTGCCCTCACAGTGGGTGGACTTTGCCTTCTGGGTCCTGTGGGATGCAGCTCCCTCCATCGCCAGTGCCTCTGCTACTCTGCCAGATGATGCTAACGCACATAAGGACAGGGTGACGGAACAAAAAGGGGGGGGAGACAAAGGATACACTAGGTCAATGGCTGTACCAACACCACCGTTGGTGCACACCACCGTCACACACAGGGAACAGCCCTACGCACTAAGCAATGCACTACCAGTAATAATGCTAGCCATCAGGGCATGGGGAGGGGCACACACTGCCAACCGCAGCACACCTGGGACCCACACAGACCTGACCAATTGTGGATGCCTACAAGCTAGGTAGCAGGATTATCACTTCGGGACCCTGTCCAAAATGGGACCTACTCTGCAATGTCAGGCCTGGCCTAGGGGCACCCACTGACACCCCCCCACCGGGTAACCCCCTACCATGCGTAAGTTGTAATGATGGGAACTGTACTCACCCCTTTGTGGCTGATGTGATGCCCTCAAGCACCCATCCAGCTCCGGATAGGCCACCACCAGTATACGGACCATCAGGAGGGTCAGGGTTCGACGGACACCCCTTCCTCATTGGGAGGCCATCCCCACATGGGCCTCCGCTGTCTTCCGTGCCCAGTGCCTCAGGTCCTCCCACCGTTTCGGCCAGTGGGTGCACCACCTGGCATAGACCCCAATAGTCTGCACGTCCTTGGCGATGGCACACCATATACCCTTCTTTTGATGGGCGCTGGCCTGCAGAGAAATACACACAGGAAATGGTATCAGTCAGACCGTCCTGCCTGTTACACTTATGGCCCACCATAGCCCTTCACATCGCCATTTGCACATACAGGACTCAGCACACAAGCTGCACGCCGCCCAGGGGACATCCACCAACCCCCTCTACACGAAGCCTTCACACACAGCACTTCATGCATTCAGGCTCATGCATCGTGCTCACAGTGTACTCACCTGTTGGTCTGGAGATCCATACAGCAGTCCGTACTCGGGTAGGATCCCATCCACCAGTTGCTCCAACTCTGCCGAGGTAAAGACAGGGGACCATTCCCCTGTCACATGAGCCATGGTAGGTCCCAGACACAGGTCACAGCAGCATATGCAGTGTAGGTCCTCCCCTGTTGAAGGTCAGGTAGCAAGTGAGTGATCAGATAGAAAATGGCGGTCACGTCCACAGCGGTGCTTACCGTCACCACCGGCGTACATCACCATTACCCACTGTACCCCATAGGGCCCAATAATAACCAATGAGGAATTGCACAGCAGTTCCCGACCGCCTCCCGTAACGGCGCACAATGTCAGCAGAATTACCTCACTTACACCTGTCCCTCCACACAGGACAGATGGACGCCATTTCAGGGGGGGGTTGTGGGCAGGCCCTCAATAATAACTGCGTCACAGTTCAAATTTGGACATACAGGACAAATACCACTTGTAAATGTAAATGTAAATTAGCACTTGTATAGCGCACTACTCACCCGTTAGGGTCTCAAGGCGCTGTACTCATACTGCTATGGAACCCCTCCTGGCTTTTCCCTGTGAGGCGCCCACTCCTGAGCACCCCCAGGGTGAAGCCAGGCATCCAAGCGCTGTTGGGGCCGTTGTGGAGATTCAGCAAGCTATTGCCCAGAGTTGCACCCATGAACTAGATTAGGCACCGAGGCGAGAATTATCTGGTCAAGGGGAATTGAGCCCAAGACCTGCCGAAGTGGGACTTGAACCCTGGTCTTGAGCCAGATCTCTGCTTCAGGGTCTGCCGCTCTAACCATTGAGCCACACTTCTCCACCTTATACATTAAAAATGAACATCATGCATTGTACTGTTGTGGCTACGATGTTCAGTTTGTGACCGGGTCCTCACTCTTTTGTCCCTTAGACTGCAACTGCTGCAGATGAATAGGAGATGGAGACATACCCCTGTGTACAGACCCCTGGTGGACTTGGCAACAATGGATGACAGGCACATTATCCTCACCTATAGACTTGACAGGGCCACAATCACGGAGCTGTGTGCCCAATTGGAGCCTGACCTGATATCTGATATCCGTCACCCCACTGGGATCCCCCCTCTTGTGCCTGTACTCCATTTCTTGGCAACTGGTTCTTTCCAAGTGGCAGTGGGTTTGGAAGCAGGAATGTCACAGCCAATGTTCTCAATAGTGCTGACAAGAGTGTTGTCTGCCCTGATTAAACACAGGTGCAGCTACATTGTTTTCACCCAGGTGGAGAATTTGGCCACAGTGAAAGCTGACTTCTATGCAATGGGACATATCCCCAACATAATTTGGGCAATTGATGGAACACATACTGCATTTGTCCCCCCCCCTGGCAAAACAAAAAGATGTTCAAAAATCTAAAGAGTTTTCACTCCATGAATGTACAGATGGTGTGCTTGGCGGACCAGTACATCTCCCATGTGAATGCAAAGTATCCTGGGTCGGTGCATGATGCCTTTATCCTGAGGAATAGCAGCATCCCAAATGTGATGGACCAACTACAGTAGCACAGGGTGTGGCTAATAGGTGAGCCCTGGTTACCACCCAGTGGATATTGCTGTATGTGCATGGTGTGGGCCATATAGGATAGTGTGTGCCTAAATGTTGTCCCTCAATATTTGCACATGACTCTGGTTACCCAAACATATCATGGCTACTGACCCCTGTGAGGAATCCCAGGACAAGGGCAGAAGAACGTTACATTAATGGAATATGGGCGAACAAGAACGATTATCGAACTTACCTTTGGCCTCCTGAAGGCCAGATTTCGGTGCCTCCATCTAACTGGGGGATCCCTGTGCTACTCACCCAAGAAGGTATGCCAGATAATCGTGGCATGCTGCATGTTGCACAACCTTGACTTGAGAGGCCATGTGCCTTTTCTGCAGGAGGAGGAGGCTGGAGATGGCCGTGTGGTAGCAGTGGACCCTGTGGACAGTGAGGATGAGGAGTCAGAGGATAAGGATGAGGACAACAGAACTTCAGTGATTCGACAATACTTCCAATGACACACAGGTAAGACAGTGTTACTTCACATTTCATTGCCATTTTTTGGATTATCTTTGTCACTGGCATGCTGTTATTTCCCACTGCTATGCCCACTCACTGTACCCTTTGGCAACTCATTTTGCAGATGTTGGTGCCCCACTATCGCTCCTGCTGTGATCATTGCAGCCAACTACAGGTCTTTCCTATGTGAACATTACTGTACAGTTGAATTGCAATGTTTGAACCTGGTAAAACAAACACATACGTAAAACATTTGGCATACTCCATACTTGTATTTATTCAACGGGTATAAGTGCTAAGAAGGAGAAGGCCAAGTGCATTGGGGTGGGGTGATGATGGAGGCAAGTCCAGGGTATTTTTCCAGTCTATTTGTAGCACAGGTGCATTGTTCAAGGGGACATAGGACAATGGCAGTTCAAGGTGGACAGGGTGACATAGTGGGACACAAGGGTGACAATCAGGAGAGTCTCATTTCCTGGCGGGGGTCTTGGCAATAGTCTCTGGGTTCTGCCTGGATCTCAGGGAATGTTTGTGGAGTGGTTCTCCTTCTGTAGGGGGAGGGGTGCTGGTGGCCTGTTGGTCCTGTGGCGGGGCCTCCTGTCCACTAGTGGCAACGGAGGTGGAAGGCAGTTCAGATGTTTGGCTAGTGGCAGGGGCCTGCTGTTGTAAGACTGCCTCCCTCATAATGTTGGCCATGTCTGCAGCACTTCTGCTATGGAGACCAGGGTGGTGTTAATGGCCTGCAAGTCGTCCCTGATACCCTGGTACTGTCCATCCTACAGCCGCCTGTTCTTCTGCACGTTGGCCAGGATCTGGCCCAGCGTATCCTGGGAATATTGGTATGCTCCCAGGATCTTGGCGAGTGCCTCCTGGACAGTCGGTTCCCTGGGCCTGTCCGCCCCCTGGTGCACAGCAGTCCTCCCAGTTTTCCTGTTGTCCTGTGCCTCTGTCCCCTGAACGGTGTGCCCACTGCCATTTACCCCAGGTCCCTGATTGTCCTGGGTAAGAGGTTTACCCTGGGGTCCCTGTAGTGGTAGACACACTGCTGGTTGATGTGTCCTGGGGACAGAGGTATGGGTACACCGGGAGGGTGCTGTGGTGGTGTTTCAAGATGGGGGAGGCTCTCTGGTGATGTGTGACTGTGCCTGGGTAACTGACTATCCAGAGGTCCCTGATGGGCCAGGTTGGTCATCCATATCCAGGCAACCAGAGTTGCTGTCATCACTGTGGCCTCTTCTGTTGGGGACTGGATAGTGCTGGCACCTCTTTGCCGCTGACATTGGCTGGTGTCCTGTGGTGATGTAAATACAGTGTTATTGTTTCTGTGTGTGCCATATTGGGCATCTGTGGGTTGCCCTCTTTGGTTTTATTTGCCTAGCACCTTTCACTTATGTACGTTGGTGTATGGTGGGATGTATAGTTCTCTCTAGTGTGCATGCTTTGGTCATAAGTGTACATGCAGGTCTGTGAGTGGTGTCAATGCATTGGTATGGCCTGCAGGGCTTGGCAATGGGATGAGTGATATGTGATGGTGGGGTGTGTGGGACGTGGTGGAGTAATGGGAGTGAGGGTGAGGGGAGGTATGTGATGTCATACAGGTTAGAGGTGATAGTAAAAGAGAGTTGACTTATCAGAGTCCAGTCCTCCTGCTACTCCTGCCAGGCCCTCAGGATGCATGATTGCTAAGACTTGGTCCTCCCATGTTGTTTGTTGTGGGGGAGGAGGTGGGGGTCCACCGCCAGTCCTCTGTACAGCGAGTTGGTGTCTTGCTGCAATGGAACGTACCTTCCCCCGTAGGTCATTCCACCTCTTCCTGATGTCATGCCTGGTGTTTGGGTGCTGTCCCTTGGTGTTGACCCTGTCCATGATCCTCTGCCATAGCTCCATCTTCCTAGCAATGGATATCTGCTGCACCTGTGCTCCAAATAGCTGAGGCTCTATGCTGATGATTCCCTCCACTATGATCCTTAGCTCCTCTTCTGAGAATCGGGGGTGTCTTTGTGGTGCCATGGGTGTTGTGTGAGTTGTGTGGGTGAGGGTGTGTAGGGTGATGTGTTGGGTTTGTGATGTGGGGTGCGTGGGTGGTGTTTAAGTGATGGTGATGTGTGGCTCTGGTCTTGTCTGTGGTGGTGGTGTCTGTCACGTACCAATGGTTTGTAGTCGTAAAGGGTTGTGGGTAATGTGGGTGGGTGTTTTATAGTGGTGTGGGTGTGGTGTGTGTATGAGTGTCAGGTGTGTGTTATTTAAATTGTCCGATGGGACTGAGAAAATAGGCAAAATATAGCAAAAGTGCTCTAGATAAAACAGCATCCACAAACGTACTAAAGTCACGATCATCCCAGCTTTCACGAGCATGCAGAGCTGAATCAAAAACCCTAATTTTGTACCACAGTTTTGAGATTTTTCTAGTCTATATTTCCTATTTTTTGTGCTCTCAACTGACTCGACTTCCACTTTGTGGCAGAAACCAGTGTGAGACCCCTGGGTGATCCAGAAAAGCTATAGGTGTCTGAAAAGAAGACAAAATTCTGAATTCAGGAAGGGGTCATATGTGTAAATCTTTCATGTTTTCATTAGGAAAATAACTGTTGAAATAAATATTAAAAATGAGTAGGACAAAACGTGTATTTGTGACATTTTCATCTGTAACTTTTTGTCACAATGTCCGATTGACAAAAGCAATATAACATTACATTCACTAGACCTTTCTGGTTGCAGGGATATATAAGGTTTGAAGGTTGTCTAAGAACCCAAGGTACCCAGAGAACACAACTGAGTTGCACCATTCAATGGTTTTTCATTGAGTACGGAGCATAGACCAATTCCTCCAGCGAAATAGGCAGAGTGAAGAATGGGTATCAAGGAAACTAATGTATTCATGAACTGGGAAGAAGATATAGGCCCTCATTCTGACCTTGGCGGGCGGCGGAGGCCGCCCGCCAAAGTCCCGCCGTCAGGTTACCGTTCCGCGGTCGAAAGACCGCGGCGGTAATTCTGACTTTCCCGCTGGGCTGGCGGGCGGTCTCGTTCAGACCGCCAGCCACCCCAGCGGGAAAGAGGCTTCCACGATGAAGCCGGCTCGGAATCGAGCCGGCGGAGTGGAAGCTGTGCGACGGGTGCAGTTGCACCCGTCGCGTATTTCACTGTCTGCGCAGCAGACAGTGAAATACATGTAGGGGCCCTCTTACGGGGGCCCCTGCAATGCCCATGCCAGTGGCATGGGCACTGCAGGGGCCCCCAGGGGCCCCGCGACCCCCCCTACCGCCATCCGGATCTCGGCGGTCCGACCGCCGGGATCTGGATGGCGGTAGGGGGGGTCAGAATCCCCGCGGCGGTGCAGCAAGCTGCGCCGCCGCGGAGGATTCAATGGGGCCGCGGTACACTGGCGGGACCCCGCCAGTGGTGCCGGTCCGACCGCGGCTTTACCGCCGCGGTCGGAATCCCCATTGAAGCACCGCCGGCTTGTCGGCGGTGCTCCCGCGGTCCTCCGCCCTGGCGGTCAAAGACCGCCAGGGTCAGAATGAGGGCCATAGAGTTTAGGAGCAGTGGTTGTTTGTACATCATTGAATTGGCAGATACCTGTACTAGCGTATGCTTTGGAGGGAATTTTTCAAAATGTAATCTTTCTTATACACTGGCTTACATATAAAATGCACAAATTCAGTGAAATCCAGTTGGTAATAACAAATGTTCTACTATGCTATGTTTTCACAGGTCTCCTGATAAAAATGGTACCTGACTTGTGTGGGTAGACCTAGTGCCAGTGATAGGAGCAGCCAAAAACGCAAAATGGACTCAGCACATTTTTCTACCCAAAACTGACCCTCTTTTTCCAATGTCATAGCTCCAGGAATTAGACCCTAGTTAAGCAGGCACCTAAGAAAACTTAGCAAGCAATGTCAATTTGTGAAAACGAGACAACTAGGGGTGCCCAGGGGGGCTGACTTCCTTGGCTCTCACCACATTGTTTTACCCAGAATCAATTGCAAACCTCAAACTTTGTCTAAAAAATAGGGGTGGGTGGTGAGCTCTGCTCCACTGGCAGTGTTAACAGAGTTTTTTGCACTCCGCGCTCCAAACCCCCACCCAAAGGAATCCATGGTGTCTAGTTGACTTTTTTGCCCCCTCCCCGGGGGGCAGATTGAGGGTAATAAACCCCCTCTGCTCTCTGGTGGGGGGGGGGGCAGAAAGGCTATCTATTTTTTTGGTGGGGGCTTTGCTGTGCCCATTCTGGACAGCCCCCACCCTTTCCTAAATTAAAAAAAAGTCCCTGGTGCCTAGTGGGCTTTCGGACCCCTGCGGAGGCAGATTAGGGGTTATTGCCCCATCTGCCACCTGGGGGGCAGAAAGACTGAATTAATGCCAAAAGAATTAAGGGGGATCAAAAGTCCTTAGCCAAGGGGCCACTCCCTCCTCCCTGGTGTTTAGTGGTGGATCCCTGGTTTGGGATTGCCCCCCGAGACGATGCCCAAGCACGGGCCCATGAGCGAAAGGTGCTTTTGAAAAAGGGGAAATTCCCCCCTTTCCAAAGATACCTCTTGCATTGAAATCAGTGCTCAGGGGGCTGAGATATGCTCCTGAGCACTGAAGAAAATGAAAACAAATGAGCTGATGGGCTTATTTTACTTTCATTTTCTCTATGATGATGTTGACATGCATGGTGCTTTGATCGTCAGAAACTATGGTCTTAATATCGTCTCCTACTCCGACGACACCCAGCTGATCTTCTCCCTCACTGACGAACCTTCAGCAGCCAAGAACAACTTCCACAACGAAATGAAGGCAGTCACTGACAGCTGCCTCAAACTCAACTCAGACAAGACTGAGGTCCTCATCCTGGGTTCCACCCCTCGACCTGGGTCGACTCATGGTGGCAGGCAGCTCTCGGGCCCCACCACATCCACTGACCACACATGCAACCTCTGCATCATCCTCAATTCTTCGTTCTCAATGGACCACAAAGCATAGGCTGTCTCATCCTTGTGCTTCCACATGCTCTACCTGGTCCAAAAGATCTTCAAATGGACCCCCATCGAGGCAAGAAGAACAGTCAAGCTTGACTATGGCAACGCTCTCTATGCCAGCACCACCAAGTAACTACAAACAAGACTCCACAGAATCCAGAATGCCGTGGCCAGACTTATCTTGGACATCCCCCAACACAACAATATCACTGTCCACCTGAGACCTCCACTGGCTCCCGGTCAACAAAAAAATCACCTTCAAACTCCTCATGCACCTATACAGGCCCCTACACAACATCGGACCTGCCTACCTCAACCACAGCCTCTCCTTAGACATGCCCTCCAACCAACTCCTCTCTGCCCAGCTTGCCCTCACCTCAACACCAAGGATCCACAAGAACTCAGCTGGAGGAAGATCCTTCTCATACCTCTCTGCGTAGACCTAGAACACACTTCCTCTCCATCTCAGGAAACCCCCTTTGCTGATCCAGTTCAGGAAGGACCTCAAGACCTGGCTCTTCGATTGAGCCACTAACTTACCTCCCAGCACTTTGAGACCCTCTGGATGATAAGCCACACTCAATAAGTACCATGATTGATCATCATTACAGGGAGGGGATCTTTTCAAACTTGGTTGCTGAGGAAGCTCTTCCCCAGTAACCAAGGCTGAAAATATCAAAAAGAAATCTCTCTGGTGTCCTCACCAGAGTGATTTACAGTGCCATGTGTGTGGACGGCTGGGAGCCATCTGACACACGAGCCCCGCGGCGTTAGATGGCTCCCGATGAACACATGGGGCTAAACACTTGCATGCATAAAATCATGTTTCTGTTTGTTGTGGGTTTCAATAGAGAAAAGAAAACAAGTGAATATTTTCTTTATTTCTGTTAGGTGACTTATAGTTATTTCTGCAAACTCATCATCGTGCTAAAGGCTTGCATTTTTTATTTGCAGTTCTATATAGGAAGAACTCATCCCAAGGACATTGGAGCTCCTTATCTCAGCACAAGTTACCTTGATTAATTTTTTAGGCTTGAGGAGATTATGTGATTTAACCTGGATCACACTTTATTGAGCTTACACTGAAACTCACACCTGGCTCTCCTGTTTCCAAGTTAATAGCTTTAGCCGTAATGCTATAATGCCACATCCAATCCCTGTCAGCATAAAAAGCAAATTCTCAGGGACGACATTGTGGGGTTACCCTAGTGCTGGCAGTACTCAAGTCAGTACTGAGCCATCATGTTGCCTATCCGGAGCCCCCCACAGAGTCTTACTGGCCTCCCTCACACTGCAGTGAACCACACTTGAGCCTTGTCTGGCAGAAGCACTGCTTCTGACAGTTGAACATCTGCACCTACCTTTGTGTCAGGAATGCACCACTGCAGTAGCCTGATCACCACAGCATGTACATCTCTGATACAGCTGGCTCCGTTTGCTGTCAGGGCTTGAAAAACCCCAGGCAGCTACTGTGCTGTGGTCACAGCTGATCCATGCCATGCCATCACATCAATGAACCTGACTCTGACTCCTTTGCTGGGGAGTTGACAAGGGCAAAGCAGGTCCACCATAGATTTCTAACTTCCTCTGACTTTCTATCACATGCCACAGGCTTGTCAGCTACTGCTTCTGCTGTAAATGTGTCTGGAACTGATAAGGTTCCCTGGGTACCAGCTGTAGCATCCTGCCCAGACTAGGTACCCGCCAATGAATATGACAGACAGGGAGCTATGTATTACATGTCTTTATTCGTTAGTGTGTAGCCAGAAACGTAACATTCTTAGCCTGCATTCACTTTACCACATTCCAATACCTACGTCATCATGCTACGGAGTCCTTCAGGGTCCAAAAAGGTTCCATCATACACACTCACAAGACAACTTCTCCCCCGCTGTTAAATAAAAAATTAACATTTTTACAACATATACACATCATAATTGTTCAATGACAAGTCTTGGTGCTTTTCTGACTCATCCCGATTGTGTCTTTGGAAACTGAGAATCAATAATCAGAGGGCCCATGATCTGTTTTGGTGATGGAGGAGTAATGGCAGTCTAGGATTCTCCAAGGGTTCTCTCTGATCCAGTATCTCCATTGACATTAATGTCTGATGAGCGTTGAGCCACCTGTTTGAAGTGTGAGGAACCTTGTGTGATAGGTTTTCCGGGATGTTGGGCTGTCACCAAGTGCCCTTTGCTGGTTAAAAATTGAAATTGCTCAGCATCAAAAGGAGTGTCAGATTTACGTTGTTGTCATCGACAAACATACACTCAATCTCCTTGTTTGAAAACAGTGTTTGTCACCTTTTGTCAGCATAGACCTTCATTTTCTGCTCACGACTCTGTGCATGTTTCTGTATCAGTTTTGGATCTGATGTTGGTCCACTGAAGTAACGTGGTTGATATGGTGCTTCCGAACATCAACGCTGCAGGGCTTTCACCTGTGGTTGAGTTGGGAGTTGAACAGTAAGCTTGTAGAGTAGAATTCATGCAGTCTTGAGGTTGAGCTTCTCTAACGCAGCACTCTGAACAGCTTTCCTTACAGTACTCATGAAAGGTCCAACGAGGCAACCTGTGACCACAGAGGTGTGCTTTTCTAATGCGTCACATTAAGCAGATTGAGGAAGTCTCCGCTATTAAAATGTGGGCCATTGTCAGTTTTTAAAATTTGAGGAATTCACCATGTTGCACAGATGCCATCTAATCTCTCAATGACTCTGTCCTGAGTGATGGGCGAGAAATCTTCAACTAATGGGAGTATTTGTCCACAATCACCATCAGGTGATGTCCATTGTCAAGTGGACCAAAAATCCAACAGCAATCCTTTTCGAGGCATGCTTGGGCATCTCTGACATGTTCAATAGGTGCGGAGTAGTTTTCTAGGACATGCAGTTGCATAGATAACAGGTTTTAAAATATTTTTCAACTGTTCATTGAGATGTGGATTGTGGAGAACTAATTTAGTGGCAACGATTCCACAATGTCTTTCATGAGCCACTTTAATCACTTGCTGTCATAGACTCTCCGGAATGACAATTCTTGAACCTTGAACCCTTTATGATAATTCCTTCTTGTATCATTGTCAGTCATCTTTGCCATTTTTTTATTTCTGATACTCATTGTCACTGGTAAGAAGTCGAGTATGTCCATTCCATGATTGATGTGTAATAATGTCTTTCAATTTCAACATATCAAACTCTTGACTTATGGCAGTGACAATTTGTTCCAACAAAATGACAGCTGGTGTGTTTGATTTCACAATAAAATGTATGTAGGTTTCAGCAGTCTTAGAGGGGGTACCTTGACATTGCATAGGCAATCTTGAGAAGTAACTGAGAGGGTTTCCCTGGGCGACACACAATTGTGTAGTTGTATTCTTGCAATCGTAGACCCCAACGTTCAATCTGTGGAGACATCTTGGCTTTTGGATTGTCAAAGTTAGTCACCAATGCTTGATGATCTGTCCCAAATATGAAAGGTTTTTTTCCGTACAGGAATGCATGGAAATGTTCACAAGGCCATACCACTGCTAAACATTCTTATTCTGGTTGTGAATAAGCATGTTCAGTCTGCTTTACGGATAAACATTTATTTGCATAGGCCACAATATGTCTTTGAGCATTTGGCTGTTCGCTGTGTTTTGCAAGGATAGCGCATAACCCAACTGGACTAGCATGAACAACAGCTTCAAAATGTGGCCTTGGATCAAAATATGCCATTTTATTAGGGTTTTCAATAGCTTGTTTAATTCTCTTAAAACACTGCTCAAATTCATGTGACCAGTGAAATGAATCATTCTTTTTCGTCACCTCTCTCAATGGAACACTCTTAGTGGCAACACACTGAATATATTGTGAACAGTAATTGGCCATGTCAAGGAATGAACGTAACATTGTAACATCTTGTGGGGGTCTGGCAGTTGACAAGGCTTGTACCTTAGATGAATTGGGTGTCATGCCACCATCAGAGAAGATATGGATGAAGAAAAATAGCTTTGTCTTGTTGAATTTACATTTCTCAGCATTTAGCCTTAACCCGACTTCAATAAGTAAACAACACAGTTGTCTTAAAGCTTTGTCATGTTCGTTCTTTGTAACTCCAAAAACAATATGCCATTGCTCTAGTTGAAAGCCTTTACAACAGGTTGTACGATACATCTAATGACATCTGGAAAAAAATCTTAGCAGCTGATGACACACTAAAACTTAGGGCCTGATTTAGAGATTGGTGAAGGAGGGTACTCCATTATAAATATGACGACTATCCAGTCCGTCGTATTACGATCTCATTATAGCCTATGGATATCTTAATATTTCGGAAGGGATATCTGTCAAGTTTGTGAAGAAGTAACCCCATCTGCCAAACTCTAAATCAGACCCTTAGTCTTTTGTATTGAAACAGACCAATATGTGTAGAAGAGGTTGTAATGTAGCTGCAATTCTCCTTGAGTTCCAACGGAGGATCTCCTTCGTTTAAATCAAGGCAAGAGAAGACTTTCACAACATTCATTTGTGTTAGCAAATCAGCAATGAGTGTCTGGATGTCATTCTCTTTCAATTGCCTTTTTCGCTTGATGCATACCCACGCAGATGCATACAGCTCCTTCACTGTCCTTTTTAGGCACTAGCACTATGCGAGAAACCCATGGCGTCAAACCAGTAGAACGCTCAATGATGTCATGCTTAAGTAATGATTCAAGCTACTTTTCAACAGCTTCTTGGAAATTAAATAACATTTTCTGTGTCTCTGAGCCACAGGTAGAACAACTTTATTGATTTGTACGTTAGTGGAGTTAGTAATTTCATAGTCTTAAATTTTCCTAACCCATGAAATTGTGAAGGAAACTGACTTACTATTTGGGGATGAGCATTCATATTGTAATTCACCAATATCAGTCCCCTATCAGCAGCCATGCTGAAACTAAGTAGACAAGCACTAGATGCTGTGCCTTGAAGTAAATGAATGGGCGCTTGCATTTTTGTTTTCTTGTGTTTCATCATCGCTACAAATTAATCTTTACTTTTCAATGGCGTCGATGCAGCCCATGTGTACACTTTTGTGTTCAATGGAGTTAGTCTCAGTAATGGAGAGTTTTCATTATATTTCTGATCAGGCATAATATTTATCAACGCACCACTGAAAAGTTATTGCACAAACATTTACATTCAGTGTAATCTTTGGATAATGTTTGAATGACTTAAGTGCTGTCTTATGTTGATACTTCATTGACTGGTATTTCTGTTCTCATTTGGCTAGTTCAACATGTGTGCATTTCTCTAAGGTAAACCTTGAAATTGCACAATCATCTGCTTCGCTTTCTCTTGATAGAGCTCTGAGCCCTTGTTCCTACCTCTCTTCTTGTGGTGGACCTTTTTTAGGATGCTTGAGAGGTAAAAGAGAATTGGAATCAGTCTTACAATTTGAATTGCAGTGCAACCCATTTGTCACACATTAAAGACCAAAAGGCAATAGAAAAAGTTCAAACATTTGTTACAAGTTAAGGGCCAAACTGATATAAATGAATTTCAAAAACATACTATGGGGGTCATTACAACATTGGCGGTAAAAGGCGCTTACCGCCGTGCAGAAGACTGCCAATACACCGCCGCGGCATTCCGCCACAGCCATTATGACACACATCTTGTAATCCGCCGAAATTCAGACACCCACAAAAGACCGCCACACCAAAGGTCAGTGATAAAGTGGCGGAAACAAATCCTCCACCTCCACGCCAACAGAAATATGCCCATGCTATTACGACCCACAAATCCACGCGGCGGTCTTTCAACCGCGGTATTCCATTGGCGGTACACACCGCCGCGCTCAAAATACACACACATCTCCAAAGCACCACCACATTGGACTATTCAAAATACACACACCTGATACACATACAAACAACACACCCACACACCCAATACAATATAAAACACACACCCACATCACCCACAAACCCCTACTACCAAAAATTAGAGACGAAGGCGACAGAGAGAGAGCACAGAATAGACAACCCCACTACACAGAGGCACACAACACCATCACCCACACAACATCCACGCACAAAACACCACACACCACTACACTCACCACAACCATCACCACATAACCACCCCACACATCACCCACACCACCCCATAGCACGCCAAAGACACCCCCGCTTCTCCGAGGAGGAGCTCAGGGTCATGGTGGAGGAAATCGTACGGGTAGAGCCACAGCTATTTGGCTCACAGGTACAGCACACATCAATAGCCAGGAAGATGGAGTTATGGCGCAGAATAGTGGACAGGGTGAACGCCGTGGGACAGCACCCAAGAAATCGGGAGGACATCAGGAAGAGGTGGAACGACCTACAGGGGAAGGTGCGTTCAACGGTCTCCAGGCACAACATCGCGGTACAGCGGACTGGCGGCGGACCCCCACCTCATCCCCCACATCTAACAACATGGGAGGAGCAAGTCTTGACCATCTTGCATCCTGAGGGCCTCGCAGGAGTCGGTGGAGGATGGGACACTGGTAAGTCAATTCTTAACTATCATATCCCCCACCCTCCCTGCATGCTATCACACACCCCCTCCCTCGCCCCCTATCACTACAACTCCTCACTAATGTACCCATGACACCAACCACCCATCCCAACACCAAGCCCTGCATGACACAACTAAGCATGGACACCCATCACTAAAGCATGCCCACTGCACATACCCAGTACACCCCCCCAACCATCACCACACAAACCCACACACGGGAATGCTTGCACTGGGGTACACAAACACCCACCCATTGCACACCATTACACACACACATGCAATAATCATGCTCTTATGCCCCTGCAGGAACCCGAAGGACCGTCACCACACCAGAGGGTCTAGACAACACCACTCCACCCCCAGAAGAGGCCCACAGTGACGAGAGCAGCTCTGCCCTACTGGATCCTGATGACCAGCCCGGACCATCGTGGGCCCCTGGACAGTCGGTTCCCCTTGCACAGGCACAGCCCAACACCGACCTTCCACCCTCTGGTAACACCAGCACAGCACCCACCCAGCGGGCCCAAACCTCCCTACCCAGGACAGGTCAATCAGCGGTGTGTCCACCACTACAGGGCACCCAGGGTAACCCACCACCCCAACAACAACAGGGACCTGGGGGCAGTGGTAGTGGGCACACGGTCCAGGGGACGGAGGCACAGGAACACAGGGGAACTGGGAGGGCTGCTGTGCGACAGGGGGCGGACAGGCCAAGGGAACCCACTCTCCACGAGGCCCTCTCCTCCATCATGGGAGCATACCACCACTCCCAGGAGACAATGGCGACGGTCCTGGACAAGTTGCAGGAGACCCTGCGCCTGCAGGACGAACTGTATTTGGGGTTCAGGGAGGATCTCAGGACCATCAGCTCCGCCCTGGGCACCATTGTAGGGGTGCTGAAGGACATACAGCAGACCTTGAGGGACACCGTGGCACTCCAAGGGGCCCCTGACACTAGCATGGACGATGAACTGCCCACCACCTCCGCCGGCGCTAGTGGACAGGACGCCCCGCCACAGGACCAACACACCAGCACCCCACCCCCTGCAGACGGACAACCACTACGCAAGAAGGCCCTGAGATCCAGGAACAGGACAGAGCAAGATGGCAAGTCCCCCGCCAGGAAATGAGACCACCCTGATTGTCACCCCACTGTCCCACTTTGTTACCCTGTCCATACTTAAACTGCCCGAGCTCCACTTCCTATGCCCAGATGGGCAGTGCACCTGTGAGACTAATAGACTGGACTCTGCCATGGACATTCCTCCGCCATCACCCATCCTCATTTTACAACCCCCTCCCATTTCTGAGCACTTCAATAAACACCCTTGAAACACAAAACAATCTGGAGTCAGTTTGTGATTTAATAAAAATGTATCATCAATGACAGTGTCATAATGGGTGTACCATTGTAAAGCTAACATACCTAGGTCACACATCACAAGCCCTTGAAGGATGCAAGCAGTTGACACGTAGGTAACCACACCTGTGAAACCGTAATGGAAGGGTACAACTCAGTTACCAAATAGTGATTTAAATCGAGAAACAGGATAGAGGTAGACGTGTGAAAGTTAATGTAATGCTAAAAAATGAAAATGTTCTCACCTGTGTCTCACTGGAAATATTGCTGTATGACTGACTCCCTGTTGTCGTTGTCTTCTTCATCAGCTTCATCCTCATCACTGTCCACAGGCTCCACAGGCTCCACAGGCTCCACAGCTGCTACAACACCGTCATTGGGATCATCCTCCTGCAGAAAAGGCACCTGGCGTCGCAAAGCCAAATTATGGAGCATGGAGCATGCGATGATGATGTCGCACACCTTCTTCGGTGAGTAGAATAGGGATCCACCTGTCATATGGAGGCACCTGAACCTGGCCTTCAGGAGGCCGATGGTGCGTTCGATCACCCCCCTAGTCCGCCCATGGGCCTCATTGTACCGTTCCTCTGCCCTGGTCCTGGGATTCCTCACTGGGGTCAATAGCCAGAACAGGTTGGGGTAACCAGAGTCCCCCAATAGCCATACACGGTGCCTCTGGAGTTGACCCATCATATCAGGGATGCTGCTATTCCGCAGGATTTAGGCGTCATGCACAGAGCCAGGGAACATAGCATTTACCTGCGAGATGTACTGGTCTGCCAAACAGACCATCTGGACATTCATCGAATGATAACTCTTCTGGTTCCTGTACACCTGTTCACTCCTGTGGGGGGGGGACCAGAGCTACATGGGTCCCATCAATAGCACCTATGACGTTGGGGATATGTCCAAGGGCATAGGAGTCACCTTTCACTGTAGGTAAATCCTCCACCTCAGGAAAAATGATGTATCTCCTTACGTGTTTCAGCAGGGGAGACAACACTCTGGACAACACGTTGGAAAACATAGGCTGGGGCATCCCTGATGCCATGGCCACACTAGTCTAAAAAGACCAACTTGCAAGGAAATGGAGCACTGACAGCACCTGCACGTCAGGGGGATTCCAGTAGGATGGCGGATTGGTGACATCAGGGGGGTCATTCTGACCCACGGGAGCACCGCCAACAGGCTGGCGGTGCTCCCACGAGCATTCTGACCGCGGCGGTTCAGCCGCGGTCAGAAGCGGCAAGTCGGCGGGCTCCCGCCGACTTACCGCTGCTCGGGGGAATCGCCGCCGCCATGAGGATTCTGACCCCCCCTACCGCCATCCTGTTCATGGCGGGAAAGCCGCCATGAACAGGATGGCGGTAGGGGGGGTCGCGGGGCCCCTGGGGGCCCCTGCCGTGCCCATGCCAATGGCATGGGCACGGCAGGGGCCCCCGTAAGAGGGCCCCGCAAAGTATTTCAGTGTCTGCCTTGCAGACACTGAAATACGCGACGGGTGCCACTGCACCCATCGCACCTTCCCACTCCGCCGGCTCGATTACGAGCCGGCATCCTCGTGGGAAGGGAGTTTTTCCCTGGGCTGGCGGGCGGTCTTTTGGAGACCGCCCGCCAGCCCAGGGAAAAACTCATAATACCCTCCGCGGTCTTCTGACCGCGGAGCGGTATAATGGGGGCGGAATTCTGGCGGGCGGCCTCCGCCGCCCGCCAGAATCAGAATCACCCCCCAGGTCTGGCTCCAACTGGGTACATAGTTCCTGGATTGTGGCACGGTCACACCGGTAGGTTACGATGACATGTCTCTCTTCCATTGTCAACAGGTCCACCAGCGGTCGGTACACCGGAGGATTCCGCCATCTTCTCATATGTCCCAGCAGGCCGTGCCTATGAAGGACAACAGCGAAGAACCAGTCATTATTCCTCAAGGTATGTACCCACAGTCACACACAAGACTACACCACTCACAAAACCCTTCCTTTATGTGTGTTGAGTGTAGGCCTAGCTATGTGTGACGCAGTAGTAAATGAAGCCAGGTGGGCCCCTGAAATGGCGGCTGCCTGACCTCTAAAGTGGGACAATGGGATTGTGGGGTAACTGCGCTGGCGTTGCACACCGTCGCGGTAGGCGGTCGTAGACCGCGGCGCAATGCTGCATTGGTTAACATTGGACCCTATGGGTCCCAGGAGCCAATGAACAGGTGCGCTGGCGGTGATGATGCGCACCGCCGCAGACGTCATCGCCATTTTCTATCTGTTCAATCACTAGATACCTGACCTTCGACAGGAGAGGACCTACACTGCAAGTGCTGCTGTGACCTCGGTCTGGAAGCGACGATGGCTGCTGCGTCTGGGGAAAGGGCCCCTGCCTTCACTGCACAGGAGTTGGAGAAACTGGTAGACGGGGTCCTCCCCCAGTACACGCTACTCTACGGTCCTCCGGATCAACAGGTTAGTACACAGGGAGCACGCTGTATGGGCTAGGCCTGAGTGGAGAGGGCTGGTTGGAAGAGGGAAGGGGGCAGAGTTCATAGAACATTAATGCATGGGAATGAATGGGCCACGTGGCCAGAGTAGGGAGGGGGCCACTCACAACGACGGTGCAGTTGGTAATGACTGTTCTTCTTTCCGTGTGCATGTCATGTAGGTCAGCGCCCACCAGATGAGGGACATTTGGCGTGCCATTGCCAAAGAGGTCCAGACCCTGGGGGCCCACCAGAGACGGGGCACCCACTGCCGTAAGAGATGGGAGGACATTCGCCGCTGGAGCAAGAAGACGGCGGAGGCTCAGCTGGGAATGGCCTCCCAACGTGGGAGGGGTACCTGTCGCACCATGACCCCCCTGATGTTCCGGATCCTGGCGGTGGCCGACCCGGAGTTGGATGGGCGCTTGAGGGCATCACAGCAGACACAAGGGGGTGAGTACAACCTCAGTCTGCGGACTTTGCGTGCAGTGGATGTGTCTGGGTGGGGGAGGTGGGCTGTGGGTGTCCCTAGGCCAGGGCGAGTTCCATAGGCAAGGCCCCTCCGTAATGTAGGCCATGTGGCACTCTACCCCACCTCAGCAGAGTGCCAAGTCGAGGTATAGTTGCCCCTGTGGCATCCATGTGCACAGATGTCCACCATTGCCATATAGGCCATATCCCAGAAATTGCATGTGCAGCGGGCAGGAGCACGGCATAATGCAGGGGGCAGCTGCGTTTGTCTTGTCCGCCAACGGTAGCGGTGTGCCATGCACTAAAACCCTCTTTCTTCTGTCTCCCCCCCTTTTTCTGCTCTCCCTGTCCTTTTGTACATCAGCATCAACAGGCGGAGGTACAGTGGCACCGGAGCACGAGGGAGCTGCATCCCACATGTCCATGGAGGGCCACACCATGGACTCTGAATGCACCAGTGGGATGGAGGGCGAGGGGAGCTTCACGTCGGCCACCGGATCACCAAGCAGCGACACGGACTCGTTCGACGATGTGGGCTCCCTTGTGGTGGCTGCACCATCTGTGCCCCCCACCTCTACAGGTACAGCCGCCACCTCCCCTACCAGCGCAGCCCTCCCAGCAGCCCCTCAGCGTTCGCCCCGTGCCCGCTCACCCAGGAGGGCGGGCATCACCTTCGCCCCAGGCACCTCAGGCCCTGCCCCAGTCACCCCTGCTGCCCTCAGTGAGGAGGCCATTGACCTCCTCAGGTCACTCACTGTTGGGCAGTCTACCACTGTGAATGCCATCCAGGGTGTAGAACGAGAGTTGCAACACGGTAATGCATTCCTGGAGGGCATTCATTCTGGTCAGGCTGTCCTTCAGTGAACCCTGCAATCTTTGGCCTCAGCACTGATGGCAGCCATTGTCCCTGTGTCTAGCCTCCCCCCTCCAACTTCCTCCACCCAGACCCAATCTCCTGTACCCCAGTCCATCCCAAGCACACCTACAGACCAGCATGCACACAAGTCAACACACCCAAGTAGCTCAAGCAAACATAGGCACCACACACACCACAGGCACTCACGCAAGCCTCAGCCGCATACAGACACAACAACATCCACTGCCTCCACTGTGTCCCCCTCCTCCTCTTCTCCCTCCTTCCTCCCAGTCTCGTCTACACACACACCTGCATGCACCACATCTGACGCCCCCTCCCAAAGTACACAAACGCCAGCAATCACTCACCCAACATCCATCCACCTCACGACAGCCTCCAGTACCTGCACCTGCACCCAAAACAGCTAAAGTGACACCTCCTACAACCACCTCCTCTTCCTCCACTCCCAGACCCCCTCCAGCTACCCATCCCAGTGTTCGTCAGAAACTGTCCCTCTGTAAAGTTGACCTTTTTGCCCTCACCCCCCCCCCCTCCAATTCATCAGTCCCGTTGTAGCGCCTCAGCCAAAAAGCCTCCAATACCAGTGGTGCCTGTTCAAGGTTTTTGGAGTGCACCGGCCGCCAGGGCAGGCAGTAGGACCCGGAGCCAAGGCACTGGCAGCACACCCCCTGTAAAGGCTCTAAAATTGGAGAGTGGACGACGGGACCGTGTTAAGACTCCTGGTAGGAAAACAACTGACATGGGTTCCAAGGGGATTGGAGAGTCAGCTGTGACTCCACCAAAGGTGGGGAAGGGCCAGAGGAAGTCTGCCCAGCCTGTTGTGAGTGTCACGGCGGAGAAGTGCGCCATCATTTCCGGCGGTCGAGACACAACCGCCAGCACCGTCATTACTGGTCCAGAGACCACCGCCAGAGTCACAGCCCAGGAGGGCCCAAGTATCGTCACTGGTCAGGAGACCACCGCCAGGGTCACAGCCCAGGAGGGCCCAAGTATCGTCACTGGTCAGGAGACCACCGCCAGAGTCACAGCCCAGGAGAGCCCAAGTATCGTCACTGGTCAGGAGACCACCGCCAGAGTCACAGCCCAGGAGGGCCCAAGTATTGTCACTGGTCAGGAGACCACCGCCAGAGTCAGTGCCCAGGAGGTCCCAAGTATCGTCAGTGGTCAGGAGACCACCACTAGAGTCACAGCCCAGGAGGGCCCAAGTATCGTCACTGGTCCAGAGACCACCGCCAAAGTCAGTGCCCAGGAGGGCCCAAGTATCGTCACTGGTCAGGAGACCACCGCCGGAGTCAGTGCCCAGGAGGGCCCAAGTATTGTCACAGGTCAGGAGACCACCGCCGGAGTCAGCGCCCAGGAGGGCCCAAGTATCATCACTGGTCAGGAGACGACCGCCAGAGTCACTGCCCAGGAGGGCCCAAGTATCGTCACTGGTCCGGAGACCACCGCCGGAGTCAGTGCCCTGGAGGGCCCCGGCTGCCACAGCCCCGCTGGACAATGATGAAACGTCATGCCACACACCAATGTCCAGTGTAGAAGACGTCATGCCACACACCAATGTCCAGTGTAGAGAACGTCATGCCACACACCAATGTCCTTATCAGAACCGCCATGGCAAAGCACCGCTGAACAGGGCAAAGACTGCCATGGCAAAGCACCGCTGAACAGGGCAAACACCGCCATGGCAAAGCACCGCTGAACAGTCCTGAACCACCATGGCAAAGCACAGCTGAACAGGGCAAAGACCGCCATGGCAAAGCACCGCTGAACAGGGCAAAGACCGCCATGGCAAAGCACCGCTAAACAGTCCTGAACCACCATGGCAAAGCACCGCTGAACAGGGCAAAGACCGCCATGGCAAAGCACCGCTGAACAGGGCAAACACCGCCATGGCAAAGCACCGCTGAACAGGGCAAAGACCGCCATGACAAAGCACCGCTGAACAGGGCAAAGACCGCCATGGCAAAGCACCTCTGAACAGTCCTGAACCGCCATGGCAAAGCACCGCTGAACAGGGCAAAGACCGCCATGGCAAAGCACCGCTGAACAGGGCAAAGACCGCCACGGCAAAGCACCGCTGAACAGGGCAAAGACCGCCATGGCAAAGCACCGCTGAACAGGGCAAAGACTGCCATGGCAAAGCACCGCTGAACAGGGAAAAGACCGCCATGGCAAAGCACTGCTGAACAGGGCAAAGACTGCCTTGGCAAAGCACCGCTGAACAGGGCAAAGACCGCCATGGCAAAGCACTGCTGAACAGGGCAAAGACTGCCATGGCAAAGCACCGCTGAACAGGGCAAAGACCGCCATGGTAAAGCACCGCTGAACAGTCCTGAACCACCATGGCAAAGCACCGCTGAACAGTCCTGAACCACCATGGCAAAGCACCGCTGAACAGGGCAAAGACTGCCATGGCAAAGCACCGCTGAACAGGGCAAAGACTGCCATGGCAAAGCACAGCTGAACAGGGCAATGCACCGGGTAGGAATGAATGGACCGCCACATCAGGCATCCTTATCCCATGTGCAGCTGCGACAGTGACAGGACACGACCTTTCACAGGGAGACTCATCCAGTCTGGGCACCAGTCCCCCCCAGTACCAGTAGAGACCTGCATCAACTTGAGAGACTGTGGCTTTGCACTCCCCAGGATTGAACAGTGGGCAACCCACCCACTGTATAGACTTGAGAGACTGTGGCTTTGCACTCCCCAGGATGGCACAGTGGGCAACCCACCCACTGTATAGACTTGAGAGACTGTGGCTTTGCACTTCCCAGGATGGCACAGTGGGCAAACCACCCACTGTATGGACTTGGGAGACTGTGGCTTTGCACTCCCCAGGATTTACCAGTGGGCAAACCACCCACTGTATAGACTTGAGAGACTGTGGCTTTGCACTCCCCAGGATACATCAATGGGCATGGAGCCCCGTCGTGGATCTGGCTTTGCAGTCATCCGGCTGAGGTGCCCCCCCTTCCCTTCCCCCTGAGGTGCCTGTAGTATTTCTATCTGATACCCCGGCAGTGTTCTCTCCGACTGTGGTCAGGTATCGTTTGTGGGCCTCGCCCATGCATTTTTGGACTGTTGGTGCACGGACATTGTTATGTACATATCTGCACTACTTCTCGTATTGTTTATAATTATGACTGATTTTCGAATATATATCTCTGTATATTTTTGTATGACATGTATATTGGCACATTACATTGTTTGACCGATTTTTGCTTTGTGTATTCATTCTTCCGGGGGGATTGTGGGTTGTTACTGTGATTTTTTGTGAATGCATTGGTGTGTATGTTGTAATATGCAAGGGTGGGGGTGGGGGTGTTTGGTGTGTGTCCCCCTAACTTTTGCCTCCCCCCTCCCCCAAGTCATAGGTGCAGTACTCACCGTTGTCTGCGGCGCCTACGTAGCTGTTGGTCGTAGAGGAGCAGAAACACAAGGGCAGGGAGTATTTGGAGTTCCGGCTCCATGGATTCCTCGTTCCTCGTGGAATATGTTCAGTTGAGCATTTTCCCATAGCAAAAGCTGTTTCCGCCGTGTTTTTATCCAAGGCGAATCCGCCCCGGAAAAGGTGGCGGATTGGCGGGTTGTAATACTGTGGGCGGTACATTGTCTTCCACCTGTCTATTGGCAGTGACCGCCGCGCTGCTTGTCTCTACCGCCGTGGCGGGCGAAGTGTTAAAGTGGCTGTCTTTGTTGGCGGTTTCCGCCAGGGTCATAATTCCCTTTTTTTGTCCGCCGGCCTGTTTGCGGTATTTCCGCTGCTTTAACACCGTCCGCCAGGGTTGTAATGACCCCCTATATAATTAAAAGATTAACAAAGATGAAGTAAAAGGCTGAATGAGATTAAATCCCACATGCATAAGGCATGCAAGAATTTCAGTTGAGGTAACACAAAAGATGAAAAACAGAATCTGGGGATCTATATGTAAGTTTTGGTTCTCTTGTCTAATCAATGGATAAACCTATGGAGATCTTAATACACTGAACTAAACTAAAGGGAAATCCTAACTGATTCTCGGTACGTAGGTAAGTGTCAGCAGAGCAGAGACTTTTGTTGAAGAAAGGTGTTGCATAGCATAAAGCCACACTCTAGGCAATCTGCCCTCAACTCAATGCCTGAATACCAATTAATCCTACAGAACCTTCGAGTAATTCACGTCACCAACACCAGTAGTTTTCTGTCTTCCTTACAGTTGAAATTGGCAACTCCCCTCAGGTCTCATCCCACAAATTGAAAATTAGAATGACTTTGGATGTCTCCCGGCGCCTGGTACACAAACAGGAGTCTCTTCTTAGTTTGTTAGCGCGTTCTTGTCCTTCCTAAAGTATCCTCCCGGACCTCACTATCTCTATTACACAATATGCCTTTCATTAGCTGTAAAATCATACAAACACATCTGAAGAACATCATAATACAAGCAAAACATCAAGTTAAAGGTTAAACATGAAAAACCAAATGCTTAAGGTCTTCGGTTATGCTAACAATAAGACAACCAATACACACATGTATATATATATATATATATATATATATATATATATATATATATATATATATATATATATATATACACAAATATACAATAAAATCAACAATAAAAAAGAGATACAAATTTCCATTTAAAACGCTTATCCCAACATAAAATGCATGAATCCAGATACTTCCCTCATCAGTTACGTTCTCATTCCATTTTAAGACATCAAACCTCTATTCTTCCTGATAGGCCCTACTGTATATAGATATCTACTGACTCCACAGACCAAAAATATAGAAGGCTCAGTTTTCGAGACCCTTAATGCATCTGCATATCTTCTAAAACTCAGGTTGCGGCACAGTGGGCGTATCCATTTTTTCCCGAGAACGGCATAAGGTGAGCAAAACATCTTAACATGTGAGATACTGTACTTTGCTTTTTGGGTACATAAAGTGCAGTTAGTGCAATTTTCTCCACCTTCTGGGACACCACCATTTCCCTATTTTAGTATAAATGGATTGATAAACTGCCAAAGTGGAACCTCATATACAAAATGCTAGCAAGTGATGGCTGCACATCATCTAAATATGATTCAAAACAAGCAATAGGCTTGATAGACAAACATCGCTCTGATAGATTCCCTACTCCCCGATTTTGATGGAGCCTTACCAGTAAGTAGCTCCAATAGGTCTACTTTAGTAAGACTTTGGTTTGAACAGTTAACAAACCTGGTTCATCCCTGAAGGAGCTCAAGCCTAGTTGTCAAACCAGGGTTTGACATAGTGTAGCCAGGGAAGAGAGGAAGAGTTATCTATTTTCAACAATTCCAACAGACCCCCGCTATAATGTACAAGTTATTCAATAACCCCCATCCTTATCCAAAACAGTAAGGGTTTTAGGCAAGCTAAATCCTCAATTCTCCTGATTCCTAGGTCTTGGAGAACTGGGATCAAAGGAGTGCTTTTAGAGAGATGTAATAAAGACATCATGTACTTATTTTCTCCAATTTTCAACATGCCCAGCTTATTGATCCCCCACAATTCTTCACCATGAAAGCTGTTGTCTGGGCCTTACATTTATATACCTCAAGGGCAGGCGAAACTGCCTTAGATGTTGATGTTTGGTGCTTTTATATAACAGCCATAACGTTTTGAGTGTGTATTGCCTTAGATTTCCTTATTTGCGGGACCCAGGACATCTGGGAGTTCAAAGTTACACCAAGGTAGCTAAAATTATCAACAAACTTCAATTTATGTCCATTCCCATTCAAATTCTGCTTGAAACCTTCTTACAGTTTTAGTGCCATACACTTAGTTTTTTATATATTAATCCTCAGGCCTTTGATTTTGCAGTAATCACTAAAAGTATGTAATACATCCTGCAGTCTCCTTGGAGTCTGTGATAATAAAATAGTATTGTCTGCAAAAAGTTATGCCGGAACAGAAATTCCTTGGTACAAGATCAAAAGCTTTTTTAAGATTAATAAATTGAATGTACAAATGTCCCTTCCTTCGCTTGGCGTACACCACACACAAAAATCTAAACACTTGGTCAATCGTGCTCACATGCATCCTAAAGAAGCTTGCTTGATATGGTGTAAGTATACTATTTCCATATATTCAGGTGCCCAACCTATTCAGGATCTATTTAGCATAAACTTTCTGAAGCTGAAGAATATCTATTAGCTGTATTGGACTATAGTTGGCAGGGTTCTGTTTATTCCCCTTCTTATAGATTGGAAAGATTTCTGCTCCTCTCCATGTATCATGGACGGGGGCAATTGAAGCAACTGCATTACATAAGAGGTTCACATATGGTACTCAAACCCCCTTAGCATGTTTCAGCAAGCCCCCTGTAATTTTATTAGATTTGTTAGATTTTGTTGCTTCTATTGCTAGTGCTGTTTCAGACTAAAATGGACCATACCTACTGTGCCATCCTCCTCTCTAACCTCATTTTTGTCTAGGAAATATTCATGGCTTATGTCTAGGCTCGCTGGACAATCACCTGTTCTATACAAAGCCTGGTGTGGTTGATTTAGGACTTCACACAAATCAGAGAAATGCCTAGTCCATATTGCAGGGTCTATGTGATGCTCTGTATATTCACAGGCATCTTTACTGCAATGAGCTACAATCTTCCAGAATGTTACACTATCTAGCGCTTCAACAAGATCTTTCCAGTTAAATGTATCCTATTCCCTTTGTGCTTTTGAAAGTACTTTCTTAAATGCTGCACTTGCTCACTGGATTGCCACATTATTTTTGGTCTTAACAACCCTTAGATGTTGCTTCTTTGTTACTCTACACCCTTTCGAGTACCAGGGGTTTGTCCTGTTCTTTCCCTGTAGATCCCCCTTATTAATGTGCACAGTTATTTACGTTAAAACATTTTTTATCCCCCCTGCTAAAAGGCAGTGGATGAGCATTATCGTGATTGTCGATGGCAACCAACCTACATAAGGGGACAGCATGTCTGCAAATGCTGTATAAATCTTAGCCAAAGCAACTGGTATTGTCCCTACCGAAAGCCCTTAATCAACCTGTGGTTGTTCCCGATCAATGACTGCATTTGCTTCTGACCTGCATCCGAGGGCCAGAATTCAAGAAGGGTATCGCTCAACCTCAAGCAGAGGGGATTGTTATCACCATCCTCCCTGCTATCAACTTGAAAATGCATAACTGATTCCAAGCAGTCTGCGTTAAGTAGTATATTATCTGTTTTTGAGTGGACAGACCCCTTTTTATATGTGAATGCGCTGGGGAAATCTGATTCCACCCTGCCATTACCCGCTCGAAGGCCGTGTTCTACTGTCAGTTGGAGTAGCTGTATGGCAGCATAGTGTATGGTACAGGAGGAATTGCATAAGGAGGAGGAGTGCTTCTAATCACATTTTCCTCTTCTAATATCTATTCTAGGCCCAAGATTGGCTCATATTTACAGTTAAAATCTCCCCCTACAATAATGGTAGCCTCGGGATTCAAGGTGCTAAGAGCGCTCTCTAAGTCTGCAACCACAGGTGATTCAACATTAAACTTTCTTGGCCTAATATAAACATTGATTAGGCAAATGTCTGGACCATCCTGCATCTTTGCCTGGATTCCCAATATATCCGAAGAGTCTATTTTTATAATTTCAATAGTAGCTGACAGATAGATTGTAACCCATACCAAGAACCCCTTGAAGGTCTAACTTTTGGTGAAGAGATTGCATTGATGTAGAATGTCTTATACCCTGGTTTATATAACAGCTCTAGTAGCCATGACTTCCCTGAAGAGGCAGAAATGGAATTGATCTATATACTCCTGACAGTCAGGGTCCATTGCCTTGCGTCTTACACCAGCTATATTCCAGGAGATCAAAGACACATGATTAGATCTGGTCACTTTTAGTTCAGTAAGCAAAGGCTGCCTCCCAGCTGCTATGCTACATATCCCTCTGCTGTTTCACAAATTTACTGGAGTTAGGCTATGGTCTACCCTCTCAGATAGTGGTTGGTATAAGCCACATTGTGTATTACCATAGCTCCAACTTGCAGTTGATAGACCATTTAGTCAGTCTACAGATTCAAGGTTTGTTGAGGATTGTTTATTGCCTGAGGGATTACCAAGACTTGATGGAGCCCCTTCTCTTTAGGATGCATGCTTGGCTAGATTGTGTAATTTGAATCTAGTTTTCAGGTATGGGAACACAGTGGTTCTCAGATTCATGGCAATCAGCCCTTCTATTGCTTTGGATTTCAAAGTCAGAGCTATCCTGTCAGGTTCATCAGTTTTGGATGACAAGCTTTTGGCTGAGATTATATCTGATCAAATAACTGATATACATTGTTGCTTGTGCCTAATCTAGTGGGTCAACTTGTTTTTCAATGATTCTTCATCCTCTACAGCGTTTAACGCCAACTTGGGGATATTGATCATGAACAGTCCACAACCTCTATTCGGGAATGTGTACTTGCTAGAAGCCTGTCGACCACTAATATCAGGGTTCCGCCAAACCGGATAACGGTTTCGCAATGGTCTCTCAATGGAAGCTATTTGCTCTTTCCTTTCGTGATTTCCAAATAGTGCAAGTCGGGCTGGGAGGCACTTCTCCTTATCCCTCTGCTACTCTTAGGGGCTGGCGAGTCCATCCATCTAGTTTGATGCTTGGTGTCATAGGTGGCTCTGCATCCTGGGCAAGGGGGAGATTCCATCCTTCCCTGAATAGATGTGTTATATTTTACCCTATTTATCGAAGGGAATTTAGAGGCCACTCATCGGGGCCTCTTTATGCAAGTTTGCCACAACTACTTGCGCATTAGTGTGCTCACTTGACTTACGGGAATGCTTCAGTTCAATTGAGCATGGATCCTGTTCCCTCCATTTCCCTTCGGGAAGCAAGCTTCTTACTAATTCATTTAAATCAATCACCTCTTTTGTTAGTGTATTAAGTTGCCCTTTTAACTCTAGCATAACTATCTCATTGCAGCTTCATTGAGTTGCCTTCCCCCTAGTTAAATTAAATGGAACTATACACTCCAAGTTATTGGAGCCCAGGTCGTAAGGCTGAGATAAGACCATGTTAGTCTCCAACATTCCCATCTGGGCTAGGGGAGCATATCTGTTGGAACATACTATAGTCAGAGAAACTTTATTCATATTCTTATCGCTAACAGTTGGGCATATGGCCTCCGCCACAGATAAATCGCTAACACCCCATGTAGGATCACTGTTGGATAAACTGAGAGGACTGTGATCCCCTCGGTTAAGGCTTGCTGGACTCATTTCACTTGGAGGAATAGTAGTGGAGGAGCCAGAAATTGCAATATTTGCACCTGGTACATGTTCATGCTTTTTGTAGAAGGCAAGTATTTTAGAAACTTGGGCTCCTGGCACTTTCTGCTTCCCACTCAACTTATCACACAATAGCGTTTCTACTTCTTCTATATGATGTCACCTATCTCTGCCAAGATACAGTTTTTCCTTCCACTTTTCATTATTCTTGGATTTTTAACCTTGCCCTGTGGGACATCTGTTGCTTTACATTTGCCTATACCTCAGACCTCAATAACTATCATGTAAGCACTGAAAGGTACTAAGACGATAAAAGCAATATCTCTAGACAAACCCTACCAGGCCGAATTCCCTTAATAAGGAATTAACTTCACACGATCCAACAAAAGAACTTGAGACAGTCACTAAGATTCAGTCCTTCTTTTGTGCCTCTACTGTGTTCTCCCCTGACCAGGAATCCTCCAAACACCTGGCTAAACATAGCTAGTTCCAAAGTGCCACAATGATGCATTGGCAAAAAGCAAAGGGGGGGCTGGCCCTGCCTTGCCTCTTCCTGGTGCTGACAGGCAGGCGGCAGACCTCACTTGGCCCAAGCTTTGCCCAGGGCTGTTCCACATGCGTCCCACACAGCGGGTGATGCAGGAGCATAATATAGCATGGGAGAGGTGCAGCCCTGCCTCACTAGTAGTCAGCAACAGCAGAGTGGACTCCTGTGAGACTTAGGCCCTCATTATGACATTGGTGGTAAATCCCACTTACCGCCATGCTGACTGCCGCCAACATACCGCCACTGCGGCAGATATCCGCCCACCATATTATGACACACATACACCAATCTTTCAGTATTCAGCCACAGACACAAGCCCGCTAAACCAAAGGTCATTGATAAACTGGCGGTATCAAAACCGACACCATTACACCAACAAACCTACGTCCACCATGTTATGACCCACGAATCACCACGGCGGACATTCAACGGTGGTAAACCATTGGCATTATATACCGTCACGCTCAACACACACACACACACACAAACAAAACAACACCACATTGGACAATTTAAACAACACACACCTGGCATCCATACACACACCCCACCCACACACCCATATCACTATAAAACACCCACCCACATTACCCACAACCCTTTACAGACACATAAAAAACCAAGAGACAGACACCAAGACCACAGACAAAACCAGAGGCACACACGACTTACACCGATACACCACCCACGCACCCCATATCACACACCCCAACACATCACCCTACACACCCTCACCTACACAACTCACACAGCACCCATGGCACCACAAAAACACCCCAGATTCTCAGAGGAGGGGCTAAGGGTTATGGTGGAAGAAATCATCAGAGTAGAGCCACAGCTATTTGGAGCACAGGCGCAGCAGATATTGATAGCTATGAAGATGGAGCTATGGCGGAGAATCGTGGACAGGGTGAATGCCGTGGGACAGCACCCAACAACAAGGGATGACATCAGGAAGTGGTGGAACGACCTACGGGGGAAGGTACGTTCCATTGCAGCAAGACACCAACTCGCTGTACAGAGGACTGGTGGTGGACCCCGACCTCCTCCCCCACAACTAGCACCATGGGAGGAGCAAGTCTTGGCAATCATGCATCCTGAGGGCCTGGCCGGAGTAGGAGGAGGACTGGACTCTGGTAAGTCAACTCTATACTACTACTCCCCCCACCTGCATGCCACCACATACCCTCACCCTCACTCCCATCACTCCACCACCTCCCACACACCCCACCATCACATCCCACTCATTCCAATGCCAAGCCCTGGACATCCCTCATAGCCCTGCATGGACACCTATCACCAAAGCATGCACACTAGAGAGAATCAGCTAGCCCAAAACATACCAACTTACCCTTGTGAAAGCTGACATGGCAAATACAACCAAATAGGGCAGCAACCCACCGATGCACAATATGTCACACTCAGAATCAATAATACAGCATTTACATCCCCACAGGTATCACAGCCAATGTCACCGGAGACGATGTGCCAGCACTATCCAGTCCCCCACCTGAAGAGGCCCACAGTGATGACAGCAACTCTGGTCACCTGGATCTGGATGACCAACCTGGCCCATCAGGGACCGCTGGACAGTCGGGGACCCAGGCCCAGTCACAGACAACCACAGAGCCTCCCCCATCTGGAAACACCACCACAGCACCAACCATGCGTACCCATACCTCTGTCCCCAGGACAAGTCAATTAGCAGTGTGTCCACCTCTAGTGACCCCAGGGAACACCTCACACCCAAGAGAATCAGGGAGCTGGGGTCAGTGGCAGTGGGCACACCGTTCAGGAGACAGGGGCACAGGACAACAGGGAAACTGGGAGGACTGCTGTAAGCCGGGGGATGACAGGCCCAGGGAACCGACTCTTCAGGAGGCACTCACCGAGATCCTGGGAGCCTACCAACATTCCCAGGACATGATGGGCCAGATCCTGGACAATGTGCAGGAGAACAGGTGACTGTAGGAGGGACAGTACCAGGGGATCAGGGAGGATTTGCAGGCCCCGCAACAGGACCAACAGGCCACCAGCACCCCTCCCCCTGCAGAAGGTGTACCACCCTGCAAACATTCCCTGAGATCCAGGCAGAAGCCAGAGATTATTGCCAAGACCCCTGCAAGGAAATAAGACTCTCCTCATTGTCATCCTTGTGTCCTATCCTGTCACCCTGTCCACCTTGAACTGCCATTGCTCCCCTTTCTATGTCCCCATGGACACTGCACCTGTGCTACAAATAGACTGGAACTATACCCTGGACTTTCCTCCATCAGCACCCCATCCCAATGCACTTGCCCCTCTTCTTCTTAGCACTTCAATAAACAGCCTTGGAAACAAAACAAGTATGGAGTGCTACATTTCTAAAGTATGTATTCATTTAGACAGGTACAAACATTGCTATTCAACTGTACAGTAATTGTTCACATAGGAAAGAACTCTAGTTTGCTGCAGTGATCACACCAGGAGCGATAGTGGGACACCAACATCTGTAAAACAAATTGTCAAAGGGTACAGTAAGTGGGCATAGAAGTGGGAAATAACAGTATGCCAGTGCCAAAGATATACAAATTATTGACAATGAAATGTAAAGTAACACTGTCTTACCTGTGTGTCATTGGAAGTATTGTTGTATCACTGCTGTTCTGTTGTCCTCATCCTCTGCCTCCTCATCCTCACTGTCCACAGGGTCCACTGCTGACACACGGGCATCTCCAGCCTCCTTCTCCTGCAGAAATGGGACAAGGCGTCTGAGGGCCAGGTTATGCAACATGCAGCATGCCACGATTATCTGGCAGACCTTCTTGGGTGAGTAGCACAGGGATCCACCAGTTAGATGGAGGCACCTGAAACTGGCCTTCAGGAGGCCAAAGGTTCTTTCGATTATCCTTCTTATTCACCCATGTGCCTTCTTGTAACATTCTTCAGCCTTTGTCCTGGCATTCCTCACAGGGGTCAGTAGCCATGATAGGTTAGGGTAACCAGAGTCACCTGCGAATATCGAGGGACAACATTTAGCCACACATTACCCCATTTGGCCCACAACATACCCATACACCAACTTCTACTGGGTGGGAACCAGGGCGCACCTATTAGCCACACCCTGTGCCTCTGTAGTTGGGCCATCACATTTGGGATGCTGCTATTCCTCAGGATGAAGGCATCATGCACCGACCCAGGATAATTAGCATTGACATGGGAGATGTAGTGGTCCGCCAAGCACGCCATATGTACATTCATGGAGTGGAAACTCTTACGGTTTCTGAAAACCTGTTCATTCTGCCGGGGGTGGGGGACAAATGCAATATGAGTTCCATCAATCGTCCCAATTATGTTGGGTATATGTCCCATTGCATAGAAGTCAGCCTTCACTGTGGCCAAATCCTCCACTTAGGGGAAAACAATATAACTGCACATGTGTTTAATCAGGGCAGACAATGCTCTGGTCAGCACTATTGAGAACATTACATGTGACATTCCTGATGCCAAGCCCACTGTCACTTGAAAAAAAGCAGTTTCCAGGAAATGGAGCACAGACAGAACTTGTACAAGAGAGGGGATCCCAGTGGGGTGACGGATAGCAGATATCAGGTCAGGCTCCAATTGGGCACACAGCTCTGTGATTTTGTCCCTGTCAAGTCTATAGGTGAGGATGATGTGCCTGTCCTCCATTGTTGCCAAGTCCACCAGGGTTCTGTTCACAGGGGTATGTCTCCATCTCCTATTCATCCGCAGTGAAGGCAAGCTATGGGGCAAAAGAGTGATGAGCCAGTAACAAACTGAACAATCGTGCTACAACAGAACATTGCATGCTGTTAATTTGTAATGGGTAAATGGGATTTGTCCTGTATATCCAAATTTAACTGTGATGCAGTTATCATCCAGCTCCTGCAATAACACCCCCCAGAAATGGCGTTCGCCTGTCCTGTGTGGAGGGGCAGTTGGAAGTGATGTTAGTCCGCTGACGTTGTGTGCCAATGCGGGAGGCAGTTGTGAACCACTGTGCAACTCCTCATTGGTTAACATTGGGCCCTATGGGTTACAGTGGCCAACGCTGATGTACGCCAGCGGTGACGGTACGCACCGCTGTGGACGTGACTGCCATTTTCTATCTGATCACTCACTTGCTACCTGACCTTCAGCAGGAGACGACCTACACTGCATGTGCGGCTGTGACCTGTGTCTGGACCCTAACAAGGCCTGTGTGACTGGGGAAAGGGCCCCTGCTTTCACCACGGCGGAGTTGGAGAGGCTGGTGGATGGGGTCCTACACCAGTACGGACTGCTATATGGGCCTCCAGACCAACAGGTGAGTACACTGTGGGCACGATGCATGTGGAATGAATGCATGGAGTGGTGTGTGTGAAGGCCTCATGTAAGGGGGGGTGGGTAGATGTCCCTTGGTGGCATATTGGTTGTCTGTTTGGCCATGTGTGTGCAAATGGTGCTGTGAAGGTGTATGGTGGGCCATAAGTGTAACAGGCAGGACTGTTTGACTAATTCTATTTCCCTGTGTGTATTTCCTCTGCAGGTCAGCCCCCATAAAAAAAGGGTATATGGCGTGCCATCGCCAAGGACGTGCGGACCCTGGGGCTCTACAGCTGGCGGAGCACCCACTTTCGGAAATGGTGGGAGGACCTGAGACGCTGGGCACGGAAGATGGCGGAGGCCCAGCTGGGGATGGCCTCCTCACGAGAAAGGGGTACCTGTCAAACCCTGACCCCCCTGATGGCCCGCATACTGGCAGTGGCCTATCCTGAGCTGGATGGGCGCTTGAGGGCATCACTGCTGCCACAAGGGGGTGAGTACAGTGCCCATAATTACAACTTATACATGCTAGGGTGGTATCCGGTTGGGGGATGTGTGTCAGTGGGTGCCCCTAGCCCAGGCCTGACATTGCAGAGTAGGTCCCCTGGTGGCAAGGGTCCTGAAGGGATAATCTGGCTAACTAGCTCGTAGGCATCCACAACTGGTCAGGGCTGCGTGGGTCCCAGATGTGCTGTAGTTGGCAGGATGTGCCCCTCCCGATGCCTTGGTGGCTAGCAATATAATTGGTAGTGCAATGCATATTGAGTAGGGCTGTTCCCTGTGTGTGAGAGTGGTGTGTATGCCAACGGTGGTGTTGGGGCAGCCATTGACCCAGTGTATCCATTGTCTTTTCTCCCCCTTTTTGTTTTGCCACCCTGTCCTTATGTGCATTAGCATCATCTGGCGGAGGAGCAGAGGCACCGGCGACGGAGGGAGCTGCATGCCACTGGACCCTTGAGCCAGAGTCCACCGACAGTGAGGCCACCAGTGGGACAGAGGGTGAGGGGAGCACCACAGTGGAGACTGGAGGGGGCAATACAGACTCAGATGCCTCCTCCGATGGAAGCTCCCTGGTGGTGGTGGACACCTCTGTGACCACCCCAGCTACAGGTACAGCCGCTACCCCTGTACCAGCACTAACCTCCCAGCAGCCCCTCAGCGAGTTGCCCGTGCCCGCTCACCCAGGAGGGTGGGCATCTCCTTCACCCCAGGCACCTCGGGCCCTGCCCCAGTGAGCCCTGCTGCCCTGAGTGAGGAAGCTATTGACATCCTGAGATCCATCTCTGTAGGGCAGTCAACCACTGTGAATGCCATCCAGGGGCTGGCAGCCCAAATGCAACAGACTAATGCATTCCTGGAGGGCATTCACACTGGCTTGGCGGCCCAACAGAGATCGATCCAGGCTCTGGCCTCCTCTCTGATGGCAGCCATTGTCCCTGTTTCCACCCTCCCCCCTCCAACTTCGTCTTCCCAATCTCATTGCCCTAGCCCCAACCTGTCCCAAGCACACAGGCAGACAAGCATGCACACAAGACAACACACAAGAGTGACACAGGCAAACACAAGCACCACACATCATCCCACAGGCACTCACACAAACACCGTCCAGATGCAGACATACCAACATTGACAATTTCCACTGTGTCCCCTTCCTCTTCCTCTTCCTCCTCCACCTCCCATGTTGGGCATGGGCTGATGCACTCCACCCCAAACAAGCTAGTGGGCATCCACTACTGGGCAGGGCTCTGTGGGTCTCAGGTATGCTGCAACTGGCGTTAGGTATTACTCTCCATGGTCCGGTAACTAGCATTGTGACTGGTACTGCATCGCCTAGTGCGTAGGGCTGTCCCCTGTGTGTTGTGTACGCCAACGGTGGTGTTGTTGATGGCATTTACCAAGTGTATCCTCTGTCTCTCCCCCACCTTTTTGTTTTGTCACCCTGTCCTTCTGTGCAGTAGCTTCATCTGGCGGATGAGCAGAGGCACTGGCGACGGAGGGAGCTGCATACCACAGGGTCCAGGAGCCAAATCCACCTACGGTGAGGGCAGCAGTGGGACGGAGGGCGAGGGGAGCACCGCAGCGGAGACTGGAGGGTACAGTTCTGAAAATGATACCTCCTCCGATGGAAGCTCCCTGGTGTAGGCAGACACCTCTTTGGCCACCCCAACTACAGGTACAGCCACCACCCCCGTACCAGCACCGTCCCCCCATCAGCCCCTCAGCGGCTTTCCCGTGCTTTGCCCCAGGCATCTCAGGCCCTGCCCCAGTTAGCCCTCCTGCCCTGAGTGAGGAGGCTATTGACCTCCTGCGATCCATCTCTGTTAGGCAGTCAACCATAGTGAATGCCATCCAGGGCCTGGCAGGGCATTTTCAACATACAAATGCATTCCTGGAGGGCATTCACTCTGGCGTGGCAGCTAAACAGAGATCATTCCAGGCTATGGCCTCCTCCCTGATGGCAGCCATTGTCCCTCTCGCTCTAGCCTCCCCACTCCAACTTCCTCTACCCAGTCCCATTTCCGTGAACCCCAACCTATCTCAAGCACACATTCAGACCAGCATGCACCCAAGACAACACACAGGAGTGGCTCAGGCAAACACAAGCACCACACATCATCCCACAGACACTCACACAAACACCATCCAGATGCAGAAATACCAACATACACTGCCTCCACTGTGTCCCCCTCCTCCTCCTCGTCCACCTCCCTTCTAGTAGCATCTACACTCACACTCGCATGCTCTACATCCACACCCACTGCCTCCCTCACCATCACGCCTATCAGTACACACCCCTCACTGGCAATCACCACCCCCACATCCATGCACACGTACCCTGTTTCCTCTCCCACTGTGTCTGTGCCCCCTCCTCCCAAAGTACCCAAACACAAGCACTCAGACACCCAACAGCGATCCAGCCCACAAAAGCATCCAGCCCATGCACCTGCACCCAAACACAGCATACAGACACCTCCTACAACCACTTCCTCTTCCTCCACTCCCAAACCTTCACCCTCTTCCTGCCCCAGTGTCCCTAAGAAGCTTTTCCTCTCCACCCTTGACCTCTTCCCTACCCCTCCTGCCTCCTGTTCTTCACTTCGGGCCAGGGTGAGCAGAACCCAGGCCAGCACCTCAGCCACCCAGTCCACGGCTACTGTAGTTTCGGCAGCTGCTGAAGGTGTGAGAGACTCAGAGAAGACACTCATCAGCACTGGCAGTGTGCCTGCACCAGCTGCCAAGGGGAAGGGCAAGGAGGCAGGACCAGCTGCCAAAGGCAAGGAGGCACCACCACACGGCAAGGGCAGGGAGGCACCACCAGCTGCCAAGGGAAAGGAGGCACCACCAGCTGCCAAGGGCAAGGACGCACTACCAGCTGCCAAGGGCAAGGGCAAGGAGGCAACACCAACTTCTAAAGGCAAGGGCAAAGGGCCTGCCCCTGCAGGCAGGAGGGACAGGATGCCTGGTGCTGTGACAGCATCTGAGCTCCCACCACCAACCATGGCGCTTCAGCCGTCTGAAGCTGCAGGGGAAGGGTTGGAGCCTCCCCCCACCACTGGCAGTACCACCACCTGCACCTCCATCAGCACTGCCACATGCACTGCCACCAGCACCACTGGCAGCAGCAGCAGCCCCAGGGGGCAGCCGTCCGAGGCTGCAGGGAAAGGGCTGGACCGTCCCCCACCACTGTCAGCATCGCCACCTGCACCACCAACAGCACTGCCACAAGCACCGCCACCAGCACCACTGGTAGCAGTAGCAGCCCCAGTGGGCAGCTGTCGGAGGCTGCAGGGGAAGGGCTGGAGCCTCCGCCCACCCCTGGCAGCACCGCCCCCTGCACGGCCATCAGCACCGCCACATGCACTGCCACCAGCACCACTGGCAGCACCGATACCAGCACCGGCACTGCCACCACTGTGCAGCCATCGCCACTGCCGGATGGACTGTAGTCCTGCCTCCATGGAGTGTTATGCATCCTGCCCACTGCAAATCTTGTGGGTATGACACCCAGGTGAGAGACTCTGACCATGCACTCCCCAAGTGCTGCATCACAGGGCACAATGCCCACTCCCGAACCAGTGGAAGAAGGCATCCACTCACCCTCTCCTTGCCAGGATGAAGCACACTGGGCACAAAGCCCCCTCCAGAACCAGTGGAAGAAGGCATCCATTCACCCCTTCCTTGCCAGGATGAAACACACTGGGCACAAGGCCCCCTCCAGAACCAGTGGAAGAAGGCAGCCACTCACCCCCTCCTTGCCAGGATGAAGCACACTGGGCACAAGGCCGCCTCCCGAACCAGTGGAAGAAGGCATCCACTCACCCTCTCCTTGCCAGGATGAAGCACACTGGGCACAAAGCCCCCTCCAGAACCAGTGGAAGAAAGCATCCTCTCACCCCCTTCTTGCCAGGATGAAGCACACTGGGCACAAGGCCCTCCAGAACCAGTGGAAGAAGGCATCCACTCACCCCCTCCTTGCCAGGATGAAGCACACTGGGCACAAGGCCCCCTCCAGAACCAGTGGCAGAAGGCATACACTCACCCCCTCCTTGCCAGGATGAAGCACACTGGGCACAAAAACCCCTCCACAACCAGTGGAAGAAGGCATCTACTTGAGAGACTCTGGCCTTCAACTCCCCAGGACCTAGCAGTGGGCAAACCATCCACTAGAGAGACTGTGGCTTTGCTCTCTCCAGGACCAAGCAGTGGGCAAACCACCCACTAGAGAGACTGTGGCTTTACACTCCCCTGGACATCGCTCAAGGCATGTAGCCCCCTCCAGGACCAGTGGTGTACCATCTTCCGGCTGAGGTGCCTCCCGTTCCCCGTCCCCCTGAGGTGCCTGTGTATTTTTTAACTGATGCCCCAGCAGTGTTCTCTCCCTGTTGAGGCAGGAGTCAAGTGGGCCCTTGGCCTATGTGATGTGGCCCTGTGGCCCACGGACATTATGGACTGGGCAGTGTACCTCCATTTGTATATCTGTAAATACTGTTTTGAATTTTGAGGACGTATTTCTAGTTTTTATGTTATTACACTCCCTTAAATCACTTCCTTTTGTCCTTGCATTATTCCTGAGGGGATGTGTATTGTTGTTGCATCTGTTCGTGTGTATGGTGTTGGGGTGGGGGTGTTGTGTGTTGCGTGTGTGTGTGTGTGTCACTCTCTTTTTCCTCCCCCCTCCCCTGTGTGCTAGGGGGCAGTACTCACTGTGGTCGTCGTCGCCGGCGTTGGTATTCCTGGTATAGGAGGAGGTAGACCGGCATGGGGAAGATCTGCAGTTCGGGCTCCATGGCGTCGTGGTTCTTCCTTGAGTCTCCAGAGGTGGGTCCTTTGCCTTCTATATACTGTTTCCACCGTGCTTTTGTTGTCGTTGGTACCGCCCCAGAAAAGGTGGCGGATAGGCCACTTGTAATACTGTGGGCGGTACATTGCTTTCTGCCTGGCTGTTGGCGGTTACCGCCGCAGTGCTTGTTGCTACCGCCGTGGCGCTCAGTGTGTTAAAGTGGCTGTCTGTGTTGGCGGTTTCCGCCGTGGTCATAATTCCAATTTTATTTTACCACAGGCTTGTTGGCGGTATTACCGCCGCTTTATCACCGACTGCCAGGGTTGTAATGAGGGCCATAGACCCTCATTACAACCCTGGCGGTCGATGGAGAAATGGCGGTAATACCGCCAACAGTCCGGCAGAAAAAAAATTAAATGGCTTTACAAGCATGGCGGTGCCCGCCATGCTAAACCGCCACTTCTCCACTCCGACCGCCAGGGTGGTAACGGCCGCTGGGCTGGAGACTTCGGTCTCCAGACCAGCGGCTGTCACTACACCGCCAGCGGTATCACGACCCCGCATACCGCCATGGATTTCGTGGGTTTCTGTACCGCCATGAAATCCATGGCGGTAGGCACTATCAGTGCCAGGGAATTCCTTCCATGGCACTGATAGGGGTCTCCCCCACCCCTAGTCCTCTCCCCACACCCCTGACCCCCCTACCACCCTCCAAAGGTGGCAGAACCCCACTCCCCACCCCCCAACATTGACACACACCCTCCCACACGCACACATAGACTACAACCACCACACAAACCCGCACACATACAGACATTCCAACAGACATACACACAGACATACACGCACACATACTCACAGACAGACAAACATGCACACATTTTCCACACACCCAAAACACCCCCGCATGCATACACGCTCTCACATACCCCCTCTAAACACTCACACGCACACCCCCATGCATGCACACAACACCCCCCCACCCCCTTCCCTAACGGACGATCCTCCGGGAAAGAACGGGATCCATGGGGGCTGCTCCGCCGCCAGCACCCCATCACCAGAACACCGCCACACCGAATCATGGAACGTGATTCGGTGGGCGGTGTTCTGATGACGTGTCGGTGGAGGTGGAGCAGCCTCCACTTCCCGGCCGACTGCCAGTATGGCTGCTGGCGGCTCTCCGTCTGTAAAAGGACGGAGGGCTGCCAACAGTCATAATACGCTGCGCGGAAAACCGCCTGCACTGGCAGTCTTCAGCACGGCGGTACCTCGGTTGAAAGGAGGGCCATAGTCCCTTTTAGCAATGTCTCCTCATGGCCTTGCAGCTGGTGATGCAGCAGCACTATTTGGCATGCGAAAGGTGCAGGCCCGCCTCCCCAGTGGTCAGCAGCCGCAGTGTGGACTCCTGCAACACTTAGGCCCTCATTACAACCCTGGCGGCCGGTGATAAAGCAGCGGTAATACTGCCAACAAGCCGGCGGTAAAAAAATGGAATTATGACCATGGCGGAAACCGCTCACACAGACAGCCACTTTAACACACCGATCACCATGGCAATAGCAACAAGTGGTAACCGCCAACAGCCAGGCGGAATACAATGTACCACCCACAGTATGATGACTGGCCTATCCGCCACCTTTACTGGGGCGGTACCAACGACATAAAAAGCACAGTGGAAACAGTACACATAAGGCAAAGGACTCACCTCTGGAGACTCAAGGAAGAACCACGAAGCCATGGAGCCCGAACTGCAGATCTTCCCGATGCTGGTCTACCTCCTCCTACACCAGGAATACCAACGCCGGCGACAATGACCACGGTGAGTACTGCCGCCTAGCACACAGGCGAGGGGGGAGGAAAAAGAGAGTGACACACACACAACACGCAACACCCCCACCCCCAACACCATACACACAACCAGATGCAACAACATCACATTTTCATCTCATACCCCTCAGGAATAATGCAAGGACAAAAGGAATAGATTAAAGTGAGTGTAATACGATAAAATACAAGAAATATGTCCGAAAAATCAAAACAGTATTTACATATATATAAATGGAGGGACACTGCCCAGTCCATAATGTCTGTGGGCCACAGGGCCAATTCACATAGGCCAAGGCCCCACTTGACTCCTGCCTCAACACGGAGAGAACACTGCTGGGGCATCAGGTCAAAAATACACGGGCACCTCAGGGGGAAGGGGAATGGGGGGCATCTCAGCCGGAAGATGGTACAACGCCACTAGTCCTGGAGGGGGCTACATGCCCTCTGCGATGTCCAGGGGAGTGCAAAGCCACAGTCTCTCAAGTAGGTGGTTTTCCCACTGCTTGGTCCAAGGGAGTGCAAGGCCGCAGTCTCTCAAGTGGATGGTTTGCCCACTGCCTGGTCTTGGGGAGTACAAGGCCACAGTCTCTCAAGTGGGTGGTTTGCCCACTGCTTGGATCTGGGGAGTGCAAGGCCACAGTTTCTCAAGTGGGTGGTTTGCCCACTGCTTGGTCCTGGGGAATGCAAGGCCACAGTCTCTCAAGTGGGTGGTCTGGCCACTGCTTGGTCCTGGGGGGAAGTGCAAGGCCACAGTCTCTAGTAGATGCCTTCTTCCACTGGTTCTGGAGGGGGCCTTGTGCTCAATTTGCTTCATCCTGGCAAGGATACGGTGAGTGGATGCCTTCTTCCACTAATTCTGGAGGGGGCCTTGTGCCCAGTGTGCGTCATCTTGGCAAGGATGCGGTGAGTGGATGCCTTCTTCCACTGGTTCTGGAGGGGGCCTTGTGCCCAGTGTGCTTCATCCTGACAAGGTTGCGGTGAGTGAATGCCTTCTTCTACTGGTTCTGGAGGGGGCCTTGTGCCCAGTATGCTTCATCCTGGCAAGGAGGGGGTGAGTGGATGCTTTCTTCCACTGGTTCTGGAGTGGATTTTGTGCCCTGTGATGGAGCACTTGGGGAGTGCAAGGTCACAGTCTCTCACCTGCGTGTCATACCCACAAGATTTGCAGTGGGCAGGATGCATAACACTCCATGGAGGCAGGATTACAGTCCATTATCCGGCAGTGACGGCTGCACAGTCGTGGCAGTGCTGGTGCTGGTTTCGGTGCTGCCAGTGGTGGGGGGAGGCTCCAGCCCTTCCCCTGCAGCCTCGGACGGCTGCCCACTGGGGCTGCTGCTGATGCCAGTGGTGCTGGTGGTGGTGCTGCCAGTGGTGGGGGGAGGCTCCAGCCCTTCCCCTGCAGCCTCGGATGGCTGCCCACTGGGGCTGCCCACTGGGGCTGCTGCCAGTGGTGCTGGTGGCGGTGCATGTGGCGGTGCAGGTGGTGGTGCTGGTGGCTGTGCTGCCAGTTTTGGGGTGGGAGACTGAGGCCTTCCCCTGCAGCCTCAGACAGCTGAAGTGCCATGGTTGGTGGTGGGGGCTCAGATCCTGTCACAGCACCAGGCCTCCTGTCCCTCCTGCATGAAGGGGCAGGCCCTTTGCCCTTGCCCTTAGCAGCTGGTGGTGCTGGTGGCAGTGCATGTGGCGGTGCAGGTGTTGGTACTGCCAGTGGTGGGGGGACGCTCCAGCCCTTCCCCTGCAGCTTCAGATGGCTGAAGCACCATGGTTGGTGGAGGGGGCTCAGATGCTGTCACAGCACCAGGCCTCCTGTCCCTCCTGCCTGCAGGGGCAGGCTGTTTGCCCTTGCCCTTGGCAGCTGGTGGTGCCTCCTTGCCCTTGCCTGGTGGTGGTGCCTCCTTCCCTTGCCCTTGGCAGCTGGTGGTGCCTCCTTGCCCTTGTCCTTGGCAGCTGGTGGTGCCTCCTTGCCCTTGGCAGCTGGTGGTGCCTCCTTGCCCTTGGCAGCTGGTGGTGCCTCCTTGCTGTTCCACTTGGCAGATGGTGCAGGCACACTGCCAGTGCTGATGGGTGTCTCCTTGGAGCCTCTCACACCTGCAGTAACTGCCAAAACTACAGTGGCCGTGGACTGGGTGGCTGGCCTGGGTTCTGCCCAGCCTGCCCGAAGTGAAGGACGGGAGGGAGGGGTAGGGAAGAGGTCAAGGGTGGAGAGGAAAAGCTTCTTAGGGACACTCGGGCGGGAAGTGGGTGAAGGTTTTGGAGTGGAGGAGGAGGGAGTGGTTGTAGGAGGTGTCTGTCTGCTGTGTTTGGGTGCAGGTGTATGGGCTGGATGCTGTTGTGAGGTGGATAGCTGTTGGGTGTCTAAGTGCTTGCGTTTGGGTACTTTGGGAGGCAGGGTCATAAACATAGTAGGAGAGGACACTGGGGACATGTGCATGGATGTGGGGGTGGTGACTGCCAGTGAGGGGCGTGTACTGATAGGCGTGATGGTGGTAGTGGATGAGGATGTAGTGCATGCAGGTGTGAGTGTAGACGCTACTGGAAGGGGGGGTGTTTGACGAGGAGGAGGGGGACACAGTGGAGGCAGTGGATGTTGGTATGTCTGCATCTGGATGGTGTTTGTGTAAGTGCCTGTGGGATGATGTGTGGTGCTTGTGTTTGCCTGACCCCACTCCTGTTGTTGTCCTGGGTGCATGCTGGTCTGAATGTGTACTTGGGATAGGTTGGGGTTCAGGGGAATGGGACTGGGTAGAGGAAGTTGAAGGGGGAAGGCTAGAGAGAAGGACAATGGCTGCCATCAGGGAGGAGGCCAGAACCTAGAATGATCTCTGTTGGGCCGCCACGCCAGTGTGAATGCCCTTCATGAATGCACACGCAGTACTCCATGCATTCATGCCCCCTGCATCGTGCACACAGTGTACTCACCTGTTGGTCTGGAGGCCCAAAAAGCAATTGGTACTGGGGTAGAACCCTATCCACCGGTCTCTCCAACTCCGCAGTGGTGAAGGCAGGGGTCCTTTCCCCAGTGACTCGAGCCATGGTCACCTCCACACACAGGTCACAGCAGCACTTGAAGTGTAGGTCATCTCCTGTTGAAGGTCAGGTAGCAAGTGAGTGAACAGATAGAAAATGGCAGTCACGTCTGCGGCGGTGCGTACCGTCACCGCTGGCGTACATCACCATTGGCTACTCTAACCCATAGGACCCAATGATAACCAATGACGAGTTGCACGGCGGTACTCGACTGCCTCTTGCAACGCCGCAAAACGTCAGCGGCATTACCTCATTTCCACCTGTCCCTCCACAAAGGACAGGCCTCCACTATTTCAGGGGATTGCAGGCCATGGCACCTAACTGTGTCACAGCAGACATAAGCACATTTTGGGACTAAACATCAGCATACTGTTTGTGTCACAACACGCAATGCATTGTACATTGAGGAAATGTTGAAAACTGACCAGATGCTCATCGTTTTGTCCCCTAGATTAGAACTGCTGAGGATGATTAGGAGATGGAGACATCCCCCCCTGTACAGGCCACTGGTGGACTTGGCAACAATTGAGGACAGGCACATTATCCTCACCTACAGACTTGATAGGGTCACAATCCAAGAGCTGTGTGCCCAATTGGAGCCAGACCGGATCTCAGCTATCCATCAGCTCACTGGGATCCCCCCCTTCTTGTGCAAGTCCTATCTGGGTTCCATTTCTTTGGAAGTGGCTCCTTCCAAGTGACAGTGGGCATTGGTATCAGGAATGTCACAGCCAATGTTCTCAAACGTGCTGACCAGAGTGTTGTCTTCCCTGATGAAACACATGCGCAGCTACATCGTATTCCCCCAGGTGGAGGATTTGGCCACAGTGAAAGCTGACATCTATGCAATGGGACATATCCCGAACATTGTTGGGGCAATTGATGGTACACATATTGCCTTTGTCCCCACCCACCCCGGAGAAATTAACAGGTATTCAGAAATCGAAAGAGATTTCACTAGATGAATGTTCAGATAGTGTGCCTGGAGGACCAGTACATCTCTCATGTGAATGAAAAGTATCCTGGGTCTTTGCATGATGCCTATATCCTGAGGAATAGCAGCATCCCATATGTGATGGCTCAACTCCAGAGGCACCGGGTATGGCTAATAGGTGAGCCCATGTTCCCCACCAAGTGTATGTTGGCATATGGGTGTGGGGTTGGCCCTAAGGGTGAGTGTCTGGCTAAGGAGTATCCCTTGATATCTGCAGGTGACTCTGGTTACCCCAACCTCTCACGGCTACTGACCCCAGTGAGGAATCCCAGGACAAGGGCAGAGGAACATTATAATGAGGCACATGGGCGAAGAAGAAGAATTATAGAGCAAACCTTCAGCCTCCTGAAGGCCAGGTTTCAGTGTCTCCATCTAACAGGTGGGTCCTTGTGCTACTCACCCAAAAAGGTGTGCCAGATCATCGTGGTATGTTGCATGTTGCACAACCTTGAGACTCCAGGTGCCTTTTCTGCAGGAGGATGAGGCTGGAGATGGGCGTGTGGCAGCGGTGGAGCCTGTGGCTAGTGATGAAGAGGAGGCAGAGGATCAGGATGTGGACAACAGAACATCTATCATTCGACAGTACTTCCAGCGACACACAGGTAAGACACTGTAACTTCACCTTCCATTGCAGTTTTGTGTTGTAAATTTCCACTGGCAGGCTGCTGTTCCCACTACTATGGCCACTTACTGTACCCTTTGACACGTCTATTCACAGATATCTGTACCCTACTCTGGTTCCTGGTGTATTGACTGCAGCACAATACAGGTCATACCTATGTATACATTACTGTACAGTCTAATTGCAATATGTCTACAGATTGTTAAAGGACTACATACTTAAATAATTGGACATACTACATACTTGTATTTTTTCAAAGGGTGTTTAATTACTGAGAAGTTAATGGGGATGTGCAGTGGGCTTGGGCGAAGGTGGAGGAAACTCCAGGGTATTGTTCCATTCTCTTTGTATCACAGGTGCATTGTCCAAGGGAGCATAGGAAGTGGAGCAATGGCAGTTCAAGGTGGACAGGGTTACAGAGTGGGACACAAGTGTGACAATCAGGGGAGTCTTATTTCCTGGCGGGTGTCTTGGCAATGTTCTCTGGCTTCTGCCTGGATCGCAGGGAACGTTTGCGGGGTGGTTCTCCTTCTGCAGGGGGAGGGGTGCTGGTGGCCTGTTGGTCCTGTGGCCTTCTGTCCACTAGTGGCAGAGGAGGTGGAGGGCTGTTCATCGGTGTGGCTAGTGTCAGGGGCCCGTTGGTGTGCCACTGCTTCCCTCATATTGTTGGCCATGTCTGCCAACACCCCTGCAATGGTGACCAGGGTGGTGTGGATGTCCCTCAGGTCCTCCCTGATCCCTAGGTACTGTCCCTCCTGCAGCTGTTGGATCTCCTGCAACTTGACCAGTATCTGGCCCATCGCCTCCTGGGAATGGCGGTATGCTCCCAGGATGTTGGTGCGTGCCTCCTGGAAAGTCGGTTCCCTGGGCCTGTCCTCCCCCTGTCGCAAAGCAGTGCTCCCAGCTTCCCAGTTGTCCTTTGCCTCTGTCCCCTGAACCGTGTGCCCGCTGCCACTGACCCCAGGTCCCTGATCGTCCTGTGTTTGTGGTGTGGTCTGGTAGTGGTGGGCACACTGCTGATTGATGTGTCCTGGTGTCAGAGGGATGGGCCCACTGGGTGGGTGCTGTGGTGGTGTTTCCTGAGGTGGGAGGCTCTGTGGTGGTATGGGAATGTGGCTGGGTAACCGACTGTCCGGAGGTTCCTGATGGGCCAGGTTGGTCATCCAGATCCAGGCGAGCAGAGCTGCTGTCATCACTGTGGACCTCTTCTGGGGGGGCACTGGTTGTTGCTGGCACCTCCTCTCCGGTGACGTTGGGTGTGGGACCTGTGGGGATGTAAATATAGTGTTAATGTTTCTGCATGTGACATCTTGTGCATGGGTGTGTTGCCCTGTATGGTTGTGAGTGCCCTGTCAGCTTTGCCTTGTGTCAGTAGTTTTTTTGTGGGCTAGGTAGCTCTCTCTAGTGTGCATGCTGTGGTGATGGGTGTCCAATGCGGGCTGAGAGTGATGTCCATGCATTGGTGGTGAATGCAGCGCTGGGTACTGGGATTGGTGGGTTGTGATGGTGGGGTGTATGTGAGGTGGTGGGGTGATGGGGCTGAGGGTAGGGGTGGGTTATGTGATGGCATGCAGGTAGGGGGGTGATAGTAATAAAGATTTGACTTACCAGAGACCAGTCCTCCTGCTACTCCTGCCAGGCCATCAGGATGCAGTATTGCCAAGACTTCCTCCTTCCATGTTGTTAGTTGTGGGGGAGGAGGTGGGGGTCCACCGTCAGTCCTCTGTACAGCTTTCTGGTGTCTTGCAACCACAGAACGCACCTTCCCCTGTAGGACGTCATCCCTTGTTCTGAGTGCTGTCCCACAGAGTTGACCCTGTCCACCATTCTCCGCCATAGCTCCATCTTCCTCGCAATGGGTCTGCTGCACCTGTTCTCCAAATAGCTGTGGCTCTACCCTGATGATGTCCTCCACCATGACCCTTAGCTACTCCTCTGAGAACCTGAGGTGTCTTTGTGGTGCCATGTGTGTAGTGTGAGTGGTGTGTGTGGGGTGATGTGTTTGGGTTGTGTGCTGTGAGGTGCGTGGATGGTGTATGAGTGATGGTGTTCTGAGGCTCTGGTTCTGTGGGTGCTCTTGCTGTGTCTCTCTCTCTCTCAGTTGTCAATTTCTTTGAGTCGTAAAGGGTTGTGGGTAATGTGTGTGTGTGTTTTATAGTGATGTGGGTGTGTGGGTGTGGTGTGTGTATGTGTGTTAGGTGTGTGTAGTTTGAATTGTCCAATGTGGTGTTGTTTTGTGTGTATTTGTATTTTGAGCGCAGCGGTATGTACTGCCAGTGGTTTACCACGTTTGAATGTCCGCCGCAGTGATTCGTGGGTCATAATGCTGTGGACGTAGTTCTATTGGCGTAACGGTGTGGGTTTTGGCATCGCCATTTTATCACTGACCTTTGGGCTGGCGGACTTGTGTTTGTGTCTGTATAGTGACGGACTGCTCTGTGTGGGTCATAATATGGGTAGCGGTATATCACCGCAGTCGCGGTATGTTGCCGGCAGTCGACATGGCAGTAAGCTGAACTTACTGCCAATGTCATAATGAGGGCCTTAGTCCCTTGTAGCAATGTCTCCCCGTGGCCCGCGCAGAAGGTGATGAAGCAGCGCTATTCAGTGCTGGAGAGGGCAGCCCACCTCCCCAGTGGTCAGCAACAGCAGAGTGGACTCCTGGGACACATACTCCCTTGAAGCCATGTCTCCTCGTGGAATTAGCAGTGGGTGATGCAGCAGCATCAAAGAGGTGTGGCCCCGTCTCCCCAGTGGTCAGCAACAGCAGAATGGACTCCTGGGGCACATAGGGCCTCATTATGACCCTGGGGGTCTTCTGACTGCCAGGGTAAATGTGGCGGTATTACTGCAGACAGGCTGGCGATACATACCGCCACATAATGAGATTGGCGGGTTGGTCTATCTCCAGCCCAGCACCGACATAGTACCGCCCATGGCATTATGAGCCGGCCTACCACCATGGTTTTCGTGGCGTTAGCAACGCCATGAAAACCATGGTGGTAGGCCCTACCGGTGACAGGCAATTCCTTCCCTGTCACCGGTAGGCGGCTCCCCCACCCCCCCAACACTCACCTGGCACTCACCCACCCCCCACGATCCAAATTTACCCACCCAACACATAAACTAACCCCTCACCCCCCTCGATCCACTCACTCACCCCCCACTTCCTCCGATCCCCTCACTCACCCCCCACCCCCATACACGCACACACTTGCAGACACATCACACCACACAACTGACCCCACCCCCCACAGCCACACACGCACACATCAGCCCCCACCCCCACTAACGTCACAGTGTCCCTCACCCCTATCCCTGCATACACACACACAGACACAACGCCATGAAAATCATGGTGGTAGGCCCTACGGGTGACCAGGCATTCCTTCCCTGTCACCAGTAGGTGGCTCCCCCACCCCCCCAACACTCACCTGACGCTCACCCACCCCCCTCCATCCAAACTCACCCCAATACATAAACTAACCCCTCGCCCCCCTCAATCCACTCATTCACCCCCCACTTTCTCCGATCCCTCACCCCCCACCCCTATACACGCACACACCTGCAGATAGGCACACACCACACAACTGACCCCACCCCCCACAGCCACACACACACACATCACCCCCTCCCACCCCCCACTAAAGTCACAGTGCCCCTCACTTCCCTTCCCCGCATACACGCACACAGGCACCCACACGCACCACGCATACACCCATTCACTTACACTGGCATATACCCCTTCAAACAAACACTGGCATACACACATTGATACACACATACTTCCACACATACTCACACACATTCTTATACATAATCACACTGACATGCAGACATGCACTCACTTTACCATTCTTACACGCATTCACTCACATGCATACAATCACGCATTCACACACACATTCACACATTCATGCACACACTCAGACACAACACCCCCCACCCTCCCACCACCTCCCCTGTCGGATGCCTGACTTACCTTGTCCGGCGAGGAGGTCGTCCGGCAGGGAAAGTGCACTGCTACCACCAGCAATGACCCGCCAGCAGAACACCGCCAAGCGGTATTACTGGTCATAATACGGCTGGCGGTGTCCTTCTGGCGGGGCAGTGCGGGTGTTAGCAGCGCCTGCTTACCACCGTCCACCACCATGAGCACTACCAGATTTCCACCCTTATTGTGGTAGAAATCAGGCAGTGCTCATAATATGGCGGACGGATGGTAGCCGCCGTGGCGGTATGTTGGCGGCCGTCACCGCGGCGGTAGGCGATATATACCGCTAATGTTATAATGAGCCCCGTAGTCTCTTACAGCAATGACCCCTTGTGGTTGGCAGAGCCGGTGATGCAGCAGAACTATATAGCCTGATAGAAGTGCGTCCCCACCTTCCCACTGGTCAGTAGCAGCAGAGTAAACTCCTGGGACACGTAGTCCTTGTAGCAATGCACACTTGTGGCCCATGCAGTGGGTGATGCAGCTGTGCTATATAGCATGGAAGAGGTGCAGCCCCATCTCGCCAGTGGTCAGCAACATCACGGTGGACTTCTGGGACATGTAGTCCCTTCTAGCAATGTTTTCTCATGGCCTGCACAGTGGGTGATGCAGCAGTGCTACATAGTGTGGGACAGGTGCAGCCCTGTCTGCCCAGTGGTCAACAACAGCAGAGTGGGCTCCTGAGACACGTAGTCCCTTCCAGAAATGTCTCCTCTTGGCCAGTGCATCGGATGATGCAGCACCACTATACAGCATGGAAGAGGGATGCTCCACCTCCCTAGTGGTCAAACACAGCAAAGTGGACTACTGGGATGCATATTCCCTTGTAGCGATGTCTCTTCGTGGCCTGTGCAGGGGGTGATGCAGCAGCACTACATAGCACAGGAGAGGTGCGGTCCTGCCTCCCAGTGGTCAACAACAGCAAAGTGGACTCCTCGGGCATGTAGTCCCTTGTAGCAATGTCTCCTATTGGTCTGAGCAAGGGGTGATGCAGCAGCACTATATAGCATGGGAGAGTTGCCCGCCACCCCAGTGGTCAGCAACAGCAGAGTAGACTCATGGGACACACAGGGGGTCATTCCAACCCTGGCGGTCGGTGTTAAAGCGGCGGCCAACCTGCCAACAGGCAGGCGGTCAATAAAATAGAATTCTGACCCTGGCGGGAACCGCGAACAGAGACCGCCACTTTAACACTCCTACCGCCACGGCGGGACAAACAAACAGTGCGGCGGTCACCGCCAACACACAGACGGGAGCCAATGTACCGCCCACCCTATCACAACTCACCAATCCGCCACCTTTTCCGGGGCGGGAGCCCCGCCGATAAAAACACGGTGGAAACAGACTACGAACGGGAAAACGCTCACCTCTACACACTCCACGAGGAATCTGGACAGCATGGAACCAAAACTACACATCCTACCAGCCATTGTCTACCTGCTCCTCTACCAGGAGCACAAATGCCGGCGCAGAAGACAACGGTGAGTACTGCACCTACGACACAGGGGAGAGGGGAGGAGAAAAGATTACGGGCACACACATACGCGACACACCCACCCTCACCCACAACTACCTACACATCAATGCAGAGCAACAACTCAGAGTGACACCCCCTAAACCCCCCGGAAGAATGCCAAGACAAAATAAAATCATTATGAAATCTAAATATATTGTTAGGCAAAGTTAAAAATTATTTCCAACACCTATAACTATATACACATATGTAAAATGTCCAGTCCAAATTGGCTTTCAGTCATTGTACGTGGGCCAATCGGCCTCAATACATGGGCAAAGCCCACACAGGAGACCCCAATCCATTGGAGAGAACACTGCAGGGGCATCAGATAGAAAAACTACAGGCACCTCAGAGGGAAGGGAAGGGGAAGCACCTCAGCCACATGAGTCCACAACGCCAGATCCACGAGGGGCCTCCATGGCCACAGTCCCATCCTGGGGAGTGCAAAGCCACAGTCTCTTAAGTCTCTACAGTGGGTGGCATGCCCACTGTGCCATCCTGGGGAGTGCAAAGCCACAGTCTCTCAAGTGGATTACAGACTCCACTGGTACTGGAGGAGGCATGGTGCCCAGAGTGCATCGTGCAGCCCTGCCCGACACACATCCGGGCCTGCCCCTTCTGCCAATGGGCCAGCGGTGCTTGACTTGAAGGGCCCAGCGGATCGGTGCAGAGACGGCGGTGCCCAGCGGAGCAGTGCTTGAGATGAAGGGCCCAGCGGAGCGGTGCTTGAGAGGAAGGGCCCAGCGGAGCGGTGCAGAGACGGCGGTGCACAGCGGAACGGTGCAGAGACGGCGGTGCACAGCGGAGCGGTGCAGAGACGGCGGTGCCCAGCGGAGCGGTGCTTGAGATGAAGGGCCCAGCGGAGCGGTGCAGAGACGGCGGTGCCCAGCGGAGCGGTGCTTGAGATGAAGGGCCCAGCGGAGCGGTGCAGAGACGGCGGTGCCCAACGGAGCGGTGCTTGAGATGAAGGGCCCAGCGGAGCGGTGCAGAGACGGCGGTGCCCAGCGGAGCGGTGCAGAGACGGCGGTGCCCAGCGGAGCGGTGCTTGAGATGAAGGGCCCAGCGGAGCGGTGCTTGAGAGGAAGGGCCCAGCGGAGCGGTGCAGAGACGGCGGTGCCCAGCGGAGCGGTGCAGAGACGGCGGTGCCCAGCAGAGTGGTGCTTGAGATGAAGGGCCCAGCGGAGCGGTGCAGAGACGGCGGTGCCCAGCGGAGCGGTGCTTGAGATGTAGGGCCCAGCGGACCGGTGCTTGAGAGGAAGGGCCCAGCGGAGCGGTGCAGAGACGGCGGTGCCCAGCGGAGCGGTGCTTGAGATGAAGGGCCCAGCGGAGCGGTGCTTGAGAGGAAGGGCCCAGCGGAGCGATGCAGAGACGGCGGTGCCCGGCGGTGCCCAGCGGAGCGGTGCTTGAGATGAAGGGCCCAGCGGAGCGGTGCAGAGACGGCGGTGCCCAGCGGAGCGGTGCTTGAGATGAAGGACCCAGCGGAGCGGTGCTTTAGAGGAAGGGCCCAGCGGAGCGGTGCAGAGATGGCAGTGCCCAGCGGAGCGGTGCAGAGACGGCGGTGCCGAGCGGAGCGGTGCTTGAGATGAAGGGCCCAGCGGAGCGGTGCAGAGACGGCGGTGCCCAGCGGAGCGGTGCTTGAGATGAAGGGCCCAGCGGAGCGGTGCTTGAGAGGAAGGGCACAGCGGAGCGGTGCAGAGACGGCAGTGCCCAGCGGAGCGGTGCTTGAGATGAAGGGCCCAGCGGAGCGGTGCTTGAGAGGAAGGGCACAGCGGAGCAGTGCAGAGACGGCAGTTCCCAGCGGAGCGGTGCTTGAGATGAAGGGCCCAGCGGAGCGGTGCTTGAGAGGAAGGGCCCAGCGGAGCGGTGCTTGAGAGGAAGGGCCCAGCGGAGTGGTTCTTGTCTTGAAGGGCCCTGTTCAGCGGTGCTTGTCTTGAAGGGCCCTGTTCAGCGGTTCTTGAGACGGCGGTGCCCTGTTTAGCGGTGCTTGTCTTGAAGGGCCCTGTTCAGCGGTGCTTGTCTTGAAGGGTCCTGTTCAGCGGTGCTTGTCTTGAAGGGCCCTGTTCAGCGGTTCTTGAGACGGCGGTGCCCTGTTCAGCGGTGCTTGTCTTGAAGGACCCTGTTCAGCGGTGCTTGTCTTGAAGGGCCCTGTTCAGCGGTTCTTGAGACGGCGGTGCCCTGTTCAGCGGTGCTTGTCTTGAAGGGCCCTGTTCAGCGGTGCTTGTCTTGAAGGGCCCTGTTCAGCGGTGCTTGTCTTGACTGGCCCTGTTCAGCGGTTCTTGAGACGGCGGTGCCCTGTTCAGCGGTGCTTGTCTTGAAGGGCCCTGTTCAGCGGTGCTTGTCTTGAAGGGCCCTGTTCAGCGGTTCTTGAGACGGCGGTGCCCTGTTCAGCGGTGCTTGTCTTGAAGGGCCCTGTTCAGCGGTGCTTGTCTTGAAGGGCCCTGTTCAGCGGTTCTTGAGACGGCGGTGCCCTGTTCAGCGGTGCTTGTCTTGAAGGGCCCTGTTCAGCGGTGCTTGTCTTAAAGGGCCCTGTTCAGCGGTTCTTGAGACAGCGGTGCCCTGTTCAGCAGTGCTTGTCTTGAAGGGCCCTGTTCAGCGGTGCTTGTCTTGAAGGGCCCTGTTCAGCGGTGCTTGTCTTGAAGGGCCCTGTTCAGCGGTTCTTGAGACGGCGGTGCCCTGTTCAGCGGTGCTTGTCTTAAAGGGCCCTGTTCAGCGGTGCTTGTCTTGAAGGGCCCTGTTCAGCGGTTCTTGCGATGGCGGTGCCCTGTTCAGCGGTGCTTGTCTTGAAGGGCCCTGTTCAGCGGTGCTTGTCTTGAAGGGACCTGTTCAGCGGTTCTTGAGACGGCGGTGCCCTGTTCAGCGGTGCTTGTCTTGAAGGGCCCTGTTCAGTGGTGCTTGTCTTGAAGGGCCCTGTTCAGCGGTTCTTGAGACGGCGGTGCCCTGTTCAGCAGTGCTTGTCTTGAAGGGCCCTGTTCAGCGGTGCTTGAGATGTGTCTCCAGGGCACCATATCCGGCCAATGTATGGAGTTCACTCGCCATCCGACTTCTCCCTTGCGGGGCCCTCCTGTGCTGGAGTCCCGGGCCCGTGGGTGTTCTCCTTCACACCCAGAATGGGGCAGGTGGGGCCCTCCTGGGCAGCTCGCCTGCTGCCGGACTTGTCGGCCGTGCTGCCCTTGCCATCCTTCCGTGAATCTCTGTGGCCCTTGCCTCCCTTTGTAGATGTGCCAGGTGGCACCCCACTTCCTGACGGTGCCAGGGTAGTGCCTTTTGAGGCTGCCGTCTCTGGCCTCTCGCGTCGTGCCTTGCCTTTTTTGGATTTTTTCCCAGGGGGTGGGCTGGCTGTCCCTTTACTGCTGGCCGATGTGGCTGCCCTTGAAGGTGGTGGACTCCAATATCCATGGACTATGGTCCTTGTAGGTCCAGGGGTTGTGGTGGCTGAGGTGCTGATTGGACTCTTACGAGATGGAGGGGGTGGGTCAGGTGATGGAAAGAGGTTAATTTTCGACAGGAAAAACTTTTTAGGAGCAGTGGGAAGGGTAGGTGCAGTGGGTATGGGAGTGGAGGAAGAGGATGTGGTTGTAGGAGAGTTAAGTGTGCCGTCTCTGGGTGCATGTGCTTGTGACGGAGGCTGTCGTGAGGTGGATGACTGTTGGGTGTGTGGCTGCCTGCGTTTGTGTGGTTTGGAAGAGGGGGTGACAGACACACTGGGAGAGGACACTGGGGACGTGGAAATGGCAGTGGGGGTGGTGACTGCACGTGTGCGGAATGTTCTGGTGGGTGTGCTGGTGATGGACGTAGTGGTGATGATGTTGTGCATGCAAGTGTGAGTGGAGACGTCACAGGGAGGGAGGAGGGGGACACAGAGGAGGCAGTGGCTGTTGGTATGTCTGCATGTGGCTGTTGCTTGTGTGAATGCTTGTGTGATGTGTGGTGCTTATGTCTGGATGAGCTGCCCTTGGGTGTTGAGGTGTGTGCAGGCTGGTCTGTAGGTGTGTCTGGGATAGGCAGAGGAACAGGGGAGTGGGACTGGGTGGAGGAAGTTGGAGGAGGGAGGCAGGAGACAGAGACAATGGCTGCCGTCAGTGCTGAGGCCAGAGCGTTGAACGATCGCTGATGGGCAGCCTGACCCGAATGAATGCCCTCCAGGTATGCATTGCTCCGGTGCACCTCCCTTTCTACCCCCTGGATGGCATTCAAAAGGGTAGACTGCCCAACAATGAGCGTCCTGAGGAGGTCAATGACCTCCTCACTGAGGGCAGCAGGGGTAACTGGGGCAGGGCCTGAGGTGCCTGGGGTGAAGGAGATGCCCGCCTTCTTGTGCGAGCGGGCACGGCGCAAACGCTGAGGGGCTGCTGGGAGGGTGGAGCTGGTGCGCTGGGTGGCGGCTGTACCTGTTGTTGCGGTGGGCATGGATGTTGCCGCCACCACAAGGGAGCTCCCTTCCGAGGACGTGTCTGTGTCGCTGATGTCTCCACGTGTCCCCGTTGTGGAGCTCCCCTCGCCCTCCGTCTCACTGGTGACCTCCGAGATGGCCCTCCAGGGCCATGTGAGATGCAGCTCCCTCGTGCTCCGATGCCACTTCTCCTCCGCCTGATGATGCTAATGCACACATGAACAGGAAGACCAACAAAAAAAGGGGGGGGGAAATAAAGACATGTTGAGTGCATGCATTGGCAACACAGTTGGCGGAGAGGACAGACACAGAAGCCCCCTGCACTACGCCGCGCACTTGGGGTACACTACTCAATCATTGGGACCTGGCCTACAAGCCTATGGACGACAAGTGCACACATAGGTGCACAGGGCCATGGATAGCTGTACTTGGCACCCTACAGAGGTGGGGGGCGGGGGCACAGGGCCATGCCTTACGGAGGGGCCTAGCCTACAGAAATCGCCCTGGCCTAGGGATACCCACAGTCCTCCTCCCCCACCCAGACGCCTCCACTGCGCACTAAGATAGCAGAATGTGCTAGTACTCACCCCCTTGTGTCTGCTGTGATGTCCTCACGCGCCCATCCAAATCGGGGTAGGCCACCGCCAGGATCCTAGACATCAGGGGGGTCAATTGACGAGTGGCACCCCTCCTACGTTGGGAGGCCATCCCCAGCAGAGCCTCCGCGGTCTTCCTGCTCCCGCGGCGGATGTCCTCCCACCTCTTGCGGCAGTGGGTGCCCCGTCTGTTGTGGACCCCTAGGGTCCGGACGTCCTTGGCGATGGCACGCCAAATGTCGATTTTCTGATGGGCGCTGACCTATGTGACATGTACAGGGGGAGAAAATAAAATATCATCACCTTCTGCATGCTCAATGTGAGTGGCCCCCCATCCCCACCCTTGCCATGTGGCACATGCTCTCATCTGTCGTTTGATGCATGCCTCAATCGCTCCCCTCCCCACCATCGTTCATTCACCCCACTCAACCCAGGCATTGGCCATAAAGCATGGTCCCAGTGTACTTACCTGTTGGTCTGGAGGACCGTAGAGTAGCGCATACTGGGGGAGGACCCCATCCACAAGTTTCTCCAATTCTTCAGAAGTGAAGGCAGGGGCCCTTTCCCCAGTCGCAGCAGCCATTTTCTCTTCCAGACCGAGGTCACAGCAGCACTTGCAGTATAGGTCCTCTCCTGTGGATGATCAGGTCTCGAGTGATTAAGCTGATAGAAAATGGCGGTCACGCCCGCGGCGGTGCGTACCGCGGCGGTGCGTACCGCGACCGCCTGCGCACATCTTCATTGGCTCCTGAAACCCATAGGGTTCAATGTTAACCAATGCGGCTTTGCACCGCGGTCTTTGACCGCCTACCGCCACGGTGTGCCACGCCAGCGCATTGACCTCACATCCCATTGTAACACCTCACAGGTCAGGCAGCCGCCATTTCAAGGGCCCACATGGCTTAAATTCTACTGCGTCACACATGCCTAGGCCTTGCATCGCCACTCATACAAGCCATTCAATGCATAGAGAATCGTGTACTGTGCAAGCTGTAGGAACGTACCTGTGGGTTGATTGACTCTGTGCTCGCTGTTGTCCTTCCTAGGCACCGTCCGCTGGGATTTGCGAGGAGATGGAGGAATGTTCCTGTGTACAGAACGCTGGTGGACCTGTCGACAATGGAAGAAAGACATGTCATATTGACATACAGGCTTGACAGAGCCACTATACAGGAACTGTGTGCCCAGCTGGAGCCAGTCCTGATGTCACCCATCCGCCAACCCACAGGGATTCCCCCTCTAGTGCAGGTTCTGTCAGTACTCCATTTTTTGGCAAGTGGGTCATTTCAATCAACAGTGGCCATGTCATCAGGGATGTCTCAGCCTATGTTTTCAAAGGTGTTGTCCAGAGTGTTGTCTGCCCTGATGAAATACATGCAGAGCTACATTGTTTTCCCTGAGGTGGGCGATTTGGCTACAGTGAGGGGTGATTTCTATGCCCTTGGACATATTCCCAAAATCATTGGTGCCATTGATGGGACCCATGTGGCTTTGGTACCCCCCAGAGAAAGTGAACAGGTGTACAGGAACAGAAAAAGTTATCATTCGATGAATGTCCAGGTGGTCTGTTTGGCTGACCAGTACATCTCCCATGTAAATGCCAAGTTCCCTGGGTCAGTGCATGACGCATACATCATGCGAAATAGCAGCATCTCTTACGTGATGGAACTACTTCAGAGACACCGTGTGTGGCTAATTGGTGACTCTGGTTTAGACCAACCTGTCCTGGCTACTGACCCCAGTGCGGAATCCCAGGACAAGGGCAGAGGAACGGTACAATGAGGCCCATGGGAGAACTAGGAGTGTGATCGAGGGAACCTTTGGCCTCCTGAAGGCCAGGTTCAGGTGCCTCCATATGACAGGTGGGTCCCTAATGTACTCACCAAAGAAGGTGTGCCAGATCATCGTGGCCTGCTGTATGCTTCAAAACCTGGCTTTGCGACGCCAGGTGCCTTTCCTGCAGGAGGATGGTCCAGATGGTGGTGTTGTGCCAGCTGTGGCCCTGTGGAGAGTGAAGAGGAGGAAGATGATGAGGACGACACAGACAACAGGGACACAGTGATACAACAGTATTTTCAATAACACACAGGTAAGAATCAACACCGGCATTTTACATTTACTTACAGTCTCCTGCCTCTCTACTGTCTGAGTTTCCCCCCAGTGTATGTTGACTGAGTTGTGACTTTCCCTTCCAATTTCAGAGATGTGGGCCCCACTGAGTGACCTCGGCTTTGTTTCCCCATGGACTACAGCTGTGTGACAGTGGTATGTTGTCATCACAATGTAACTGGACATTTTGGCACGGTTATGTCTAATACATTTGTTCAAAATACAGGCAGACTCCAGATTATTTTTGTGCAATAAGTGATTTTATTGAAGTGCTCAATTTAGGGACATAGTTGAAAATCGGTGATGGGTGATGGTGGAGGAATGTCCATGGCAGAGTCCAGATTTTCAGTCTCACAGGTGCATTGTCCATATGCCTGTGGAAGGATGGAGCAGGGGCAGTTTAAGGTTGGACAGGGAGACAATGTGGGACAGTGGGATGACATCAGGGGGTATCCTTTGCTGGCGGGGGTCTTGGCATCCTACTCTGTCTTCTTCCTAGATCTCAGGCCCTGCTTGCGGGGTGGTTCTCCTTCTGCAGGGGGCCTCCTGTCCACTAGCGCCGGCAGAGGTGGTAGGCTGTTCCTGGTCCATGCTAGTGACAGGGGCCCTTTGTGGTGCCACATGGTCCCGCAATGTGGTGACAATCTGGTTGAGAGCCACGACGATGGTCCCCATTGCGGAACTAATGCTTCGGAGTTCTTCCCTGAACCCCATAAACTGTTCCTCCTGCAGTACCTGGATCTCCTGGAACCTGGCCAGTACCGTAGCCATTGTCTCCTGGGAGTGGTGGTATGCTCCCATGATGGAGGAGAGGGCTTCGTGGAGAGTGGGTTTCCTAGGCCTGTCCCCCCCCTGTCGCACAGCAGCCCTCCCAGTTCCCCTGTGTTCCTGGGCCTCCGTCCCCTGGACTGTGTGCCCACTACCACTGCCCCCAGGTCCCTGTTGTTGTTGGGGTGGTGGGTTAACCTGGGTTCCCTGTAGTGGTGGACACACCGCTGATTGACGTGTCCTGGAGACAGAGGCATGGGCCCGCTGGGTGGGAGCTGTGCTGGTGTTCCCAGAGGGGGTTAGGTCTGCTGTGGCTTGTGGCTGTGTGAGGGGAACCGACTGTCCAGAGGTCCCCGATGGGCCGGGCTGGTCATCTGGGTCCAGGGAGACGGAGCTGCTGTCATCACTGGGGGCCTCTTCTGGGGGTGGGATGGACATTTCTGGACCCTCCTGGTCGGTGTGGTGGCGTTCGGGTCCTGCAGGGGTATAAGAGTATGGTTATTGCTTCTGTGTGTGCCATATCGTGCAATGGGTGGGTGGCCGTGTACCCCAGTGCTGGCATTCCCTTGTGGGGGCTGTTGTGACGGTGGCTTGTGGGGGAGATGGGTATGTGCAGTGGGCATGCTTAGGTGATGGGTGTCCATGCTTTGTGGACGCATGCAGGGCTAGGTGTTGGGATGGGTGGGTTGTGATGGTGAGACATTTGCAAGGAGTTGGTGTGATGGGGGTGAGGGTGGGGGTATGATTTGGCATGCAGGTGGGGTGGGGGGATGAAGTAGTGAAGATTTGCCTTACCAGAGTCCATTCCTCCAGCTACTACTGCGAGGCCCTCAGGATGCAGGATGTCCGCCGCCAGTCTTCTGCACCGCGATGTTGTGCCTTGATACCATGGAACGCACCTTCCCCCGTAGGTCGTTCCACCGCTTCCTGATGTCGTCCCGATTTTGTGGATGCTGTCCCACAGCGTTGACCCTGTCCACTATTCTTTGCCATAGCTCCATCTTCCTGGCAATGGTGGTGTGCTGCACCTGTATCCCGAAGAGCTGGGGCTCTACCCAAACTATTTCCTCCACCATGACCCTGACTTCTGCGTCTGAAAACCTGGGGTGTCTTTGGGGTGCCATGGGGTGGTGTGGATGAGGTGTGGGGTGGTGTATGTGTTGATGAGTGTGGTGAGTGTGGTGGTGTGTGGTGTTTTGTGCATGGATATTGTGTGGGTGATGGTGTGGTGTGCCTCTGTGTGATGGTGTTCTCTATTCTGTGCTGTCTCTCTCTGGCCTTCGGTCGGATTTTTGGGTCGTAGGGGTTTGTGGGTGATGTGGGTGTGTGTTTTATATTGTATTGGGTGTGTGGGAGTGTTGTGTGTATGTGTATCAGGTGTGTGTATTTTGAATTGTCCAATGTGGTTGTGTTTTGTAAAGGTGTGTGTTTTTTGACCGCAGCGGTGTGTACCGCCAATGGAATACCGCGGTTGAAAGACCGCCGCGTGGATTTGTGGGTCGGAATGGCAGGGGCGTATTTCTGTTGGCGTGACGGTGGAGGTTTGGTCATCGCCAGTTTTTCGCTGGCCGTTGGTGTGGCGGACTTTTGTGGATGTCGGATTTTTGGCGGTTTGCCAGTTGCGGGTCAGAATGACCATGGCGGTTTACCGCGGCGGTGTTATGGCGGGCTTCTGACCGGCGGTAAGTGCCTTTTACCGCCGAGGTCAGAATGACCCCCATAGACCCTTGTAACAATGTCTCCTTGTGGCTCCTGCCTCGGGTGATGCAGCAGCACTATATAGCGATAGAGAGGTGCAGCCCACCTCCCCAGTGGTCAGCAATAATAGAGTGGACTCCTGGGACAAGTAGTCACGTTTAGCAATTTCTCCTTGTGGCCCACACAGCGCGTGATGCATTGGGCCTATGTAGTGCTGGAGAGGTGCGGCCCCACCTCCCCAGTGGTCAACAACAGCAGATTAGACTCCTGGGACACGTAGTGCCTTGTAGCAATGTCTCCTTGTGGCCCACGCAGCAGGTGATGCAGCAACGCTATAAAGCATAGGAGAGGTGCAGCCCAACCTTCTCAGTGGTCAGCAACATCAGAGTAGACTCCTAGGATATGTAGTCCCTTCTAGCAAAGTCTCTTTGTGGCCCACGCTGCGGATGATGCAGTAGCACTATATAGCATCGGAGAGAAGCAGCCCTGCCTCTCTGGTCATCAGCAATGGCAGAGTGGACTTCTGGGACACATAGGCACTCATTACAACCCTGGTGGTCGGTGACAAAGTGGTGGTAATATCGCCAACAGGCCGGCAGTAACAAAAATGGAATCATGACCATGATGGAAACCACTCAGACGGACAGCCACTTTAACACACCGACCGCTAGGGCGGAATCAACAAGCACCACTGCAGTAACCACCAACAACCAGGTGGAAGACAATGTACAGCTCACTCTGTTTTGACCGGTCTATCCACCACCTTTTCCGGGGCGGTACCAACAGCATCAAAAGCCTGGGGGAAACAGAAGTCAAAGGACTCACCTGTGGAGACTCAGGGAACAACCATGACGCCATGGAGCCCGAGTTGCAAATTTTTCCCATGCTCTTCTACCTTCTGCTACATTATGAACACCAACGCCGGTGAAGACGACCACGTGAGTACTTCTGCCTAGCACACAAGGGAGGGGGGAGGAAAAAGAGAGTGACACACACACGCAACACACACCCCCCACCCCCAACACCATACACACAACCAGAAGCAGCAACATGACATATCTACCCCTTAACCCTCAGGAATAATGCAAGGGCAAAATGATTTGAAGAAAGTGAGTGTAATACGATAAAATACTAAGAATAAGTGTGTCGTAGTTTGGACTCTTGCCCTGGGCAAGACTGCTGGTTTGGGGATGACAGTACTTATGTTTGTAGGTGACTATGCCTGTCCTACAACAAGTCGCAACTGTAGTCCCAACCCTTCCGGCTCACTAGCAGTACCTCACCAACAATCCAAACAGTCGAAGGTGTTTTGTGGCAGCATTTACGCATGGACTCAGAAGTATGACATCTCAGGGAATGTCGTGGTTGAACGGAGATTACCCCTTTCTCACAGATATATTATATATCAATCAAACACAGGCAATAACACAGATGCAGTAATGTTTCAGTAGTTTTTATTCAACATAACGCGGTAAATCATATTGGCTGCAATGATTAGGATAATGAACAGTACAAGAGATAAAATTGTAAAGATGAGGGTCATGATTATGAATACCCCCACCATCTTGTAATAGCATAGGAAGACATGAAGCATATCATTTGACTGCGTACCCTATCATAATAGGCCTAACCTTCTACCTAGAGGAGAGCTGGGTATGTTAAACCTAACCGGACAATGCCATGTCCGTGGAAGGAGCCCCCAACCCTGGTTAACTTGAATGAGGTCTCGAGCTCAGGCTTCAGCAGAACACAAAGGCGGTCATTATGAACACGGCGGGAAACACCGCCGACGGTCATGCCAGCGGTGAACAGAATCCCGCTGTTGGCTGTGAATGGAAACTCGCCATACAATGAACGAATATTCCAACCCCGCCAAAAATCACCAGACCACCACTCCCTGCCATGACCCTGTTGGCGGGAATCCCGGACCTCCCCACCCCACCACCACAAAGCACACCCACATTCCGCCCTCCAAATATTGATGCACAAATCACCTTGGCGGACCGTGGAGGCCGGACGACCATTGCCGGCTGCGCCCGCCACGGGCGGCAAGTGGACTCAACAGCAAGAAGTGCACACATTGGATAGGCATATGACCCACACACCTGACACACATCCAAAACCCCATAAAACACCCCAGACACACCCCACAATCCTTTCCAACGAAACCAGGCCAAGAAGACGGAGAGCACCAGAGATAGACAGTGAACTCCAGCATACAGGAGACACACACCGACCCACAGCAGAGCACCCTCTCCTCATTCCCAGCCCCGACACCAATCACCACACTTACCATGTCACCCCCCAAACATCCACGCTTCACCGAAAGGGAGTTAAGGACCATGGTGGACGAGATCTTGAAGGGGGAGCCAGAAATATTCGGGGCTTAGGTGCAACACACACCCATCACAAGGAAGATGGAGCCATGGCAGACTATTGTGAACAGGGTCAATGCAGTGGGACACCATCCACGCATCAGAAACGACATCTGGAAGAGATGGAACAACCTGCGGGGGAAGGTCAGGGGCATGGCATCAAGGCACCACATTGCAGTGTAGAAGACTGGGGAGGACCACCACCAACATCACCAGAATACACAGACTGGGAGGAAAGGTACTAGCCATCCTGCACCCTGAGGGACTCACTGGACGCACTGGAGGAATGGTCTCGGGGGAGTCATCAACATATACCCCATATACACCATACCTGTAATGCATGCACCACCCCACCCCACCCACACCCACCAGGACCAACATCCCACCCAGGCATCAGCCACTAAATCCACCCCCCCTGCATGACCACAAACCCACTAACAGGCCCACATCCCTCCCCCTGTGCACAGTCACCTACCCCTGCACGTACCCACAATGGAACGACACCCCCCCACCACAATGCAACCCCACACTGGTGCTAAATGCAATTTCAACCTCACAAAGGCACCCTGGAAGGCCACTGAAAGTAACACCAGCACAAAATAACCCAGTCCTGTTCACCTCAAACGTTCATGCAGCTGTAACAGACATGTTTATGTCCCCCAACAGGCACCACCACCTATGCACCCCTAACTGACGGGACAAGGAGTGCCAGTGCCCCCAGGGAGACAGAGGCACCTCACAGGACACTGGTGAAGGATCCCTGGACACCGATGAGCAGGCAGGCCCCTCACACAGTCCTGGACTCTCGCCATGCAGCAGCCCCACCCAGGAAACCATTGTCACCCCTACCACTCAGTCAAGACCAGCAGCCCAGGGCAGGCGTCCCCACACCAGTGTATCCAGGCCACAGACTGGTAGAACCCAGGTACAGAGGCCACAGTCTCCCACTCCGAACATGCAGGAAGGCGAGGGCCCCAGTACAAGTGGTACTGCCAGACCTGTGCAGGGGACACAGGCACAGGGGGCTAGGGCAAGTACAAGGGTCCAGTGGGCCGGGGGGAGACCACAGGATGGATGCAGCAGCCCAGGACGTGATATCAGAGGTATTGGGGGCCTACCAGCATACCCATGACAGGTTGTAACAGATTGTGTCCACCCTGGAGCACAGTCAGAGGATGCAGCAGGAACACCACCAACAGGCCATAGAGCAGTGGAAAGAGCACAACGCCACAAAGTCCACCACAGCAGGAGCACTGCTGCAGCTGGTCAAAAACCAGTCTGACACCACCACAGGACAAGAGGCACCCACAACAGCACCGGACAACCAGCATCAGATTACCCCATCAGCAGAAACTTCCCAGGAACTAACCTCACAGGAAACCCAAGGGCCTACCATGTCATCCCCTGAACATCAACAGCAGGCGCCCAAACGTTCCCTCAGGCCAAGATATGGCACTGGAACCCCAGCTGAGAACAAGGCCCCCTTCAAAAAGTAACTGAGCAACAATATGCACTGCAACCATCCCACCCAATCACCAACCACACATTGCTAAGAGGCAATATGAACTACTGTAAGACAAGATCGACCCATCAATACTACCAACAAGGCTGCCACAATGTTGGTCTTGAGCACACCCCCCCTTACGACTTGCCATCACTGTAAATAGCGCTATTCACTCACTTCAATCAATAAAACACATATCACAATTGTAACACTGTCCCCTGTGTGAAATTGTGAAAAAAGTGAAGTATGGATACAACTGGCAGAGAACTACTTTATTGTCAAATCTGTGCATGAAGGGAGTCCTGTGTGCCTAAATGGTGGCAATGAGGAAAAGCATATAATTTCAATCTGTCCATGCAGAAGTGGGCCATGTATCGCCTATCATTACCAACCCCCCCTATTTGACTGAGCACACTGACAGTATTTGTCACAAACCCCAATGTCAGGCCCAAGTCCCACACATTTACTGGAAGTAGAGTTGTATCAGTTGGTTCCTGGAATTGACATCTTCCCCTTCCTCATCATCACCATCACTCTCATCACCTCTATGAGGTAGCTGATCAGAACCTACAGCACCCTCTGCCTCCAAGAGGGGTATAGAATGTCTCACTGCCACGTTGTGCAGCATGCAGCAGGCCACCACTATTCTACACACCTTATCAGGCCCATAGGCCAGAGAACCTCAAGAGATATGTAGACAACGAAATATAGCCTTCAGGACACCTATAGTTCGCTCTATCACCCTCCTAGTACCGTCCATGGGCCTCATTGTAATTTCTCTTTGCATCCGTCCTGGGATTCCTCACTGGTGTCAGGAGCCAACGAAAGTTTGGATAGCCAGAATCACCTAGAAAATGGTGCAATACAGAGTCGTCATTGTTATGCCCCTTAGTCAGACAGGCTGGTTCTCTGCAATGTGTCAGTTAGTGACAGGCACACTTACCTATGATCCACCCTCTGTCCTCTTGGAGTTGTTACATCTTCTGTGGCACACTTCTGTTCCTCAACACAAAGGAATCATGGACTGAACCTGGGAACATGGCATTCACATGTGAGATGTACTGGTCTGCAGTACATACCAATTGGATGTTCATGGAGTGAAAGTTATTTCTATTTCTGTACACTTGTTCACTCACTCTTGGGGGTATGATCGGTATGTGGGTGCCTATAACATGGGTGTTGGCAAAGGCATAGAATTCTGACTTGATGGCAGGAAGGTCAGTACTTTGGGGAAACCTCACATAGGACTGCAGATGTCATACAAATGCATTCAGAAATCTTGTCAGTACCAAGCTGAACATTGGCTGTGAAAGTCCAGCACCCATGCCCACGGTCACTTGAATTGAGCCCGTGGGCAGGAAATTGAGTGCTGAGAGCACCTGCACTTCATTTGGGATGGCATGCTGATTATTATTTCCTGGAGTTAGTGCAGGATCCAGTAAAGCACAAAGTTCCTGAACTGTTGCACGTGTGAGTGTGTAAGTGATTATGATGTGACACTTCACCATGGTCCTCATATCCACAATTGGTATGTACACCAATGGTGCCCTTCCTCGCCACAAGGGTCGGTACCTACACGGGGTTTAAAAAAGGTGTGATGAAGACACATACATAGGCACACTTGTCAGCATTTGTGCACTGCATTGTTCATTGTAGTGTCTCTACATTAACTGCTACCTGACAGATATACATGTACATCACAAGGAGGGAACAGAGTATTTCATGTGTGCTACAATACTAAATGGACAGAGGACTAGGTGCTTCACGTGGCTAGTAGGGCCTGCATTGTGAGAAGTATTTAATTTTAGATGCATAGGTCATGGCAAATGTCTGCCCACTGTAATTCTGCCCTTTCGTTGTGGAAGTGACCTCTTACCGCTAGTGGTTGACGTCACTGCGTAAGGCGGTGTTTACCGCCGTTCGCACCCTCATTGCGTACCATGGATGCCAATGGGGAATCCTGGCATATCATGATCGCCGCCGGCGGTGACCGTGCACACCGCCGCGGAACGTACGCACGTTCGTCATTGTTTATTCACTTGACTCCCTGATCTCGTGCCGACAGGTACTCCAATGTGCGTACTGCTGTGGCCTGCCTCTGGCTATGGATGTGCCTCGTGTTGCAGGGGAAAGGGCCCCGGCCTTCACCCAGGAGGAACTGGAGAAGCTGGTGGCTGGGGTCCTGCCCCTGTATGCAAAACTGTACGGACGGCCAGAGGTACAGGTGAGTCTGGGTTTGGGGGGCACTGTGTGTGTGTAATGGATGGTGTTGATAGGACATATGTGTGCACCACTGTGCCTGCATGGGCCATGGTGCATGGCATGCTCCATGCGTATGTCCTGCATGTCTGACAGTACTGTCCGTCCCATAGTGGACGATTAGCCAGCTGTTCCTATCGTGCAAGTGCCTGACCCCTGTGTTCCATTTCTGTGTCGCCCTTTTAGGTCAGGCCCACTAGAAAAGGGCACTTTGGCATGCCGTCGCCAAGGAGGTGCGGACATTGGGGATCTACAACCAGCGGAGCACCCACTGTAGAAAGAGGTGGGAGGACCTGTGGTGCTGGGCGCATAAGATCAGTGAAGCCCAGCTGGGGAAGTCCTCCCAACGTGGAAGGGGTGCCCTTCGGCAAGTGACCCCCCTCATGCGACGGTTCCTAGTGGCGGCATACCCAGACCTGGATGGGCGCTTGAAGGCTGCACAGCAGTCACAAGTGGGTGAGTACTCATTTCACATACTTCAGTCTGGAATGATGTCCAGGTGTGCATTAGGGTTCATGCTGCTTAGAGGCAGGGACTTTGACTGATGTCCATCAACTTTATGGTCCCCAAAGGGTGTAGGGGTGTCAGGTCTCCCATACGTCACATCCTTAGTTATTCCAGGTGATGGGTGTAGAGCAGTACTCTGGTCAGTAGTCAGGGTCATGGCAATGGGCATAGTGTACAGTGCTGCCTGTTGGGTGTGTCTTCTGGGTGGGTGCATGTCTGGCCATTATGTACCTCCATTCAGCTATTTACAAGTGTCTCTCCTGTTTTGTCTCCCCATCCCTGTTCTCTTGTGTTGGTTTGGTACAGCATCAACATCTGGCGAGGGAGCTGAGGCACTGGCAAGTGGGAAGGCAGCGGCCCACTGATCCTCGGAGTCAGAGACAACCGATGCCCAGGGGACCAGTGAGTGGGAGGGCAAGGTGAGTTCCATGGGGGAGGCAACTACCACAGGAGGTAGTGACTCCGAGACCTCCTCCGATGGGGGCTCCCCGGCGGTGGCGGACCCTAGTGGCCACACCACTACTGTGACATCTTCCGCCACCCCCATTCCATCACCGCCCTCCCTTCTGCTCCCCACCAAGTTGCTCGTGCCCGCCCACCCAGAAAGGTGGGCGTCTCCTTCGCTCCAGGCACCTCCTCCCCTGCCCCAGTCAGCCCTGCTGCCCTCACAGAGGAGGCTATTGACCTCCTGAGAACCTTCTCTGTAGGGCAGACAACCATCATCAATGCAATCCAGGGGCAGCATCAGAGGTGCAGAAGACAAATGCCTATCTGGATGGCATTCACGGTGCTGTGTCTGCCCTACAGAGATCTTTTCAGGCTCTGGCCTCCTCTCGGACGGCAGCCAGTTTCCACGGCCATTCCGTCCCCCCTCCAACCTCCTCTACCCCTTGCAGCACCCCACTCCCTTCACACAATTCAGACACGCAGTCAAGCACATCAACACACAAGAAACACACTTCTAAACACAAGCACCACACCTCCCACCACAAGCATTCACACAGCCAACAGACACATGCACACACAACAATATCCACTTCCCCCAGTGTGCCCACCTCTTCCGCCTCCCTGTTTGTCCCCTCTACATCCACACCCTCATGCACTGCACCTTCAGTCACTGTTGCTGATCCTCTTCCTTCACTCACCACAATAGCAGTCATCCATACATGCACCCCATACACCACACCTGCACTCACCACCCCTAATGTAGTTGACACATGCAGCACACTCACCAGACTTGCAGACACCCACACAACATACATCCACACTAGCTGTCTGTCTTCTCCCACTGTGTCCACCCCTCCTCCAAAAACGCCCAAACACACCAAGACACCCACCCATCAGACATCCACCACACCACAGCATACTGTCCAGTTACCTGCACCAACTACATGCACCCCTACACCACATACATCCACACCCTCTGCCTCCACTCCCACGCCCTCATCCACGACCACCTCAATTGATCCGAAGAAACATTTCCTCTCCCATGCTGACCTCTTCCAACCCACTGGCCCACCCTGTCTTGTCTCCAAACGTGCTCACCTCCTTGCCCTTTCCACTCCTTCCACATCACAGCCCACCCCCGTCCGCCCTTCACATTTCTGTGCCCCTTCCCCAGATAAAAAAAAGGCCCGGACTGAGCCGAGTCCATCTAGCTCCACCCGATCTAAACAGCCCCCACCCCCTTCAAAGGACAAACCCACCCCCCTTCACCTTCCAAACGAAGGTCCAAGGCCCATTCCCGTCGCAAATCCCCACCCCACCACCCCCTGCCCGGTTTCGTGAGGTGCCTGGATGCCCATATGTTGCCCCATTAGGTGGAGTACCATGCACTTGTGGGAGTCAGGTTGGGTCTGTTGTGGCCCATGACAATTGTAGCAATACGGACTGGCCATTGGCCCTGTTTGGACTGTTTGGCTCTGTGAGCTTCACATTAAAGTTTCTGTGTCGCCTGTGTTTCGGGTGCAGCACGCCGTTGAACCCTGGTCTTTTGTTTCATTGTTCATGGGAGTGGGGCATTTGTATGTACTATGGTAAAGCTGGATTAGCCTTGTGTCGGGTAAGTACCTCTTGCTGTGGGGTGTATGATGTGTGCTGACGTGAGGGGTTGGGGAGCGTAGCAAGGTGGGTGGGTATGTGACTGTGCCCTTTCTTCTCTTGTTCAGTAGGTTGCAGTACTTACCGTCATTGTCTTCACCGGCGGTCTTGGTAGTGGAGGTATATGGCAAGGAGCAGGGCTGGCATGATCTGCAGCTCTCTATCCATGTCTGCTTCAGTGCGTTGTGTGGGCCTCCAGTGAGTGTTTCCTTATATTTGGTTCATTTCCGCCTGGCTTTGTGATCCCGCCCTGGAACTGGCGGCGGACTGGTGGTTCATTATTTGATGGGCAGGTTAGGCCTTTCCGTCTGCCTGTGGGTGGAGTCTGCCATCGTCGTCAGCACTCCTCTACTGACGGTGGGTGGTTTGCAGGATGCCTGTGTTTAGTTTGGTTCATTATTTGGCGTTCCGGCCCGCTCCTCTGTTGGCGGTTTCTACCACCACCGCCAGCGGTGCTGAATGGACCGCCATGTTCATAATGAGGGCCAAAGTCTGGGTCAGCGTCAAGGCGACGTGCAGCATTGATAGCAGCGATGGTATCTGGTTGGAATCCCTCTGATTATCTGCCTAAAGTGTGATGTACTGTATTTATACAGACCTACTTGGACCTTTGACATAGGTTGTTCCAAAACAATAGATAATGCTGCATGCTTGGGAAGGTAATCTCTAATGTGAGCCCCTATAGTTTGTTTGTCTTTGTTGTATGAGTTGACGCCTTAGCAGGTGACACTGATAACATAACTCTAAACAAAAGGGACTAACTATAAACATGGAAGCCATCTTATAAGATTTAATAAAATAAATGGTCTAAGACAGAGCAAGCTAAGTAGATTAAAAGTCACTAGGTGACAGGGGCACGAGTCTACAAGCGAAAGCTAAGCTAACTCCCGTTATCCCATTAAAATAAACTAGGATTCACTACAAGTGCATCAAAATCCAAACGTATATACATATTTACAAATGTAGGGACACTGCCCAGTCCTTAATGTCCGTGGGACACAGGGCCACAACACATAGACCAATGCCCCACCTCACTCCTGCAACAACACGGAGAGAACCCTACGGGGGCATCAGGTTGAAAATATACAGGCACCTCAGGGGGACGGGGAATGGGGGGCACCTCAGCCGGAAGACGGTACAACACCACTGGTCCTGGAGGGGGCAACATGCCCTGTGTGCTGTCCTGGGGAGTGCAAGGCCACAGTCTCTCAAATGGGTCTTTTGCCCACTGCTTGGTCCTGGGCAGTGCAAGGCCACAGTCTCTCTAGTGGGTGGTTTGCCCACTGCTTGGTCCTGGGAGTACAAAGCCACAGTCTCTCTAGTGGGTGGTTTGCCCACTGCTTGGTCCTGGGGATTGCTCCTTGCCCTGCCCTGTAGCAGCTGGGGGGTACCTCCTTGCCCCTCCCTGTAGCAGCTGGGGGTGCCTCCTTGCCCTTCCTTGTCGACACTACTGTGACCGTGGACTGGGTGGCTGAGGTGCTCGCCTAGATTCTGACCACCCTGGCCCGACATGAAGGATGGGGGGGAGTGGTAGGGAAGAGGTCAATGGTGGAGAGGAAAAGCTTCTTAGGGACATTGGGGCAGGAAGAGGGTGAAGGTTTTGGAGTGGATGAAGTGGAAGTGCTTGTAGGAGGTGTCAGTCTGCTGTGTTTGGGTGCAGGTGCATGGGCTGGATGCTGTTGTGAGGTGGATGGCTGTTGGGTGTCTGAGTGCTTGGGTTTGTGTACTTTGGGAGGAGGGGGCAAAGACACAGTGGGAGAGGACACAGGAGACATGTGCATAGATGTGGGGTGGTGACTGCCAGTGAGGGGCGAGTGGTGATAGGCGTGATGGTGGGAGTGGATGAGGATGTAGTGCAAGCAGGTGTGAGTGGAGACACAACCGGGAGGGAGGTGGATGAGGAGGAAGAGGGAGACACAGTAGAGGCAGTGGATATTGGTATGTCACCATGTTTGTGTGAGTGCCTGTGGATGATGTGTGGCACTTGTGTTTGCCTGAACCACTCCTGTGTGTTGTCTTGTGTGCATGGGGAAGGGCCTGAGGTGCCGGGGCGAAGGAGATGCTCACCCTCCTGGGTGAGCGGGCATTGGAAACTCACTGAGGGGCTGCTGTTATGGGTGGTGGTGGCTGTACCTGTAGTTCGGGTGGGCAAAGAGGTGTCTGCCACCACCAGGGAGCTTCCATCGGAGGAGGTATCAGTGTCCGAACTGTCCACTCCAGTCTTCGCCGTGGTGCTCCCCTTGCCCTCCGTTCAACTGGTGCCCTCACCATCGGTGGATTCGGCCTCCTGGGCCTGGGAGATGCAGCTCCCTCCGTCGCCAGTGCCTCTGTTTCTCCGCCAGATGATGTTAATGCACATAAGGACAGGGTGACAAAACAAAAAGGGGGGTGACAAAGGGTATACTTGGTCAATGGCACCAACAGCACCACTGTTGGCGTGCATGACACACACACACAGGGAACAGTCCTACACACTAGGCAATGCACTACCAGTCACAATACTAATCACCAGCCCATGGACATGTTGGGCAGGGTCTGAGGTAAACTTCCTCCAGCCAAGTTCGTAGGCATCCCCTACTGGGCAGGGGTCTGTGGGTCTCAGGTATGCTGCAATTGGCCCAGTAGTGGATGCCTACGAACTTGGCTGGAAGAAGTTTACCGCAGACCCTGCCCAACATGGGACCTACCCTGCAATGTCAGGCCTGACCTAGGGGCACCCACAGGCCCACATCCCCCACCCGGATACCACCCAACCAGGAGCAAGTAGTATATTGGGACACTGTACTTCTTGTGGCTGCTGTGATGCCCCCAAGCGCCCACCCAGCTCCGGTTTTGCCACTGCCAGAATGCGGGCCATCAGGGGGATAAGGGTTCGACAGGCACCACTTCCTCGTTGGGAGTTCATCCCCAGCTGGGCCTTCACCATCTTCCGTGCCCAACATCTCAGGTCCTCCTTCCATTTGCGACAGTGGTTGCTCCACCTGCTGTAGACCCCAGGGTCCGCACGTCCCTGCCAATGACAGGTCATATACCCTTTTTCTGATGGGCCCTGACCTGCAGGGAAATGGACACAGGGAAAGATATTAGTCCGACTGTCCTGCCTGTTACACTCATGGCCCACCATAGCCCTTCACATCCCCTTACGCATAGACATGGCCACACATACATGTAGCACGCTGCCCAGGGCCCTTCCTCCAACCCCCCCGTACACGAGGCCTTCACATACAGCACTCCATGCATTCATGCCCCATGCATCGTGCTCACATTGTACTCACCTGTTGGTCTGGAGGCCTATACAACATTCTGTACGGGGTAGGACCCCATCCACCAGTCTCTCCCACTCCACTGCAGTGAAGGCAGGGGCCCTTTCACCAGTGACAAAAGCCATGGTCTATTCCAGACACAGGTCACAGCATCACATGCAGTGTAGGTCCTCTCCTGTTGAAGGTCAGGTAGCAAGTCAGTGAACAGAAAGAAAATGGCGGGCAAGTCCACGGCGGTGCGTACCATCTCCACAGGTGTACATCACCATTGGCCACTGTAACCCATAGGGCCCAATGATAACCAATAAGGAGTTGCACGGCAGTTCTCGACCGCCTCCCGCAACGGCGCACGACGTCAGCGGAATTACCTCATTTCCACATGTCCCTCCATACAGGACAGGTGGATGCCATTTCAGGGGGGAGCAGGCCATGGCACCTAACAGCATCACAGTACACATAAGCACCATTTGGACATATCCAACAATATACTATTACAATCACAACATGCAATGAAGTGTAGTGTTTGGAAATATGAGATACTGACTAGCTGCTCACCGTTTTGCCCCATAGATTGGAACCGCTGCGGATGAATAGGAGATGGAGACATCCCCTGTGTACAGATCCCTGGTGGACTTGGCAACAATGGAGGACAGGCACATTATCCTCACCTGTAGGCTGGACAGGGCCACAATCACAGAGCTGTGTGCCCAATTGGAGCCTGACCTGATATCTGCTATCCGTCACCCTACCGGGATCCCCCTCTTGTGCATGTGCAATCAGTGCTCCATTTCCTGGCAACTGGCTCCTTCCAAGTGACAGTGGGCTCGGCAGCAGGAACGTCACAGCCAATCTTCTCAACAGTGCTGACCAGAGTGTTGTCGGCCCTGATTAAACACATGCGCAGCTAGATTGTTTTCCCCCAGGGGAAGGATTTGGCCACAGTGAAATCCGATTTTTATGCAATGGGACATATCCCCAACATTATTGGGGCAATTGATGGTACACATATTGCATTTGTCCCCCCCACCCCGGAGCTTTCAGTCAATGAATGTGCAGATAGTGTGCCTGGCGGACCAGTATATCTCCCATGTCAATGCAAAGTACCCTGGGTCTGTGCTTGATGCCTTTATCCTGAAGAATAGTAGCATCCCATATGTGATGGCTCAATTCCAGAGGCACTGGGTGTGGCTAATAGGTGAGCCCTCATTCCGAGTCAGTGGATGTTGGTGTATGGGTATGGTGTGGGCCCTAAGGGTTGGTGTGTGGCTAACAGTTGTCCCTCGATATTTGCAGGTGACTCTGGTTACCCCAACCTCTTATGGCTACTGACCCCTGTGAGGAATCCCAGGACAAGGGCAGAGGAATGTTACAATGAGGCACATGGGTGAACAAGAAGAAATTAAGGACATTTGGCCTCCATCGCACAGGTGATTCCCTGTGCTACTCACCCAAGAAGGTCTGCCAGATCATCGTGGCATGATGTATGTTGCACAACCTGGCCTAAAGTCGCAAGGTGCCTTTTCTGCAGGAGGATGAGGCTGGAGATGGCTGTGTAGCAGCAGTGGACCCTGTGGACAGTGAAGATGAGGAGGCAGAAGATGAGGATGAGGACAACAGAAGTGCAATAATTTGTCAATACTTCCAATGACACACAGGTAAGACAGTGTAACTTCACTTATAATTGACAGCTTTGTGTTTGACATTGTCACTGGCAGGCTGATTTTTCCACTTCTAAGCCCACTCACTGTACCCTTTGGCATCTCTATTTGCAGATATTTGTGCCCCACTATCGCTCCTGGTGTGTTGACTGCAGCCAACTACAGGTCATTCCTATGTATACATTACTGAACAGTTATATTGCAGTGTTTGTACCTCGTTAAACAAATACATAGTTAAATCATTTGACATACTCCATACTTGTATTTTTTTCAAAGGGTGTTTATTTAAGTGCTAATAAGTAGAGGGGGATGTGCAATGGGCTGGGTTGATGGTGGAGGAAAGTCCAGGATAGAGTCCAGTTTATGTGGATCACAGGTGCATTGTCCAAGGGGGCATAGGAAGGGGAGCAATTGCAGTTCAAGTTGGACAGGGTGGGGCACAAGGGTGACATTCAGAGAGTCTTATTTCCTGGTGGGGGTCTTGGCAATAGTCTCTGGCTTCTGCCTGGATTGCAGGGAACGTTTGCGGGGTGGTTCTCCTTCTGCAGGGGGAGGGGTGCTGATGGCCTGTTGGTCCTGTGACAGGGCCTCCTGTCCACTAGTAGCAGAGGAGGTGGAGGGCTGTTCATCGGTTTAGCTAGTGGTAGGGGCCTCGTGGTGTGCCACTGCCTCCCTCATAGTGTTGGCCATGTCTGCCAGTACACCTGCAGTGGTGATCAGGGTGATGTTTATGTCCTTCAAGTCCTCCCTGATCCCCCAGATGTTGGAGAGTGCCTCCTGGAGAGTCGGTTCCCTGGGCCTGTCCTCCCGCTGTCGCACAGCAGTCCTTCCAGCTTCCCTGTTGTCCTGTGCCTCTGTCCCCTGAACTGTGTGCCCACTGCCACTGACCCCAGGTCCCTAATCGTCCTGTGTTTGTGGAGTGGCCTGGGGTCCCTGTAGTGCTGCACACACTGCTGATTGACGTGTCCTAGGGACAGAGGTATGGGCCTGCTTGGTGAGTACTGTGCTGGTGTTTCCTGATGGGGGAGGCTCTGTGGTGGTATTGGACTGTGCCTTGGTAACCGACTGTCCGGAGATCCCTGATGGGCCAGGTTGGTCATCCAGATCCAGGTGTCCAGAGCTGCTGTCATCACTGTGGAGCTCCTATGGGGGGGGGCTGGATGTTGCTAGCATCTCCTCTCCGGTGACGTTAGGTTGGGGATCTGTGGGGATGTAAATGCAGTGTTATTGTTTCTGAGTGTGACATCTTGTGCATGGGTGTGTTGCCCTCTATAGTTGTTTTTGCCCTAGCAGCTTTGCCTTGTGTGAGTTGTTATTTAGTGGGCTAGCTGTTTCCCTCTAGTGTGCATGCTTTAGTGATAGGTGTCCGTGCAGGTCTGTGATTGGTGTCCATGAATTGGTGTTGCATGCAGGGCTTGGTATTGGGATAGGTGGGTTGTGATGGTGGGGTGTGTGGACAGATGGGAGTGAGGGTAAGGGTAGGGATATGTGATGGCATGCAGGTCGGGGGGGTGATAGTAATATAGATTTGACTTACCAGAGTCCAGTCCTCCTACTCCTGCCAGGCCCTCAGGATGCATGTTTGCCAAGACTTGCTCCTCCCATGTTGTTAGTTGTGGGGGAGGAGGTGGGGGTCCACCACCAGTCCTCTGTACAGCTAGTTGGTGTCTTGCTGCTGTGGAACGCACCTTCCCCCGTAGGTCGTTCCACCTCTTCCTGATGTCATCCCTTGTTCTGGGGTGCTGTCACACGGTGTTGACCCAGTCCACGATTCTCCGCCATAGCTCCATCTTCCTTGCAATGGATGTTTGCTGCACCTGTGATCCGGATAGCTGTGGCTCTGCCCGGATGATTTCCTCCATCAAGACGCTTAGCTCCTCCTCTGATAACCTGGGGTGTCATAGTGGTGCCATGGGTGTAGTGTGAGTGGTGTGAGTGAGGGTGTGTAGGGTGATGTGTTGGGGTGTGTGATGTAAGGTGCGTGGATGGTGTATAGGTGGTGGTGTGTGCCTGTGGTCTTGTCTGTGGTCTTGCTATCTCTCTTGAGGCACTTGTTTGTAATGGTAAAGGGTTGTGGGTAATGTGGGTGGGTGTTTTATAGTGGTGTGGGTGTGTGGGTGTGGTGTGTAAATGGGTGTCAGGTGTGTGTAGTTTGAATTGTCCAATGTGGTGTTGTTTTGTATATGTGTGTGTGTATTTTGAGCACAGCGGTATGTACCGCCAATGGTTTACCGCCATTGAATGCCCGCTGTGGTGATTCGTGAGTCATAATGTTTTGTCATAGTTCTGTTGGCGTAATGGTGTGGGTTTTGCTACCACCAGTTTATCACCGACCTTTGGGCTGGCAGACTTGTGTGTGTGGCTGTATAGTGTCGGATTGCTATGTGTGTGTCATAATATGGGTATGGGTGATCCACAGCGGCGACGGTATGTTGGCGGCAGTCAGCATGGCGGTAAGCAGTACTAACCACCAATGTCATAATGAGGGCCATAGTCCCTTCTAGCAATATCTCCTTGTGGCCCATACAGCGGGCAATGCAGCAAAGCTATATAGTGCTAGAGAGGTGTGGCTCCTGGGACACGTAGTCTCTTGTAGCAATGTCTTCTCATGGCCCTCACAGTGGGGGATGCAGCAGCTCTATATAGCATTGGGGGGGTGCGGCCCGCATCACCAGTGGACAACAACAGCAAAGTGGACTCTTGGGACATGTAGGCCCTCATTACAACCCTGGCGGTCGGTGTTAAAGCGGCGTTAATACCGCCAACAGACCAGCGGTAAAAAAATTGTATTATGTCTCTGCTGGTAACCGCCATCAAAGACCGCCACTTTAACATCCCAACCACTAGGGTGGTAATGGCCGCTTGGCTGGAGACTTCGGTCTCCAGCCCAGCAGCCATCACAATCCCACCCTCAGGATTACGACCTGGCCTACCGCCATGGTTTTCGTGCCAAACTTACCGCCACGAAAACCATGGCGGTAGGCACTATCAGTGCCAGGGAATTCCTTCCCTAGCACTGATGGGGGTCCCCCCGCTCCCCTCCCCAGAGTCCTCACATATACATACCCGCACGCGCACCCATATACACACATGCACACACGTATACCCACCACCCCCCATGCATGCACACATACATACCCACACATCGCAACATACACCAACATGTATTGTCACACACATGCATTCACAACACCAAACACTCACAATCACTCATGCTTGCATTCAACGCGACTCACACCTGCATGCATGCAATCCAAAACATACACACACACCCCCCACATACACACAACACCCCCTGTCTCCGGTTGGAGAACCCCACTTACCTGCTTGCAGGGGGTCCTCCAGCTGGAGACGGTCCACGGCGCTGCTGTCAGCAGCAGCCTCCGCCAGCAAAACACCGCCAGGCCTTATCATTGGACATGATACATTCGGTGGTGTTTTGCTGGCGTGTCGGTGCTGCTGTCAGCAGCACCACCTTCTCGCCATCCGCCGCCATTCTGGTGGTATACCGTTGGCGGTCATAATTTGCTCAGACAGCTGGTAGCCACGACAGCGGTATGTTGGTGGCCGCCGCTGTGTCGGTAGGCGGTAACTACTGCCAATGTTGTATTGATGGCCGTAGTCCCTTCTAGCAATGTCCCCTCTTGGTCCATGCAGCAGGTGATGCAGCAGTGCTGTATAGCAAGGGAGAAGTGCAGCCCCACCTCCCCAGTGGTCAGAAACAGCAGAGTGGACTCCTGGGAGATGTAGTCCCTTCCAGCAATGTCTCCTCTAGGTCAGTGCAGTGGGTGATGCAGCAGTACTATACAGCATGGAAGAGGGCTGCTCCGCCTCCCCTGTGGTCAGAAATAGAAAAGCGGACTCCTGGGACACATAGGTGGTCATTATGACATTGGCTGTCTATTCCAAAGACCACCATGGTGAAGGCCGCCAACAGACCGCTGCAGAGGCGGTAATCCGCTCACCAGATTATGACACACAAACATACAACCGACAGAAATCAGCCACAACCACAAGTCCGCCAAACCCAACAAGAGCAAAAAACGGTCGGACCCACCACCCTCACCGCAATGCCAGCAATACACCACCCTCCTAATAAAGACCCACGAATCACCACAGCGGACATTCAATGGCGGTCAGCCATTGGCGGTGCACACCGCCACGGCGGAATTGGGCACCCAACACCACTTCAAGCCAACATTGGCCAGAACAAATAACCCACACCTGACACAGATACACACACCCTACACACACACCAATAGCACCATTTAACATATCTCCACATAACCCACAATCCTTTGAAAACACGAAAAGACTGCTACACCTTGCCAGGCCAATCCCTTGGAGAACTGCTCACACACACCATATCTACCTATACACCCATCATGCATCACACACCACACACCCCAGCACAACACTGAACACCCTCTGCACAACACACACAACACACAATAGGCATGTCCACACAAATGCACCCCCCTTTCACAGATAATGAGTTGCAGGTGATGGTGGAGGAAATTGTCAGGGCAGGACCACAGCTGTTTGGTGCACAGGTCCAACAGATCTCCATTGCCAGGAAGATGGAGCTATGGCGGAGGATCGTGGACAGGGTGAACTCAGTGCGACAATATCCATGCACAATGGACGACATTCGAAAGAGGTGGAAGACCTATGGGGGAAGGTACGTTCCACTGCATCAAGGCACCCGGTTGCCCTCATGAGGACTGGCAGTGGACCCCCACCTCCTCCCACACAGTTGACAGCATGGGAGGAACAAGTCTTGGCAATCCTGCATCCTGAGGGCCTCAATGGAGTCACTGGAGGGCTAGACACTGGTGAGTCACCATTACTAACCTACCTCCACCAATACCTGCATGGTATGTCACCCCCTCACCCCGACTCCCTACACCCCACTCCATCCCACACAGTGCACCTCCCCAATGACCACACTTAAATGTGTACCCCTGCATGCCCTACCCACTGCAAGCACATCCCTCCCAGCTCTGCATGCACACCCACCAGCAATGCATGGACAGCATGTAAAACTACCAATCTCACAATCCATCACCATACACAACCAAAGGTGAGAGGACAACACCAAACCCATAAAGAAAGGTAGAAATGCAGAATATGTGACAAACAATGACCCTAACAAATCACTTACATTCCCACAGGTGCCCCAGCCAATGTCAGCAGTGAGCAGGTGCTACGGCAACCCAGTCCTCAACCAGAAGATGTCCTCAGTGATGACAGCAACTCTGGATGTCCTGAGCTGGATGAACTCCCTGGCCCATCTGGGACCACAGGTCAGTCTGCTTCCACATCCAACAGTTAGTCCACCGCAGGCCCCCCCTCTGACTTCAACACCACAGCAGCCACTCAATGTCCTCAGACCCCTGTCCCCAGGACACGTTGACCAAGAGTGTACCCACCTGTACAGGGACCCGAGTCAACACCACACAGGCAAGATGGTGAAGGTTTTGGTGTAAGTGGGAGTTGACACACCGTTCAGGGTACACAGGCACGGGGGGCCAGGGACAGTGGGAGGTCAGCTGTGCACCAGGGGGAGGCCAGGCCCAGGGAGCCGAGTGCCCAGGAGGCTCTCACAAATGTCCTGGGGTGCACACCAAAAATCCCAGGACAGGATGCGCCAGGTGATCGCCATCATGCAGAAGAACCAGCGGCTGCAGTGGGTACACCACCATGAGGTCATGCAGCAGTTGCATGCAACAGTTGCAGGGCCTAAATGCCAACATGGCCTCCAGTGTAGGGGTGCTGGGAGACATGGCCAACACCATGTGGGAGAACAGAGAACACCAGCGGCCCACTTCCACTAGCCAGTCTACTCACCAGCCATTAACATCTGCTGCAGCTAGTGGACAGGAGGTCCTGCCACAAGACCCACAGGCCACTAGCACCCCTCCCTCTGTAGCAGAAGAACCACCCGGCAAACGTTCCCCATAACCCTGACAGATACCAGAGACTGTTGCCAAGACTACTGCCAGGAAATAAGCCTCTTTAGAATTTCCCCCTTGTGTGCCACTGAGTCACCTTGTTCAGTTTGGACTGCCATTTCTCTTCGTCCTAAGGCCCCATGGACACGACCTGTGCTACAAACCAACTGGGCCACTAAACTGAAGTTTTCCTCAACCATCACCCAATTCTATTGCACTATCCCTTCATTATTATCACCTCAATAAACACCCTTGAACACAACTGGAGTATTAGTGCTTTATCAGACAGAAATGTGCAATGTATTGAACTGTATTATCCTGTGCAAATGTTCTGTAATGTGTGAATCCATCCAACAAATGTGTTTAAGCAGTCTGAGTCATCACATCAGTACACAGTTGTGACCACACCAACATCTGTAAAAAAGGGAAGGCATAAGTGACAGTCAATTGAAATGTAAAGTCAGTGATTGCCACAACACAGCTGGCACACAGCACTTAAATAGAGATATGAACAGATTCACAGTCTTACTTGAGTGTCATTGAAAGTACTGCTGTATGATATATGTCCTGTTGTCCACATCCTATTGCTCTTCCTCCTCCTCACTGTCTTCAGTGTCCACTGCTGCCACAGGTGCATTGTCTCCCCCCTCCTCCTGCAGGTAGGGCACATGGCATCTGAGGGACAAATTGTGCAGCATGCAGCAGACCACCCCAATCTGGCAGACCTTCTTAGAGGCGTAGCATAGGACCTACCTCTTAAATGGAGGCACCTGAACCTGGCTTTCAGTAGACCAAATGTGCATTCTACAACCCTCCTGGTACAGCCATGTCCCTCATTGTATCGATCTTCAGCCCCCGTTCTTGGATTACTAACAGGGGTCAACAGCCAGGTCTGGTTTGGGTATCCGAAGTTACCTGGAAGGAGTGATGGACACACATTACCCATGTACAATGGCATGGAGTACAACTCCAGTTGGCATACACTAACATAAATTGTGTGAAGACTCAAGCTCACCTATGAGCAACACTCTGCGCCTCTATAGTCATGCCATCACCTGTGGGATGCTGCTATTCCTTAATACATAGGCATCATGCACAGATCCAGGAACCTTGGCAGTGACATTGGTGATGTATTGATCAGCATGGCACACCATTTGGACATTTAGAGAGTGGTAACTCTTCCTTTCCTCTAGACCTACTCATTTGCCCTGGGAGGGACCAATGCAATATGAGTCCCATCAATGGCCCCATTCACATGTGTATGTGTGTCCAATGGCGTAGAATCCAACCTTCACGGTGGGCAAATCATCAACCTGGGGGAATGAGATGTAGCTGCTCATGTGTGTGAGTAAAGCAGCAAAAACCCTTCCAAGCACTATCGAAAACATTGGCTGTGACATTCCTGCAGCCAATCCCATTGTCACCTGGAATGAACCACTTGAAAGGAAGTGGAGCACTGAGAGTAACTGTACTACAGGAGGAACTGCTGTAGTGCTATGGATAGCAGGAATGAGATCAGGCTCCAACTGTGCACACACCTCAGTAATTGTGGCCCTGTCCAGCTGATAGGTGAGTATGATGTGCCGCTCCTCCAGTGTAGCCAAGTCTACAAGGGGTCTGTACACGGGTGCTTGCCTACTCCTCCACAATGGTTGGTATCTAAGTGAGCCAAAATTAAAATGTGTGTGACTACAGGAAGTATGGACACACAATATCACAGTACACAAATCATGTATGTATGAAGAAGACTGGAATTCTGTAGTTGTGTACAATCGATACAAATGACACACATAAATTTGTCCAACATGAGTACTAGCATTAGGAAATGGCAACTGCCTGTCATGTATGCAGAGAAAGGTGGAAGTGACCTCACTCCGCCGGCGTTTGGCGTCATGGCAGAAGGCGGTCTGCACCACCGTGCAACACCTCATTGGCTAACATGGAGCTCTACCACCGCGAACATGACCGACATTTCCTCTGTGCCACTTCACTTGATTCCTGACTCTCTACAGTTGAACATCTCCACTGAGTGTGCTGCTGTGACCTGTGTCTGGAACCTGCGATGGCCTGTGCTACAGGGGAATGGGCCCCAGCCTTCACATCCGAGGAGTTGGAGAAGCTTGTGGATGGGGTCCTACCCCTGTATGGGCAGTTGTATGGGCCTCCAGACCAACAGGTGAGTACATCATGGGTACGATGGATGCAACATGGCTGCATGAAGATGTATGTCTGTGCTGGCAGTGTGTCATTTGTGGGGTATTAGCTGCATGCAATGTGTATGTAGAGGTAGGGGTCATGTGTGTGCTTAATGTGGGTCATATGCAGAATATAAGCCATCTGTGTAACATAATGAATTGTTAAGTTCATGGTGTCCTTCTGTCTGTATCTCCTCTGCCCATCAAAAGAAAGGGTTGTGGCGTGCCATCGCCAAGGATGTGTGGACCCTGGGGGTCCATAGCTGGCGGAGCACCTACTGCAGGTAACTGTGGGAGGACCTGAGACCCTGGGCCTGGAAGACCGTGGAGGCCCAGCTGGGGATGGCCTCTCAATGAGAGAGGGGTGCCTGTCGGAGCCTGACGCCCCTAATGCCCCGCAGACTGCCGGTGGCCAATCCTGAGCTGGATGGGCGCTTGAGGGTAGCACAGCAGTACAGAATGTGTGGTATTTATTTTTAGTTGCCTAGCATGGGGTTTAGGTGCAAGGTTCTAGACAGTGGGTGCCCCAATATGCAGGTATAACTTTTCCTGTGTGGTCCTGCTTAGCTATGTAGGGGGGTATGTATATTTGGTATTGGTAAGTAGCTAGCATACCATGGCAGACAGGGCTAAGTGAGTCCCAGTAGGTGTGCAGATGGTAATGTTTGGGTTCTTTACTGCTGTTGTACCCAGGTAATGGTTTGTCATTCTGGTCCATACTGCACTCTGTTAGTCTCAGTGAGTGATTGTGGTGTGTATACCATATGTGCTGTTGTTGCTGTGATTGACCTTGTGCTCCCTTTCTTTCTCCCCCACCCTCTCTTTTTTCTCATCTTTTCCTTGTGTGCATAAACATCATCTGGCGAAGGAGCAGGGGCACAGGCAAGTGGGGGACCTGCAGCCCACGGGACCCAGGAGGCAGAGAGCACAGACGCCGAGGGGACCAGTGGGTTGGAGGGCGAGGGGAGCACCACCTGAGAGACAGAAGTGATGACTACATACTCGGATTCCTCCTCTGATGGCAACCCCACTGAACACCAGCATTATTTCAATACTGCTGGGCTCATCCCAGCCCTCTTGTTCTTTTCTTTTCTCTCTTTTTCTCTCTTTTTTTTCCTTTTTTCCCCTCTCTTTTTTCCTCCTATCTTTATCTGATTATCCTCGCTTTCTCTCTCTTTTTTGCCCCCTCTCCTTGTCCCCTCCTTTTCCCCTCAAGAGTGTGACTACAAGGGAAAACCCCTAACCCGGCATAACCCAGACCAGAGGCCAATCGCCCCTATTTCTTGGGTAAGTCATCACTGCATGTGTTTTGAGTGTCTTTATTTATTTTTAACCGTGTGTGTTACCACCATGTTTTGCTGTGTTGTGTGCAGTGGTGTGTCACCCTGTTTTTACTTAATTGTAACTTGTAGTTTATCTATCCTACCTTACAGACCTACCCTAAAATGAACCACCTGTTCAGGTAGGCCTTTAGACCTCCTTTTCACTTAGCGAGCACACCCTTTAGCAGTAGTGCTCTGGGATCTTAGACCCTGACGAATGCCCCTGACCTTCCAGCACATTGAGAGGGCAGAAACATGTTGGTCATGATTTTTTTAGACTCTAAGAGACATTAATCTCTATTGAGTCTTCCCCCCCTGTTTTAACTTTACTGACATGCACCTCTATTAAATGTAATCAGTTGAAATAGGTAACATGTATGGTAATTTTATTTTAACCCTATCTGGATCCCTGAGATTTATCCAGTAATATTAATTTCAGCACTCCCTCTTGTTCTTTTAACAAAGAGGTTGAGTCTGCCCAGGTAGTATTATCTTACTTGGGTGGGGCTAGGTGGTCAAATAAGGAAGCAGGACACTATTATGTGTGTGAGACCACCTAGTCCGTAAAGGAACTCCCCCCTTGTTTAACACAGCCACCGGTTTAGAGACACTCTTCACACATTCCTCTCCTCCTATCACAAATCTCTACCTAGCCGGTACTAATAATTGATGGAACACTGGTCGAATTCCACCCTCAACTTCAACTACCCCACACCTTCAGTGGTTGATGCCTGCATAATAACATCATGATGCCCCTGCCCAGTGGAGTGACTGGGCTGTCAGGAGTCAAGTTGGGTCTTAGATGTTGCCCTGTGGCCATTTGTTGACTGTAGACTGGCCAATGGCCCTTGCTCTATGTATGTACATATGTATATATTTATTTATTTTAAATTGAGGTCGTTGTTCCCACATTATTACAGTGGTTGGACCAGAGGTATGCGTCCTAGCGTTCTTTGCTCCTGGGTAATGTTGCTGTTGATTTACTCTGCAGATTGTTCTGGGTGTGTGGTATGTGTGTTTGGTGTGTGTTCTGCATGTGGGTGTGTCACTCTCTCCTCCCTCCCTTGTTGCTAGACAGCTGTACTCACCGTTGTCATCTACGTTGGCTTTGCTGCTCCTGGGCTGCCATCGTGTGGTACAGCATCCGCAGGACTTCCAATTCGGGTTCCATTGTGGCTGCGGACACCTCTGTTTCCCTGGAGCTGAGTGTCTCCTTTTATATGATTAGTTTCCGCCAGGCTTTTGGTTGCGGTGGTCCCACCCCAGGAATCCTGGTGGTCTGCTATGTCATAATATGGTGGGCTGGTCGTTGTCTTCCGCCTGCCTGAAGATAGCTACCGCCGTGGTCAGTGGACAGACTGCACTGGCGGTTCGGGTGGTACATTGGCTGTCTATGGGAGGGATCACCTCCATGGTCATAATTTGGCGGTCTTCACCGCCAGCCTGGCAATGGTACTAGGGTCATCACCGGCATGGCGGTCAGCTGACAGCCAATGTCATAATGAGGGCCATAGTCACTTGTATCAATGTCTCCTTGTGGACTGTGCAGCAGGTGATGCAGCAGCACCACATAGCACAGTAAAGTTGTGGCCCCAACTTCCCAGTGGTCAGCAACAGCAGAGTGGACTCTTCAGACACGGAGTCCCTTGTAGCAATGTCTCCTCATGGCCTGTGCAGGAGGTGATGAAGCAGAGCTATATAGCATGGGAGAGGTGCGGCCCTGCCTCCCGAGTGGTCAGCAACAACAGAGTAGACTCCTAGGGCACCTAGTCCCTTGTAGCAATGTCTCTTTTGTGGCCCGTGCCGTGGGTGATGCAGCCGCGCTATATAGTGCATAAGAGGTGCAGCCCCACCTCTGCAGTAGTCAGCAACAGCGGATTGGGCTCCTGGGACATGTATTACCTTCCAGCAATGTCTCCCCTTAGTCAGTGCAGCAGGTGATGCAACAGGAGGAAGGCTGCCCCGCCTCCCCAGTGGTCAGCAACAGAAAAGTGGACTCCTGCAACACCTACCCCCTTGTAGTGATGTCTTCTTGTGGCCTATGCAGCGGGTGAAGCAGCAGCACTACATAGCACAAAAGAGGTGTTGCCCTGCCTCCCCAGTGGTCAGCAACAGCAGAGAGGACTCCTCGGACACGTAGTCTATTGGGGCAATGTCTCCTCATGGCCTATTCAGCGGGTGATGCAGCAATGCCATATAGAATGGGAGAGGTGCCGCTCCGCCTCCCCAGTGGTCAGCAACAGCAGAGTAAACTCCTGGGACACGTAGTCCCTTGTAGCAATTTTTTCTTGTGGCCTGCGCCACGGGTGATGCAGCAGCACTATATAGTGTGGGAGAGGTGCGGCCTGTTTCCACAGTGGTCAGAAACAGCAGAGTGGACTCCTGAGGCATGTAGTCCCTTGTAGCAATGTCTCCTTGTGGCCTGCACAGCGGGTGATGTATCAGCACTATATAGCATGGGAGAGGTGCGGCTTCACCTCCCCATTGGTCAGCAACATTGGAGTAGACTCCTGGGACAAGTAGTCCCTTGTACCAATGTCTTCTCGTGGCCCACGCTTCGGGTGATGCAGCAGCTCTATATAGTACGGGAGAGGTGCTGCCCCACCTCTCTGGTCATCAACAATGGGAGAGTGGACTCCGGAGACACGTAATCCCCTGTAGCAGTGTATTCTCAGGGCCCATGCAGAAGGTGATGCTGCAGCATTATATAGCATGGGAGAGATGCAGCCCCTGCCACACTAGTGGTCAGCAACAGCAGAGTGGACTCCCGGGGCACGTAGTCCCTTTTAACAATGTCTCCTTGTGGCCCCGAGATACATTATCATAGGTGCATCTTGTAATCATAAATGAGAGTAACAATATATAACTAAAAGATGAATATATGCAGTTTCAATACGGCCATGTAAATCAAAATGCATAGATATAAAAGTGAATGAGTACTACAATTTGGCATGTTCAATGTTAGGCATTTGACCAAACCTATATGTGAATCTCTAGTCCTCACCCGTGAATGCACCTTCAAAAATGCAGTTTGGATGCTCCACTCTACATTAGTAATGTTAAAGGACATGATATATAAGTTATTGATTGCATTATTATGTTACTTCTGTGGGAAGCGCTGCGTGCTGCCGGGAGGAGGAGAGGAGGAGTTACACGGGCAGGAGCCCTTTAAAATTATCCTTGCGCTCCCGCCGTCGCGGGAAACGCTGCGTGCTGCCGGGAGGAGGAGAGGAGGAGTTACACGGGCAGGAGCCCTTTAAAATTATCCTCGTGCTCCCGCCGTCGCGGGAAGCGCTGCGTGCTGCCGGGAGGAGGAGAGGAGGAGTTACACGGGCAGGAGCCCTTTAAAATTATCCTCGCGCTCCCGCAGCGCGGGACGCGTGCGGGCAGCACCCGGGCAAAGCCCGGGCCAAGGGCGGGCCCGTCCTGTGCCCGTCAGCGACCGGAGGAGGCCGGGCTGGGCCATACCATTTTTATCCTGACTCCCGAGGTCAGTGACCAGCGGACGAACATACCTTACCCACCCGGACACCTTCCTAATATAGGTGAGCAGTACTTTAGGCCCTCCTGGCGCCCCAGCTTTTCTTAATAAAGCCCCAGCAGAGTAAAAATAGGGTGGGAAAAGGTGAGGATCAGCACCCACGGAGATAGACACGGAGATAGACTGTCAAACCTTGGGGCTGTATCTACGCGTCTTACCAAAACAAGATGGGTAGACGGAAGGGGGGGATGCCCTTGGAAAAAGCCGATAACAACAAGACTCTAGATGGCTTCCTCCAAAAAGCGGTAGGGGCATTAGAAAAAGAAATTGAATTGGTAGAGCGCCAATTGACTGCTCCCCCACCAACGGATGCCCCATCGAAAACTCCACCACAACCTTTTTACACACCAGTTCTCCACCCTGCCCCGGCAACCCCACCTCCAACTACCCAAACTACCCGAATGCCCGTCGCAGAGCCACTGGACAAAGTCATATATTCTTTAGAAACTTCACAGCCTATGCCAGATAGGCCTGCACCCTCCCCAAAGCACAGCTCAAAGGGCAAAAGGAAACGTGGGGAGGTGAACTTAAAGAATAAACGGGCCCGTGTTTTGAACTCCCCCAATCATGCCGTGCCTACTCGGACAAAGGACTGCACATTTGCCCAAGCTACAAACAACGGCAGCTTGGACATAGCTCTCATAACAGATTTGATAAAAGACGAGCTCTCCAAAAAATTATACCCTATAACAACCCGCCTATCAGCTATTGAGGAGAAACTTGACGCTCTCATCAAACTCAATCAGCCAACCACCTCTTCCTCATCGGATCTACAATATTCTCAACAACACTTTCCACCATGCCCTCCAATCAACAGTGCCAGCAGCCCTCCTCTATCACCAAGCACGGTCCACAATCCTCAATCACTCTGCCCTGATTCTTCGCATCAACCAGCGAAGGCTTCTATTGTCAGACTGGCCAATCCCCCTAAAACCTGGCACTCAAAGAGTGACCCCCTCTTCCCAAGGCGGACTGATGAAATTGCTTCTTCCATAAACATGGGCGCAAAACTGTACAAGGACTATACCAACCCTCCAGCAGACCGGATGCATAGGGATCTAGGATCCAATATGAGAACTTTACACCTACCACCGGAAGCTTGCCCTTATGTGCTTGTTATCACGAATGTTCCTAAGCTTAAACCTAATATTCCCGAATCATTTATAGAACTGAAAAATAAGGTCATCCACTGGCTACATAGATATGCTAGATTTGCTTTCTATATGATACCCTCAATATTAATGGTGAGGAGGGTGGGTTGGGTGGGTCCACTCAAAAACCCCGGTACAGGGGACTGCATTGTTATTAATTTTGATGCGCCTTCCCTTGTCCAACAGCTTTCTTTGAATGTGTGTCATTCTAACCCTCTAGGGGGAGCAATCTCACTTTGTAGGCTCCAGGCTTTTTACCCTCACAAAGCTGTACCAACTACTAAGGGGGTAACAATGTCACTCAGAGATCCCACTAGGGTACAGATGCAGCCTGACCCACAGCCGAGATGTAGCCCTTTCTCGCTCTCGCTCTCTGAAAATGATTGACTAAAAGCCAGCACTGAGTACAGCTTACTCCAGCCTCAAGGTTCAAACATTTGGGATAAAAAGTACCCTATAGGCGGAAATAATGAAACTCACGAAATAGGGCAAGGCAACCCTGAGGTCGAACAAACCCCTACTGTAGACGCCAGAGACCCTACACTAATCTCCGTACCTGCTCAGCCAGATTTCTCTAAGTATTCTGAAATCTGTATTGGGGGTGCAAACAAGGAGAGCAAAGCGATCGAGATTAATTTAGCCATAGATTTATTAGACTCCAGTAAACCTGGATTTCCACCACCATTACAGACACTCGAACTGCTCACGTCACCCCCCGATCTAGACGGGGTAAGAAATATTCTGGGCAATACTGCAGTTGAAAACCCAATCATGACTGGTATAGATACGATTGAAAAGGGTATAAAACTTCCCCATGGTACCCCACTTGCAAGAAAAAACCCTGTGGCCGAAACACCCCATGACAAAACGGATGGCCTAGATACCATCCTTAGTTGGAATATTGCAGGGTTGGAGAATAAAATGAACAACCCTGAATGGGGCAAATTCATAGACAAACACAAAATATGTCTTTTCCAAGAAACATGGGCATTGGAGCCCAAATATAGAATCGGTTATAAAAGTTACTGGGTCCCAGCAACTAAGGTGAACTCAGGGAGACCCTCAGGTGGCCTGCTTATATGGCTCAGCTGTTCCTTTAAATGTCGGATTGAAACAATTGACTTGGGCTGCCCAGATTTAATGGGCCTATCAATACCATCTCTTAGTGAGAAACCACTCCTAATAATCAATATATATAACAGGAGCCTGGGCAGCAAAAATGAGTCCGACACACTGACTATTTTGGACAGCTTTCTTTCTTGTAAATCACCCTCCCATTTTATCCTTATTGCTGGAGATTTTAATGTCACTTTTGAACCTTACTCGCTGGCCCAGGAATTATACAAAGATGAAGATGCCTACTGGGGAATCCCTCAATTGGTATCAAGCAAAAGACCAGAAACAAATAGATTAACACACCAGGTTGTGGATATCACATTGGCACATGGCCTGCGGGCCTGTAATGGTCGTTCCCGCTCGGACCCCTATCTTCACCCCACATTCAGGCGCGGGGCACAGAAGAGCCAGATAGACTATATTTTGCTTGATATCCGCCTGTGGGGCTATATGGCTGACATGAACATTGTAGAACATGAGGAAAGTGACCACGAACCATTGATTTTATTCCTTAGAAACCTATTACCCCTACTTGAAGTCGCCTGTTCCAAGACCCACGAACAACAGCTCGCACTCACTAATAATAGACGAAATGTTAGATGGGAATCCCTGAACACCGATACAGCCACCTTGACATCTGCGTACAAGCAGTTGGCTGATCACATGGATCATATATCTCAGCCTTTAGAAGATAGTGGTGGGCTTATGGCAGCCCACACACAATTTTTTAATTCTCTAAAAAATCTTTTTACCAAAGAGTCTGTAAAAGAAGTTAATAAGAAGTGCAACGCAAGGTGGTTCAACGCCGCATGCAGGGAAGCACAGCACAAACTGTTGAGAGCTTTAAGAGGAGGTCAGTCAGATCATATAAGGGAAGCTAGGAAAGATTATAAACAGGAACAAGGTAGAGCCCGTAGGACATGGGATGAATCTAGATGGGTTTCCCTCCTGGAGTCTGCCAAATCAAATGACACCTCGAAATTTTGGAAATTGGTGGCTGATGCCAGCGAGGAACCCAATTGTTCGCCTGGTGCCTCAATACTCCCTGTAGAGTGGACAGATCATTTCTCCCGATTATATTCTGGGATCACTGGTGCTACTTCCAGGGAATTGACCCATATCACGATCATTGAGACATCCAAAATTCAATTTACCCTGGCAGAAACTAAAGCTGCGATTGCGTCATTGAAATGGGGAAAGGCCCCTGGCCTTGATAAAATACCAGGCGATTTATACAAGACAAACCCAGATATATGGGCCCCATATTTGAACCTCACTTCCAATGCGGTAACTGCAGGAGCACCTGTCCCGAGATCCTGGATGGGAGCAGAGATAGTTCCCATCTTTAAGAAAGGTAACCCCTCTAACCCTGCTAACTACCGCCCAATTTCCTTAATCAACAATTTTCAAAAACTTTTTGCTAAGCAAATTTTGTCCCGTCTAGAAGAATGGATTCTGGAAACCAATGCCATTTCTGATTTGCAAGCAGGGTTCAGGCCAGCAGTTAGCACCATAGATCAGGTGCTAAGATTCCTAACAATAAAATGGAAGACTGTGGAAATAGGAGGGGGCAATCTTTTTGTAGTTTTTATTGATCTTAGAGCTGCGTTCGATTTGGTCCCTAGAAACCAGCTATGGTTGACACTAGCCAATATGGGTGTCCCACACGGCCTTTTGAAACTTATCAGCCGATTACATGAGAATACTTATGCTCAAATCAGGAGCGGCAAGAATGGTGGTCTAACAGAATCAGTGGCTATTGAGAGGGGAGTCAGACAGGGGTGCGTTCTGGCCCCAACTCTTTTTCTTCTATACATAAATAACTGTATTAAGTATTTAGCAAACTGCATGAATGACTCCCCAAAGCTGGCTGGGACCAAAGTTCCATGCTTACTTTATGCAGATGACACTATCCTCCTGTCCAAATCACCCATGGGAATCCAGAATCTGGTTAACCAGTTCGGGGTATTCTGCAGAGATTACGGGTTAGACATAAACCTCAAGAAAACTAAACTCGTGATATGCAGTGCCCCGAACAAGAAGCTTAGAGTAAATATAAAGATAGATTCAATTTTTTTGGAGAGGGTAAGGGAATATGATTATCTGGGAATCAGATTATCCGATAAGGGCAGCTGGGATGCAGCTATAAGGAAAGGGGCACTAACAATCAGCCAAAGATGTGGAGTGATAGGACGCAAAGCTAGCACTGCAACAAGTCCCCCTCTGACCCTCATCTCCGAAATATACAAAGCTCAAATCCGCGCCGCGGCCCTATATGGAGCGGAACTCTGGGGATCCCACAGACAAATGGACACTCTCCAAGTCAAAGAAAATAATTTCCTTAGACACATATCCAGACTAGGGAATGGTACGCCGATGCTCCCCCTAAGACTGGATCTGGGTCTAAACAGTATTAAAGACACAGCATACTTAAGACCACTTCTCTACTGGGTCAGACTATGGAAAACGGATGAACTCGAACCTTTCAGGTCAGCAGTTAAAGAATTATTGCCACCTTGCTATGGATGGGAAAAAGTACAATGGCTAAGGGAGATGAAAGCAGCCTGGGTTAAACTGAATTTATCCCAGTATTGGGAGAATCCCGAGATGATTCCTGGTAACGCTAAACGCCTGATCAAAGACCGATATTGGGAAAAGATCCATGAGGAATCTCTCGGTTTAAATGGATTAGGTCGGCTTCCAGCAGAGTTTCTGCTGGTTAAGCATGAACCTCTGCCTGAAAGCTTCCTGGATCTCCCTATACCAGCCCGTGCTCGCTCTTTACTACTCCAGTTCAGATATGGAAAATTGGCAGTCAACAGCTTTACGGCCTGTTGGTCTACCAACAGTCCCTTATCTGACAAATGTACAAATTGTCATCTATGCAAGGAAACTCCTGAGCATGTACTATTTTTCTGTCCTCTGTACAAATGCCCTCGAGCGAAGTGGATTACCCCTTTGTGTAAAACACTGCCAACACAAAACCGTAACAGTGCATATAGAATATGCAAATATGATACTTCCATGTTGATAGTGAGCTCTGTTTCTAAATATTTGGCAGCAGCATGGAAAATCCGCAGTAGGATCATTACAGATCTTAATCCACCGGTTGAAGAACAGCCCAGAAGTTAGTAAACTAGCACCTGTTACATTACTAGCACCTGTTACATTAGTCTGGGATTCTAAATAAAACTATCAGCGTGACCTATCGAGGATTAAAACTGTATCCCCGAGCATGCTGTCTCGCGGGTTGCCCCAATAGATGTGATCTATAGCTCCTCAGCATATATAACTTTACAAATGATAAGATGCAATTTATTTGATCAACTTATCCAATAGAACTGATTAACTTAGGGCATAATTTTCTACTGGTTGATTTCTATCTTTTGCCAATAGAAGCTACTGTATGTAGTTTTTATGTCTCACTTTTTGTATAAACCCTCTTTATAATGGTTTTTATGTTTTTAACAACTGATCAGTATCATCCCAGCATTTAGCGTCTTGCATAGGGTAAGATCCAGAGATTATTTTTGAGAGTCTTGTCTTAACTACTTATGAAACCTTTTATGTAGTTTTATGAACTTTCTTCTTGTTTTAACTGCCAATGTCCTTTTTACATATTTTTATTTTCTATCTCTTTTATTATTATGTAATGTTTTATGACTTTCATCTCTTTGTATGTATGATCACTTTTAACTTTTCAAATGGCCCAAACCTGGACCGAATAAACTATTGATTGATGTTACTTCTGTAAAATATAAGGGTACAGCTAAAATTATGCATTACCACTCAATCCCCCCCTCTGATGACAAATCAAGGCATCACAATCATGATACATGGAACAGTAAAAACCTTGTGGTTCTCATCATTATCCATTTAGGCTTCTCCAGATGCTTCAAGTGATCATATTATTTACTCTGATTCTCTTTTAGCTCAACATCCAGTCTCTTTCTCTTAATTCATTGTCTATATGTTAACCTCTGTTAAGCTTTAAAAGCCACAACTAACGATACTGCACAAAGAGAAAGAATCAACAATGGTTTCACTAAAAAGCCCACTATTCCACTTCCTAAGTTTCCAAACCATCTGCAGTAAATCTATTTCCAATGGCTTCCCAAGAACTTGTTGCTTCCAATTTCTTCAACTTCTCCATTAACCCTGAAATGTTCTTAATATGCACTTTGAAATCCTTGCTCGTATGAGGAATATAGGTGTAACACTGCTGGACCTTCAACATTCGGCAGAATCCACCCTCTTTGGCAAGTCGAATGTCTAATGCAAGACAATTCTGCAACCATAGGAATTCATGGCTAACATTGCAGTATCTACAGCTAATTAGGAACTTACTGTGCTTGTGGACAATCTATCTACTATGTTGTACAATTTCCTAATCTTAAAATTATTCAAGATTACACCTACATTTGGAATTATTGCCCCCAAAATGTCTCCCACAATTTCAGTATCACCTGCATCATGTCTAGTTCAGGGTTTCATTTGCCATACAGGATCATTCAAATGCTCCACGATATATGTTTGGGAAAACCACACCTAAATACCATGTATCATACCATATCTTGGGCAATTTGAAATAGGCTTTGTCGTCACAAATAAAATAAACTCTAGGAATAACAGGATTAAGTCTTCTCAAAAAAGCAATCCAAACATCTCCATATTTGGAATCAAGATCACATTCACTATTGCCAATGAAGATCTTGTTAAGGAAAGATTGATTCCTGCTTACGCATACTTTCCCTTTGTGTTGCCAATCTAAAAGCAATGTTGACATGACTCAGGAATATCTGTGTGTTGCTTCTTCTTCATTCCACAGTCCTCAATATTTCTAATCCTGTTCACATTTTCCCTTTTCTTCTATTGCTCTCTTTCTGTCTTTTACTGAAGTTAGACATTTCTTCTTAGCTTCAGTTAAGAGACATGTCACATTGTGTCTATGGGTGTAAACTATAGCTAATGTCTTAATCAGTTAAAGGAAGCTATTAACTTTTGCCATGTTTGCAGCATGCAAATGGCAAATCAAATACTTTAGCAAGGGATCTTCAGTAAATACCAAATCATAATTTGAAAAATAATATTGAAAATATTCTGGTCCATAAAACAAACTCAACAAAAGGCTACATGAAACACCTTATGTCAAAGGAATATGGTGATATGTAATACTCTCTGCACCAGATGCTGGCAACTGTGTGCATAAATAACAATATCTTGCTTCTATGATATCAATATTTTCATAAAGCAAATTAAAATATACATTTTGAAGAAAAATCTCCTCCAGATATATATACATGTAATACTTTCTCATCTAATATATGTAGCCTATTGCCTACAGGGTTTGAATCTAGAGGGGTTTCAACTAGGCAGGGGTTCATCTACTGCAGAGGTTGTAGGTGAGGATAATCCTACAAGCTAGACAGTCAAAACTACAATGGTAAGCATAATAATGCCTACTATCATGTAACTACAACTATTATTAGTTATGCCATTACTAGAATTATCATCCATCTCTCTACCAAAATCAGACAGTTCCGTGGCACATGGCAGCAGCAGAGTCTTCTCTGTAGGATTCCACATATGCAAACTGCAAAATAAAGTCCATGCAATATTTACAAAGTCTTCGTGAGGCTTCCTTGGCCCCACTCCATCTTCTAAGGGACAACCATAGTCATCTTTTGCAGTCTCGGGCCTCAATACTCTTTCTAATTCCATAATAAAGTCACTGCAAAGTCTCTAAATAAGGCACAGTTCAAAATCCCTAATAATCACATCAAGGGTGAAATTTCTCAGTCTATCGAACAGCAAAGAACACTCAAAGTGAAATTCTAACACAATGTGCAGCTTAAGAAGATTCAGTTGGATCTGCAACATTATTCCCAAAACTTGCTCTCTCCGTCATTAGCAGCAAAGTTTGTCCTTTCAGGTGAAGAGTACCTCTAACAGGGCACTCTAGTCCTTTTGAGCTCCTCAGTGTAAACCCTTTTCTTCACTTTCACTCAAATCAGAGTTCTCAGTGTCGTCTGGTATTGTGTGAGGTACACTCTCCAGGAGTAAATTCAACTTTTCCCTTTCTTGTTTCGTGGGTCAACCGTCTCCAGCTTCCACTCCCTCTCTCACAGCACTATGGGCATGATGTACAAAAATGCAATTTTGCATTTCTTAAATAGCAACTTTATAGAAATCGCTATTTAAGAAATGCAAAATGCTATGTACAAAGATACCAATTTCCTAATATCGATTCCTACTAAGTAGGGATCACTATTAGGAAATTGGCATTACGAAATCCCATTGCATTTGAGTCAATGGGCAGGTTTTTCATTTCCTAAATAGCGATGGCTTATTAAGAAATTGCTATTTTGGAAGTGCAAAACCAGGGATGGCAATGGAAAAAAGGCCCCCCTTGATGCATCCCAAAAATAGGGGTGAACCTGTAGAGCAAACATAAGTCCTAAGGGGCACAAGTGTGCTCTATTGCAATAAAAAAAGCACCTGGAGTTTCATTTTTAAAATTGCATCTGGATACCACTGACTTCAAGTCAGTGGTAAATGCATATCCAAAATGCCCAAATCGCATTTTATAAATGCATGGTACATCAGAATAGGAAATGCAAATAAGAAATCCCTTTTTGCATTTCCTATTCTGGGAATCGCAAATTGTGATTTCTACAGGGTAGAAATTGCAATTTGCGACTTCTTAAAGGCTTTGTACATTAGAAAAGCCCAGTTTGGATTTCTTAAAAGGCCAAAATATCAATTTGGACCGTTAAGAAATGCAAACAGGCTTCATATATCTGGCCCTAAGTCCTTCATCAGGGTCTGAATCTGAATTTGACTCATTTGACACTAAAGGTCCAGACTCTTCTGTCTAAGCTCTAACTGCGGATTTCTTCAGACCCCCTCCAGACCAAGCATGTGCTGTCTCAGACTCTCTTTCATCCCCAACAGCTTGACTGACCTGCTTCTATTGTTTCCCCCTCACCACTGCAACTTCTGGTACAGGTGCTTTTCACATCAAGGGGACATTCAAATCTTTGAAAATGGGATGCATGTATCAAGTTAGGCAAACTTCTGCATTTAACAGCTGTCACTGTCACTGAGATGACCAGCTATGGTCCAGGCCAGTGAGGCTCTAAACTCGTCTTCCTCACATGTTTCTTTACCAAAACCCAATTGCCGGGAACTAAGTTCATGGTACTGTTCTGATGTGGCGGGGCTGTGGCTGCTCTGACCTGATGAGACACAGAATTTACCACATCATTTAGTCCTGTGCAGTAATCAAGGATCAAATCATCTGTAATGTTCACAGGTGCATTTGCAGGTATAACTGGCAACCTCACTGCTCTGCCCATTTTTATTTCTTGGGGCAATAGTCCCCTACTCTGATCAGGTACACTGCAAAGACTCATCAACACAAGAGGCAAAACGCAAGGCCATTTCAAAGACTTTGAAGCACACTTTCACCGATCTGGATTTCAGTGTCCCATAAGGTTGCTTCACAAGAGCTGAATCCTCAGGTTGATATCTGCAATGTGATCTCTGATCCACTTGCAATGTTGCACACAACAACTTCAGGACCTCATCATTAAAATTAGTCCCTTGGTCTTACTTTAGAGAGGTCGGGAAGCCAAACCTAGAAATGAGCCCCGTCAACAACAGTTTAGCTACAGGGAGACTGTCATTTTTCCTGGTCAGATAGGCTTCTCCCCATTGTGAGATGATGCACACAAACACCAGGAATTATATTAGCCCATTACACACAAGCATCTCGATAAAGTCCAGCTGCATCCTGTTAAAGGGACCTACTGGTCTCCCTAAGTCACTTAGTGTTACTACAGTTCTCTTTCCTACATGTTCTGCTGCCACACAACACATCTGCGAAACAACACTTCAGCCATCAATGTGAGCTAGGGATTAAACCATTATTTGCCTGAACAACTGAACCATGCCATCTCTCTCTACATGAGCTGGTCAATAGAAATGCCAAGCTACTGATGGCAACAAACTATTTGGCAACACAGATCTTCTATCCACCAAAACTCAAGTGTCATCCTCTCTCTTAACACAACCTGCTGTGACCCAACCCTGCTGTACTTCCTCTGACACCTCTCAGCCAAAGCCACTTTACCGCTTCTCATATATCTGCAATTATTAACAAAAGGTTTGAATTGGTCTCATCCATTCTTTCATGTGTGTTTTCTTCATTAAAGGAACAGACATTGTGAGCTCAGTACTTAGCAACTTCATCAGTGTATCTATTTCCCAAGGTTACATTATCATCTCCACTGCAGTGGGAAGGGCAATCGACCACAGCAACTTGAGCAGGCATCTATAATGCCTCAAGGAGATTCCTCATCTCCTCACCTTTCTGGATGGGTGATCCGGAAGAAGTCATATACCTCCTCTGGGACCATAACTATCCGAAGTCATGCAAAACACCAAAGCCATACTGACCATCAGCGAAAACACTTTCTGTTGGTCTGAAACATAAAAGGCCCTAGTAAGAGTGATCAATTTAGCTACTTGTGTGGAAATATTTCCTTGAAGCCAGGAAGCTTCAACAACTCCTGAAATCATGCAGACTGCATTGGCAGCTCTCAAACTCCCTCAATTGTCTCATAAACACAAGCCATCCATGTGTAGTAGAAAATTAGATTCAGGTAGTAACTCACATTGTAAATCTGGTCTTGGTTTGGTGCATAGTTCAGTGACATCGAGACAGTCATGCGCCACTTCACATTCATCACTTTCCTTGTCTGGTACGGGCAACAGAGTAGCAGGATTCAGAACAGCACAGAGTTTGGCAATCACATTTTCAATCACAAGTATGGTTTGCTCATACTTAGTAAGGTGGATACTTGTCAAATGCTGGATTCTAGTCCTTGCCAACAACAATTCGACAGAATAAGGAACATAAACTGTCAGTGGGAGACCCATAACTATGTTTTCACACCTCTCTATGCTGAAACTAACAGCTGCTACCACTTTAAGGGAACCTGGCAGTGCAGATGCTACTGTGTCAAAAATAGCAGAGAAATAGGTCACTGGCCTTTAGGTGTTTCCGTATAACTGTGTAAGCACTGAGAGAGTGCAGTCCTCCCTCTCACTGCAGAAAAGTGCAAATGACTTATTGACATAAGGCATTACCAGTGCCAAGGCATGACAGAGAGTTTCTCTAAGCTCTAGGAAGGCAATCAAGCAATCGTTATCCCAGGGTACCAGATCTGATACATCCTTGGGTGTCAGCCTCTGTAAGGGCTTGGCCACTATGGAAAAGTTGGGTGTCCATTGAACGCAATAGCCCACCATCCCCAAAAACATCCTGACTTCTCTCTGGGTGGTTATTGGTTTCATTTTCAGAATTGCTGATGTCCTCTTTTGTGACACTTGCCTTGCTCCTTTCTCAATGTAGTGTCAGAGATCTTATTGCAACTTGCTTGGATACACTTTGGCTCTCATTACGACCCTGGGGGTGGATGATAAAGTGGTGGTAATACCGACAACAGGCTGGGGGTAACTACCACCAAATTATGACCATGGCAGTGATATCTCCAAAAGACAGCCAAGGTACCACACTGACTGCCAGGGCGGAAACAACAGTCACCACGGCGGTAGCCACCTACAGCCAAGGGGAAGACAAAGTTCCGCCCACCATATTAAGACCCTTCAATCCGCCACCTTTTCTGGGGTGGTACCAACACCATCAAAAGCCTGGCAGAAACAGAGCACAGAAGTCAAAGGACTGACCATTGGAGACACAGGGAAGAATCACGCCGCCATGGAACCCGAACTATTTGTTTTTCCGATGATCTTCTATGTCATGTTCCACCACGAACACCAACGCCGGAGAAGACGACGACGGTGAGTACAGACACCTAGCACACAAGGGAGGGGAGGAGGAAAATAACAGTGACGCACACACGCACAACACACACACACCATACACACAAGCAGATGCACAAGAAAATCTATTTGTCCCCGATAATAGGCAGAATAATGCAAGGACAACAGGAATTGACTAAAGTGATTGTAATCAGATCAACATCATAAATAATAAGTCGATGTGGCAATGCAACAGGTATGTACAAATGTACAAAAAAGGGACACTGCCCAGCCCATAATTCACAGGGCCTACATGGCCACAGGGCATAGTCGAAGGCCTCACACGATTCGGAGAGAACACTGCAGGGGCATCAGTTGGCAAATAGGCAGGCACCTCAGGGGGTGGGGGGGGCACCTCAGACAGATGCAGAAACAAGACCACTAGTTCTGGAGGGGCAACATGCCCTGTGCTTGGTCCAGGGGAGTGCAAGGCCACAGTTTCTCGAGTGGGTGAATACCCCACTGGCTCTGGAGGGGGAAACATGCCCTGTGCTTTGTCCCGGGGTGTGCAAGGCCACAGTCTCTCGAGGGTGTGAATATCCCACTGTTTCTGGAAGGGGCAACATGCCCTGTGCTTGGTCCTGGGGAGTGCAAGGCCACAGTCTCTTGAGTGGGTGACTTGCTCACTGGTTCTGGAGGGGGCAACATGGCCTGTGCTTGGTCCTGTGGAGTGCAAGGCCACAGTCTCTCGAGTGGGTGAATACCCCACTGGTTCTGGAGGGGTCAACATGCACTGTGCTTGGTCCTGGGGAGTGCAAGGCCATAGTCTCTTGAGTGGGTGAATACCCCAGTGGTTCTGGCGGGGGCAGGCTGCATAGCAGCCCATGGAGGCCGGACTATATGGCGTCCGCCGACGGTGACGGCTGCACTGTGGTGGTGGTTGTGGGAGGCTCCTGCTCAGCCCCTGCACCCTCTGATGGCTGCATTGTCGTGGTGGTTGTGGGAGGCTCCTGCTCAGCCCCTGCACCCTCCAATGGCTGAACCGTGGATGTGGTTGTGGAAGGCTCCTGCTCAGCCCCTGCACCCTCCGATGGCTGCACTGTGGTGGTGGTTGGGGAGGCTTCTGCTCAGCCCCTGCACCCTCTGATGGATGCACTGTGGTGGTGGTTGGGGGATGCTTCTTCTCAGCCCCTGCACCCGCTGATGGCTGCACAACCACAGCTGGTGGTGGGGACTCCTTCCCCTTCTTTGTGGCTGGGGCAGGCTCCTTCCCCTTCTTTGTGTCTGGTGCAAGCTCCTTCCCCTTCTTTATGGCTGGGGCAGGCTCCTTCACCTTCTTTGTGGCTGGTGCCGGCTCCTTCCCTTTCTTTGTGGCCGGTGCAGGCTCCTTCCCCGTCAGTATTTGTGGCCTGGAATCCTTTCCACCACGAGTAGGTGCTGCTAACTCTGTGGAATTTTTGGCTGAGGTGCTTGGCTGGGTCCTTGATACCCTGCCCATACGTGCAGGACGGGGGTAGGTGTAGGGAAGAGGTCAACCTGGGAAAGGAAAAGATTTTTAGGGACACTGGGGCAGGAAGAGGAAGAGGTAATGGGAGTGGAGGGTGAGGGAGTGGTTGTTGGAGGTGTTTGCTGGATTCGGGTGCAGGTGCATGGGCTCTATGCTGCTGTGAGGTGGATGGCTGTTGGGTGTCTCAGTGCTTGCGTTTGTGTACTTTAGGCGGGGGCAGACACGGTGGGAGAGGACACAGGGGACGTGTGCATGGATGTTGTGGAGGTGTCTTCCAGTGAGGTGTGTTTTCTGCTTGGTGTGGTGACGATGCTGGTAGTGGATGATGATGTAGTGCATGCAGGTGTGAGTGTGGATGTAACTGGGTGGGAGGTGGAGGAGGAGGAGGAGGGGGAGACTGTGGAAATAGTGGATGTTGTGTCTGCAACTGGTTAGTGTTTGTGTGAGTGCCTGTGGGATGAAGTGTGGTGCTTGTGTTTGCCTGTGACACTCTTGGGTGTTGTCTTGTGTGCATGTTCATCTGGCTGTGTGCTTGGGATGGGTTGGGGTTGAGAAGAATGGGACTGGGAAGTGGAAGTTGGAGGGGGGATGGTTGAAACAGGAACAATGGGTGCCCTCAGAGAGGAGGCCAGAGCCTAGATCGATCTCTGTTGGGCTGCAAATCCACTGTGAATGCCCTCCAGGAATGCATTAGATTGCTACATCTGGGCTGCCAGCCCCTGGATGGCATTCTCAATGGCTGACTGCCCTACAGAGATGGATCTCAGGCGGTCAATAGCCTCCTCACTCAAGGCAGCAGGACTCACTGTGGGGCGGGCCTGAGGTGCCTGGGGCGAAGGAGATGCCCACCCTCCTGGGTGAGCGGGCATGGGCAACTCGCTGACAGGCTGCTGGGAGGGCGGTGCTGGTACGGGGTGGGCGCTGCACCTGCACCTGGGGTGGTCACAGAGGTTTCCACCACCACCAGCTTACCTCCCATCGGAGGAGTTATCTGTGTCTGTGTTGTCCCCTCCAGTCTCCACCGTGGTGCTCCCTCGCCCTCCATCCCACTGGTGCCCTCAGGGTCAGTGGTCCTGTGGGACGCAGCTCCCTCTGTCCCTGGTGCCTCTGCTCCTCCGCCAGATGATGCTAATGCACATAAGGACAGGATGAGAAATCAAGAAAGGGGGGGAGAGAGACAAAGGATACACTAGGTTAATGACTGCACCGTTGGCGTACACAGCACCTTCACACACAGGGAACAGGCCTACGCACTATGCATTGCACTTCAAGTGAAATAGCTAGTCATCGCCAGCTGCAGCACACCTGGGACCCACGCAGCCCTGACCAGTAGTGGCAGCATTTCCCCTTCAGTCCCTCAGCCACTAGAGGACCTACGCTGCTGTGTCTGGCCTGTCCTAGGGGCACCCACTGACACACATCCACCACCCTCATACCACCCCTCCAGCCGTGATCTTCAATGGCCACTGTAATCACCCCCTTGTGGCTGCTGTGATGCCCTCAAGCTCAGGATAGGCCACCGCCAGTATGCAGGCCATCAGTGGGGCCAGGATCTGACGGGCACCCCTTCCTCGTTCGGAGGCCATCCCCAGCTGGGCCTCTGCAGTCTTCCGTGCTCAGCGTATCAGGTCCTCCCACCGTTTGTGACAGTGGGTGCTCCGCCTGCCATAGACCCCCAGGGTCTGCACCTCCTTGGCGATGGCATGCCATACACCCTTCTTTTGATGGGCGCTGACCTTTAGACAAACAGTCCAGCCAGTAACTCAAATGGCCCACCATACCCTTTTCCATCACCATTGGCATGCACATAGCCTAGCACACAATGTGTACACTGCCAAGAGGACATCTACCCACCCCCCATTACATGATGCCTTCACACACAACTCCATGCACTCATGCCACATGCATCGTGACCACAGTGTACTCACCTGTTGGTCTGGAGGCCCATACAGCATTCCGTACTGGGGTAGGACCCCGTCTACCAGTCTCTCCAACTCCTCTGAAGTGAAGGATGGGGCCCTTTCCCTGGTCACACGGGCCATGGTAGGTTCCAGACACAGGTCACAGCAGCACATGCAGTGTAGGTCCTCTCCTATGGAAGGTCAGGAAACAAGTGAGGAATATGTTAGAAAATGGTGGTCACGTCCATGGCAGTGCATACCGTCACCGTCGGAGTAGATCACCATTGGCCACTGTACCTCATAGGGCCAAATTATAACCAATGAGGAGTTGAACAGCAGTTGACAACTGCCTACCGCCATAGCGAACGTCAGCGGCATTACCTCACTTCCGACTGTCCTTCCACACAGGACAGGCAGACGCCATTTCGTGCGGGAGGAAAGGCCTATGGACGATACATAGGCACAAACTTGACAAATTACATTGCCCCATACCATGTTTCCAGATTGCGGACTGCTACTGTGGCTTCATTGCTCAGTTTGTGATAGCCTCCTCACTCTTATGTCCCTTAGATACCTACCGCTGCGGATGAATAGGGGATGGAGACATACCCCCATGTACAGACCCCTAGTGGACTTGGCTACACTAGAGGACAGGCACATTATCCTCACCTATAGACTGGACAGGGCCACCATCACTAAGCTGGGTGCCCAATGGGAGCCTGGCCTGATATCTGTTATCCGTCATCCCACTGGGATCCCCCCTGTTGTGCAAGTGCTATCAGTTCTCCATTTTCTGGCAACTGGTTCTTTCCAAGTGACGGTGGGCTTGGCAGCAGGAATGTCACAGCCAATGTTCTCAACAGTGCTGACAAGAGTGTTGTCTGCCCTGATAAAACACATGTGCAGCTACATTGCATTCCCTCAGGGTGAGGATTTGGCCACTGTGAAGGCCAGATTCTATGCAATGGAACATATCCCCAATATAATTGGTGCGATTGATGGAACACATAGGGCCATATTTATACTTTTTGACACAAAACTGCGCCAACGCAGTTTTGCGCCAAAAAAATTAGCGCCGGCTAACGCCATTCTGAAGCGCCATGCGGGCGCCGTATTTATTGAATGACGTTAGCCGGCGTTAGCCGCCGGCGCTGTCTGGTGTGCGTTAAAAAAAACGACGTACACCAGGCAGCGCCGGCGTAGGGGGAAAATGGAGTATGGGCGTCCACAAATGGTGAAAGTCAGGCTGAGGCAAAAAAATCGCCTCAACCCGATTTGCGCCATTTTTTTACGACTCCCAACCCCCATTGAAATGACTCCTGTCTTAGCAAAGACAGGAGTCATGCCCCCTTGCCCAATGGCCATGCCCAGGGGACTTATGTCCCCTGGGCATGGTCATTGGGCATAGTGGCATGTAGGGGGGCACAAATCAGGCCCCCCTATGCCACAATTTTTTTTTTTTTAAATACTTACCTGAACTTACCTTAATGTCCCTGGGGTGGGTCCCTCCATCCTTGGGTGTCCTCCTGGGGTGGGCAATGGTGGCAAGGGGTGTCCCTGGGGGCAGGGGAGGGCACCTCTGGGCTCATTCTGAGCCCACAGGTCTCTTAACGCCTGCCCTGACCCAGGCGCTAAAATCCGGCGCTAATGCAGGTTTTTTAGACCCGCCCACTCCCGGGCGTCATTTTTGCCCGGGAGTATAAATACGACGCATATGCATCGGAGTCATTTTTTAAGACGGGAACGCCTACCTTGCATATCATTAACGCAAGGAAGGTGTTCACGCAAAAAAATGACGCTAACTCCATGAACTTTGGCGCTAGACGCGTCTAACGCCAAAGTATAAATATGGAGTTAGTTTTGCGTCGAATTTGCGTCGAAAAAAACGACGCAAATTCGGCACAAACGGAGTATAAATATGCCTCATATTGCATTTGTGGCCCCCTGCCAGAATGAACAGGTGTTCAGGAATCGTAAGAGTTACCACTCCATGAATGTGCAGATGGTGTGCTTGGTGGACCAGTACATCTCCCAGTTCAATGCTAAGTATCCTGGGTCAGTGCATGATGCCTTTGTCCTGAGGAACAGTAGCATCCCAAATGTGATGGCCCAACTACAGAGGCACAGGGTGTGGCTAATAGGTGAGCCCTGGTACATGTTGGTGTATACCTATGGTATTGGCCATTTAGGATAGTGTGTGGCTAAATGTTGTCCCTCAATATTTGCAGGTGACTCTGGTTACCCAAACCTATCATGGCTGCTGACCCCTGTGAGGAATGCCAGGACGAGGGCAGAAGAACATTATAATGAGGCACATGGGCGAACCAGAAGGATCATTGAAAGGACCTTTGGCCTCCTGAAGGCCAGGTTCCGGTGCCTCCATCTGACAGGTGGATTCCTGTGCTACTCACCCAAGAAGGTATGCCAGATAGTTGTGGCATGCTGCATGTTGTACAACCTGGCCCTCAGGCGCCATGTACCTTTTCTGCAGGAGGAGACTGGAGATGCCCTTGTGGCAGCAGTGGACCCTGTGGACAGTGAGGATGAGGAGGCAGAGGATGAGGATGCGGACAACAGAACATCTGTGATCTGTCAGTACTTCTACACACAGGTGACACAGTGCAACTTTACATTTCTGTGGCTTTGGTTGTATTCTATGTGGCATTGGCATGCTGGTATTTACCACTTCTAAGCCCACTTACTGTTACCTCTGGCTATTCATTTTGCAGGTGTTGGTGATTTGACAAATACTCCTGGTGTGATCACAACAGCCAGCTACAGGTCATTGACTCTATGCTCATTCTATGTACAGTTCATTTGCAATGGTTGTACCTTTTTCAATCAATACATATTTGAAATATATGACATACTCGAAAACTATTTATATCAAACTGTGTTTATTGTAGTACTAGTATATAGAGGGGAAAGTGCAATGGAATGGGGTGATGATGGAGGAAACTCCAGGGTATTGTTCCAGTCTGTTCGTAGCACAGGTGCATTGTCCAAGGGGACATAGGAAAGGGAGCAATGGCAGTTCAAGGTGAACAGGGTGACTGAGTGGGACTTAAGGGGGACAATCAGGAGAGTCCCAATTCCTGGCGGGGGTCTTGGAAAGTGTTTCTGGCTCCTGTATGGATCGCAGGGAACGTTTGTGAGGTGGTTCATCATCTGCTGGGGGAAGGGTGCTGGTGGCCTGTGGGTCCTGTGGCGGGGCCTCCTGGCCACTAGCGGCAGCCGAAGGGTGATCAGATGACTGGCTAGTGGCAAGGGCCTGCTGGTGTGACACTGCCTCCCTCATAATGTTGGCCATGTCTACCAGCACCCCTGCTAAGAATATCAGGGTGTTGTTGACGGCCTGCAAGTCCTCCCTGATCCCCTGATACTGTCCCTCCTGCAGCCTCCTGTTCCGCTGCACGGTGCCTAGGATCTGGCCCATCATGTCCTGGGAATGTTGATAGGCTCCCAGGATCTCAGAGAGCACCTCCTAGAGAGTCGGTTCCTTGATCCTGTCCTCCCCCTGGTGAACAGTAATCCTCCCAATTTCCCTGTTGGCCTGTGCCTCTGTCCCCTGAACCGTGTGCCCACTGCCACTGACCCCAGGTCCCTGATTGTCTTGTGTGTGCAGTGTGGTCTGCGGTCTGTGTTCAGGTGGGCACATTGCTGATTGACTTGTTCTGGGGACAGAGGTTTGGGGACGCTGTGTGGGTACTGTGGTGTTGTTTCTTGATGGGGGAGGCTCTGTGGTGGTCTGTTACTGGGCTTGGGTAACCGGCTGTCCAGTGGTCCCTGATGGGCCAGGTAGATCATCTAGATCCTGAAGACCAGAGTTACTGTCATCACTGTGGGCCTCTTCTGTCAGGGGACTGGATAGTGGTGGCACCTCCTCTCCAGTGACATTGGCAGGGGTACCTGTGGAAATGTAAATGATGTTTTATGCTTTATGTGTATGACATATTGTACATCCCTGGCTTCCCCTCTTTGGTTGATGTTGCCCTGCTAGCTTTTACTTGTGTATGTTGGTGTATGATGGGATTGTTAGTTTCCCTGTGCTGTGCATGCTTTAGTGATGAGTGTCCATTCAGGGTTGTGAGAGGTGTCCATGCATTGGTATAGCATGCAGGGCTTGGCATTGGGATTAGTGCGATGTGATGTTGGAGTGTGTGAGATGGAGTGGAGCGATGGGAGTGAGGGTATGTGATGTCACGCAGGTATGGGGGGTGATAATTGTTGAAAGTTGACTTACCAGAGTCAAGTCCTCCTCCGACTCCAGCCAGGCCCTCAGGATGCAGTATTGCCAAGACTTGCTCCTCCCATGCTGTGAGTTGTGGGGGAGGAGGTGGGGGTCCACTACCAGTCCTCTGTATAGCGAGCTGGTGTTGTGCTGCTATGAAACGTACCTTCCCCTGTAGGTCGTTCCACCTCTTCCTGATGTAATCCCTTGTTCTTGGGTGCCATCCCACGGCATTGACCCTGTCCACGATTCTCCGCCATAGCTCCATCTTCCTGGCTATTGATATTTGCTGCACCTGTGCTCCAAACAGCTGTGGCTCTATCCTGACGATTTCCTCCACCATGACCCTTAACTTCTCCTCAGTGAAACGGGGGTGCCTTTATGGTGCCATGAGTGTTGTGTGATGTGTATTGGTGAGGGTGTGTTGGGTAATGTGTTGGGGTGTGTGATGTGGAGTGTGAGAGGGGTGTATGGGTGTGAGTGGTGTGTGTGTCTAGTTTTCGCAGTGATCTTGGTGTCAGTCTCGTGCCAATAATTTGTATTTGGAAGGGGTTGTGGGTAATGTGGATGTGTGTTTTATAGTGATGTGGGTGTGGTGTGTGTTGTTTAAATTGTCCAATGTAGTGTTGTTTTGTATGTGGTGTCCATTGTGAGCGCGGCGGTGTGTACCTCCAATGGTTTACCGCCGTTGAATGTCCACTGTGGTGATTCATGGGTCATAATGTGATGGGCGTTGTTCTGTTTGCGTAAAGGTGTGGGTTTTGTTACCACCAGTTTATTACTGACCATTGGTCTGGCGGATTGGAGTGTGTGTTTCATAATAAGGTGAATGGATATCCACCACCACAGCGTAATTTGGCAACTGTTAGCGTGGCGGTAAGCGGGATTTACCACCAGAATCATAATGAGTGTGTTCATGTCCTTTCTTAGCAAGGTGGTTCAACAATGCAATGGTGTCTTGTTTACAGGCTTCTTAGGTAGTTGACGCCACCAGTAGGTCATTGATATATTGGACTAGGACTGAGTTGCAAGTCGTGACAAGGGACTCCAGATTCTTCTTGAGAAGCTGATTGAAAATGGAAAGACTCAGTGTCCCCATGTGGGACTTGGCACTATACCAAAACACAATTGCTGAACCAAAAAGCGAAGGGTAACTGACTGTGCTCATGCAATGGCATGGAAAAGAAGGCTTGGCATAAATCAGTGACAGTGAACCACTCAGCCTCACATGGAATCTGAAACAGAATTGCAGCTGGATTTGGTACCACAGGACAACAGGGGACAACAATGCAGCTCACTTTTCTCAAATACTGAAAAGGTATTTACCCCTAGGCTTCTGCAAACCCATAATGGGTGAATTACATGGGCTTCCCATTTATCCCTTTTAAGATACCTTGCTGAATCATGAATTCAATTACCAGGGTAATCTCAACAATCATCTCAGGTGTCAAGTTATACTGTGGTATTCTTGGGTACTCAGCATGTGGTTTCACTGTGATAGGACAGATTCAATGCCTTTTTATCAAACCTATGTCCTTTCCTGAAAAACTCCAAACCTCAAACTTGACTGTGTTTCTGAGGTCTGGAGGCAAATCATCAATGGTCATCACAGTAAACAGTGTAGTATAAAGACCATCACTCGCCAATTTAAAGGTGATGTCTTCATCATGAATTTGCATTTCCACACCTTTCAGCATGCAAAGATGGCACAGTTGAGCTTGCAAAAGCGACCTCTTCCTAAAAATTTCACTAGAATAGAATCACACACTACAAATTGGTTATTCTTCTCGAAAGACCCTATTTTCACAGGTACTTCTGTTGTTTCTTGGGTTAACATTTGCTTTTTCACAACTCATATAACTTAGATCATTTTACCAATAAGGGTAGGTTTGGGACTTCTACTGTTCTCAGACTAGAATGGATAGCACCAGTGTCAACCAAAAATGACACGGGGTGGCCATTCACCTCACTATCCACAAATAGACCACTCTAATCTACCTCCATGACTGAGCCAAGTATGCAATCTTCCTTACTCCCTCAGGCACCGCCAGGATGACTTAAATAGGGCCAAAATTCCCAGATGTCTCAAACACAGGATGCTGTTGGAAAAGGATTGCTGTCTTGAAATGCATTAGAATGCACATTTAGACCTTGATTAGAGCTCTGTTTGAGACCATTCACGTTTCGCTGTGGCATGGGGAGTAGTGGAAACTGCAACACTAGCACTTGTGGAACCTCCAACGCTAGAGCTTGTGACAGACTAAAAGTCTGCACTTTCTGTCTTTGCACATTTCGTGAGTGCACAGGGTTGTTGCTCTGGGGCTGTACAACCCCTGAATTCTAGGCATGATTAGCTGTATTAAGATGGCATTCCTGATTCCAATGGCCCAACTTGTTGCAATAGTGGCAAAGGCTCTTCTTCAAAGCCACATCCATTATTGTACTAGTATCAATTGGAACACCTCAACCTCTACCTTGTATCACAGGATCTCCATTATGATAAACTCCTTGCAATGGACCAACATTCCCCACAAAAGGCTGAGACTGCTACCCCTCTTAGCAGCATTCATCTGAGTAACCATTAGCTTCTCCTTTAGATTCTTCTGTTTCACCTCTATTTCATCAATGCAATACTTTGCATATCTCAGGATTTTATGAAGGGGCTTTTTCTGCCAACAAATCAAATGCTGGTGGATCATCATGCTAATTTCAAGTCTCAATCCTGTCACAAACCTTCACACAAAACGTCCCGTATCCTTCAGCCCGAGCTTTTCTATTCCACTACTCTGCTTAAATGTCTGCAACAATCTCTCACAAAAGCATGAATTGACTCTATGGGTTCCTGAGTTGTTCTGTCAGTTTGACCCAATCACTGTCCCTGGGCGACACTTTCAATTTAAAAAATGTCATAACCTGCTGATACTTTTTCTTCACCAACGATAAAGGGCCCTTTGTCACTGGCTTCCTCATTGGCTCGTTCACAGGACATTCCATAGCTACCTTGCATTCTGCCCATAAGTCTCTTTGAACTACAATGTCAAATAGAATATCCAAATCGACCAACAATACTTGCAAAATGTTCACAAATCACTCATCTTGTATGTACCATTTTACCAACTTTTCCCTAAACTTCAGGAAATCGTTAGTGAGTGATGCAGGTTCACCCTACTCCAAGGCACATGGACATAGTCTACTTGACACCTCCCTCAACAGAGATTCAAGGTAGTCGTCACACCTTCTACCACGGGGCAGTTCCACTGTCTACCTCTTCAGTTCCTTCTTTCTCACCCATCTAGTTTTCCATTTATCATTTTTCAAATGTTTTTAAATAACTCCTTAATCTGTATTTTTGTTTCTGAGTTTCGCATACAAGCTATGTCTTCCTCATTAAAACATACATGGTAGCTCTCTGCAAGGCTTTGGTCTTATTCAAACTTACCTCATAATTTTGAGATAACTCAGATAGCTTGTCGTAAACTTGTCCTGCACATCTGGTGACATTCTTACACATGAGTATAAGCTCATTTTCTTGATAAGAATCTAAACATTCCATTTCAAGATTTCTGCTGATCATTTCATCTACTTCCAATGTCAATTTAGAAACATCCACCAAATTTTCCCTCACAGGTGACTGTGAAAAGAAATTCTCTAACCTGCCTAGAGTCATTTTCTGACGCAAAACCATCCATACCACATGAATCCTGTTTTAGAAAAGACAGGAGTCATGCCCACCACCCATTGGCCAGCACAGAGGATGAGGGTCCCCTGGGCATGGCCATTGCAGCCAGCGCCATGTAGGGGGGCTCATTTCAGTTCCCCCAATGGCACTTAAAAAAAATATATATATACTTACCTGTACTTACCTATACTTACCTGGGATGGGGTCCCCCATCCTCCGCTGTCCCTATGGTGTGGGTGTCCCTGGGGTCTGGAGAGGGCACCTGTGGGCTTATTCCATGGTGTTCCACCATGGAAATAGGCCCACAGTGCCACTAACACCTGCCCTGACCCAGGCATTAAAAAATGGTACAAAACAATCTTTGCACCGTTTTTTGACATCTCCTCCCTTCCGTGCGTGATTTTAGCACAGGGGATAAATATGGCGCCAAGGCCATAGAGTCATTTTTTGCACGGGAACGCCTACTTTGCATCTCATTGAAGCAAAGTAGGTTTCCATGTCCAAAAAATGACTTTAACTCCATAAATTTGGCACTAGAGGGGTCGAGGACCAAAGTATAAATCTGGAGTTAGTTCTGGCCGAATTTGCATTACAAAAAGGTCGCAAATTCGGCACAAAACAAGTATAAATATGTCCCTAAATGTGCCATAGTGTGGAAACCATAATGCACCTTCTTTTTCTGTGACCTTGTGCCACTGACCAAGCCAATTACATGTTTGGAACCCTGCATTTATTGCCATATAATGACCTGGGGTATCTTCCGGTGATACCTCTTTTTCCTCTCTAACAGGTACAGCCATTTCTACCCTAACTAAATCTTGTATGACCTTAAAACAATTAATTTTTCAATCAATAATCGCCAAATAAGATTTTGTCCTTAATCAGGAAATAACTCTTTGACCACTATTCATATTCATTAGCTACCAATAGCAGCGCAACCCCTTGTGATGTAGATAACCAATACTAGCACTGCAGTGCACCAATCGACCAATACCAGCACTGCACACTGTGTTGTCAATCTCACTCCTTGCTGCGGTTCATCCTCTGTTACAATCTTCACAAACACATCCTTTTCAGCATCAAACATACACAACAAAATACAATACAAATAACTTTTGTCTGCTCCACTAAAGAATTGACAGTATTCAATCACACAAGTGTCAAAATACCCAAACACTTGAATGAAACCTCATTCTGCAGGGTATCATTCAGGTTGGTACAGATTCTCCCTGCGCTTTAGGATCCACTATACCACTATACCAAACACACCACACATTCATACAAAGATAATTATCCCTATCTCAAGTGTGACATCGATAATGTCTCACAACAGGTACCACCAAACTTAGCAGACAATTACAATATGGTGTCTTCTATACCTTTTTAATACAATGCTGATCTTAGGTTACGCTGGGCACTATAACAACTTCAATTTCTTTGTACTAAACACCACACCCACACAACATTCAAAACATTTCCGCAAAACACCAATCTCTGCAAAACACTGCAAGCTAAGTATAAATCACTGCCATGTGCAACCTTATTAATACTCACTCCTCCGCTGGTATGACTCTCTCCCAAATCTCCAAAACTCCACCGATCTTCCAAATTCAAGGAATGGGCACCAGGGACTGTGATCTAGGGACTAGCGAATCTAGGACAAAAAGGTTCTATCACACAAGAGTCAAAATAAACAAATTCTTGAATGAAACCTGGACCTGTGGAGTATAATTCAGATTGATGCAGATTCTCCCTGTGCATTAGGAGCCACTATACCAAGACTTACCCTTACTATACCCTTACAGCAAGCCCTAATCATCCTCACTCTGCTAGCGTCTAATAGAGCTCTGGGCCCTTGTTCTTACCGCTCATCTTGCAATGGACCTTTTTAGGATGCTTGAAAGGTAAAAGAGAACTAGAATCAATCTTTCAATTTAAATTGCAGTACAACCTATTTGGTCACACATTAAAGACCAAAACGTGATAGAAAAAGTTCATTACAAGTTAAGTGCCAGACTAATATAAATGAATCTCAAAAACATACTATATAAGTATAAAATCACCAAAGGCGAAGAATTTCAGTTGAGGCAATACAAAAGATGAGATACACAATCTGATGATCGGTATATAAGTTTTGATACTCTTGTATAATCATTGGTTAAATCTACATTGATCTAAATACCCTGAACTAAACTAAAGGGAAATCCTAGTTGAGTCTCTGGAAGTAGGAAAGTGTCACCATAGCATAGACTTCTGTGGAAGTTCTGATAGAGAGGAGTTGGATAGCATTAAGCCACACCGTCATAAGGGTAGAGAGATCTGTACCCCTCCAAGTCTCTATGGGATCTGCCCTCAACTCACTGCCTGAAGGCCAATTAATCCTACAGAACCTTCAAGAAATTCACTTCATCAAAACCAGCAGTTTTCTATTTTCCTTATAGTTGAAATTGGCAGCTCCACTCAAGTCTCTCATTCCACGAATTGGACATCAGGACGACCTTGGACGTCTCCTGACACCGAGTGCACAAACATGAGTCTTTTCTTCTTAGTCTGTTGGTTCTTCCTCGTCCTTGCTAAAGTATCCTTCCAGACATCACTATCTCAAATACACAATATGCCTTTCATGTTGTAGAATCACTTGAACACCACTGCAAAAGAAAGAGCATTGCAACGCAAGTAAAACTCCATCTGAAAGGTTAAACATGAAAATCCAAATGCTTAAGGCCTTCGGTTATGCTGAATTAAAACAATAAATGCACATTTCAAATACATGATTATAGGTGCATCTTGTAATTATAAATGAGAGTAACAATTTATAAATGAAACATGAATATATGCAGTTTTAATAGGGCCACAAAACTCAAAATACATAGATATAAATGTGAACGAGTACTACAATTTGGCTTGCTAAAGTTTGACATTAGAATGCATGCTTATATGAATCTTTAGTCCTCCTTTGTGAATGCACCTTTATATCTATGGTTTGGGTGCTCCACATTACATTAGTAAAGTTAAGGCACACAGTATATATGCTGTTGATTACATTATTATGTTACTTCTGTAACATATAAAGGTACAGCCAAAGTTGTGTGCTACCACTCTTGATACAGATTAACTTTTTATGATGATTTAGATGGCAATCGACATTGTTTGGTGTCGATTTGTCTCAGCTGGTGTTGTTGCTTGGCCTTGTTGGTGCGTGTTGAACATCGCTTCTGGAACATTTGTTCAGGCATTTTGGGCCAGATGTATCAAAGGGTTTTACCCATTGTGCGTCAATGGGACAATGCTTTGGTACATATGGCCCTTTGTCTTCTCGCCGGGATGCACTTCGACCCTAACTTACAATTACAGTGGCTCAGGGGGGTGTAGCAAGTGCCTTGCTGTGCCTCCCTGCACTACCAGAAGAGGCCAGTAATGTGCAATATCTACAAGATACAGCTAATTCCTGTCTTCTTCCCCTGTGCTGGCACAAAAATTGCTGCCTAGCGCCAATGCAGGCAACCTTGCACCATGGTGCAAGGATGCCTGCATTGCAGGGATGATTGTTCTTGTACAGGAAGAGGAGGAGATTTCCTCATTCTACGTGTGCTGTAGAATGCAGCACACTCAAATAGTGGAAAAAACAGGCGAAATCAAGATATTTCTCCCTGTTCCGTCATTCTTACGCCATCCCTGAGGTGGCATAGGAATCCAACGCATTCCCAGACTTGTAAATCTGGGAATGCATCAGATTCCTTTGGGTTCCATGGGTGTTGCATGGGAACACCCCAAGCAACACCCAAGAGATTTCCTTTCATGCAGTGTTATGCACGAAAGGGGTTCATATTTACAAGGCCATAAAAGGTAATGCAAGGTGGCTTTGTGTGGCCTTGTAAATATGGGTTGGCACACTGAGCTACTTGAGCATCAAAATAAATGATGCTCCGATGGCGCAGTGTGCCGCCAGGGCCAAATATGACACACAACTTCTTTTCCAGCTTTGTGTTTCTGCTTACTTTTCAAGTTCATTACTGATTCACTTTGGGCACCTCCGGCCTCCATGTCAACAGCTTGTTGATCAGCATGCTTTCAGCTCTAGGAGCCATGAGCACTCGCTCCAGACTGAGGGCCTGATTTAGAGTTTGGAAGGCAGATTACTCCATCACAAACATGACGGTTATCCTGTCAGCCGTATTACAATGTCCATAGGCTATAATGGAATCATAATACAGAAACAGGATATCCATCACATTTGTGATGAGTAATCCCCTCCGTCAAGATCTAAATCAGATCCTAAGAGTTTTCCTCAGCATTTGGCATCTCAGTCAACCTAACAGGCATCCATCAATAACTCTGAGACACATTGCTTCTCTGCCATTAAATTTACTGAATCTGAAGTATTTTATGAATGCATCCAGACTCTCAACAAATGTATCTATGGTTTCACCAACAATTTGTCGTTCATGACTGAAAATGTACTTTTTGTAATCTACATTTGCCACAGGATTAAACTTGAGGTTCAAGGCTTCTTTGATATGACCATATCTAACTTCGTCAGCTCACAGAATTTTCTTTATGACTTCTTTTACAGCATCACCCGCAAAATGTTTGGGGTACTTAATAATCTTTCTGTTATACGTTTTTTCTAGCACATCAATGAAATCATCAAATGTCTTTCCCCAAGCAGTCCATATATTGTCAATATTTTTCCTTTTGGAGGTATTAAAAGGTGGTGATGGTTTCAAGAAAGCAGCAGCATTGTAACTGTTCACAGGATTGGCTGATACTGCAACTGGAGCTCTCTCCGACTCCCTCTGCCAGAAATCAGGATCTGTTCCTTCCATTCGGCAACCCTGGCCCTGCAATGTGCCAGCCTCGGGGTCATCTTTTATGGTCTACATCGGCAGAACAGCTTTCTGCTGGACATCTAGGGCCAGATGTATCATGAAGGCCTTTTGCGATTCGGAAATAGCGATTTTTAAGAAATCGCTATTTCCGACTCGCAAGATGCCATGTATCACATTTGCGAATCAGTAATAGCAAATTGCGATACCGGCCCCATTCGCACCTATGGTCCTGTTGGCCCATATGTGCAAATTTATTTCATTACCAAAATTGCGATTTTTTAACCAGAAATCGCAATTTTGGAAATGCAAAACCCCAGGGTGCTGGGGGCCTAAGGCCCCCTCTGCTGCACCTCAAATTCTTTTTTTGGGACATGTAAGGTGCACACATGCCAAAAGGGCATGTGTGCTTTACATGTACATTTTAAATATGCATTTTAAATTTTGCACATGGTTACCACCAGGTTCAACCTGGTGGTAAATAGCGATTCCTAAATGCCCAAATTGCATTTAGGAAGGCTTCATACATGTGCTAAGAAATCGCAAATAAGGAATCCTTATTTGTGATTTGTTATTTAGAGAATCGCAATTTGCGACTCTCTAAACAGGGTCACAATTTTAAGGAATCGCTATTTTTGCGATTCCTTAAAATTGCGTTCAGAATGTCTTTCATACATTCTGAACTGGCTTTTTGCATTCTCAAACGGGCATTCGCACCGTTTGCAAATGCAAAAAAACTTTTACATCTGGCCCCTAGTCCCGGCAAGTATGCACGGCTGTGTAAGTACAGCCCAAGGCACTTCTCTTGGAGTCACTTTGTGCAGCAGTATGACTCTCCTTATTCAGTTCAGATAAGCAGACAGCCCTTTCCTGCCCCATGAGTGGTTGTGGTTTCAATCTTTCTTTTGCTCTTTTAACACCTGGTTGATCTCTGCCTTGCCGCACTCCTGATTGCAGCATTATTGGATATTCTGTCATTGCTAATTGCAAAAAAAAGATGATGGAAGGAATGCAGAACAAATCAAACATTTACCCCCAGTCACAGACTTGGGTTTAATCCATCGTTTTTTGCCCGCTATGTCATTCCAGTTTGGACACACCCACATGCAAATCAGTCTTGACCCTACTACCCATGGGAACACACCAACACAACAACCTGAACTGCGAGACCAGGTCCTCCATGGACTGGAAACAAGCATCCTGGGGCCAGTTGCTAATTGTAGCACTTTAAAACCTGGTTGTATATGCCTTCATCAGTAGAGCTTTGTATATTGTATAGCTCTGTATTGCATAGTAGTGCAGTACCTTCCTGTATGGCATTGTCCATAGTTTCTTTACCAAAGACTCGTAGGCTTCTTAGTGAAGCTTTCTTTTTCATCAATTGCTTCACATTGGCTGGAGTTGCGCTTTAACTCCACATACTCTAACTGTTGATTCAACACTTTGACAAAGGCACGAGTGGCACGCACGAGCAATTTGCTTGGACGACGGCAAACTCTCCGGGAAAGCACTGTCAATCTTCATGTTACTTATCTCCTATCTCTTCGCCAGTTGTAGCATTTTCTCTAGCCTGTGTACCCGCCAATGAATGTGCCACACACAGAGCTACGTATTACACGTCTTTATTCTTAGGTGTGTAATCACAAACTCAACATTCTAAACCTGCATTCACTTCACCACAATTCAACATCTACATCATCATGCTAGAGAGACCTTCAGTATCCAAAAAGATTCCATCATTCATACTCACAAGACACAACATTGACCAGTGCTTAATTTGTAAAATGAGTGCCGGGCCTCAATGTTTTTGGCTCAAAAGCCTCCAGCCGGCACTGTCAAATGTTGGGGTGTTGAACAACCAGGCTCGTAGTCTTGATTCCACTTCATCCATCTTTCTTCCACCACCAGATACACACTGCCCCTTTATCTCACTCTTCTGCATTCTTTTTCTAGCCTACGGCCCCTCTTTGTCATTCTTGTCTGTCGTTCGCTTCCTCCTTTCCTGTCTATGTGTTTTTCTCTTTCTTTAATCGGGGTCAAATTAAGCACTATTGCCCGCTGACCCCATGCCAAAACACGGCATATTTATGTTTTTACTCCTTGCAAAGTCCTTTAAAATGTTAGTGGTACTGGGCCTTTCTGTAGCATGCCGGCGATCTTCCCACACATGTGGCATAGCACTTCTACGACGAGAAGTGTGAAACTTAAAAACATATTGTATTATAAGCTGATTACTGCAAAAATTAAGCCATGCTGTTACAAGTGAATTTCCACTTATGCTTCCTTGCTGATTTCAGAATTGCGTCCAATCTTCGGAAATATATTGCTTTCTAGATTCATTCAAGAGTTTTCCATCTATTTCCTCACACATTTGAGTAAGTAGAAAACCACACATAGAACACATTGAACTTCAATTATAAAAGTAAAAAAATGAGAGAAATTAAATCCCTTTCACCTTTTCAGAAACCTTGTAAGAGGGCAATCTTAGAATTCTAATCCTTAGGTTCATGTTATTTTCAGAAAAGAAAACACCCTTCTTGCATTGCCCTTTTTACATTTAAAAAAAAAAAAAAAAAAAAAAAAAAAACATTTTGCCATTGTTTCTTTATGTAGGCTTCCCGGTCTAGGAAACTCTGGTTATCCGTACACCCCAATACGTGGTGAACAAGGTAAAATATATATTTTCTGAATACCATTTGTGGAGAAAGTTATGCAGGCTTAAGTGCAAAATTTCACAAAATAAAAAAGAGCTCAGCGCTGGAGGGAGAGATTGGGCTTAGTATCTATGAGGCTAAAGGTGGCCAATATGTGTTTCTTCGTGCTTGTTATAGCACATTGTTAATGCTTAAAGTGAACACAAAGCCAAGAGGAGTAAAGCAAAAAGAGTCATCGAACAATGCTAGCTAAACCAGCGATCTAAGAGATTGATTTGATGTTTATTTTGTTTATCTTAACAACCAGAAAGGAAACGCATGCATTATAGTTCTTTGTGTTACACTGTGGACGTTTATATCACACTACCCACTATACTCCTCTAATACAGCCCCACACATCAATAATTACCTGCAAAAGAAGGCCTTACACATTGAGCAGTACATGATACATATCATACACATCATAAACAGACTGCTAGGAGATAAAAAGGGTAAAGAAGAAGAAGAGGCTAAGTATAACCATCAGACTCCAAGATCCACCAGATTGCACTGTCTTCCTCTTCTCTCAACCAAAGCTGAGATAAAGAGGACTACCTAGCACTGTGCTGTGGAAACGGGTGTCCAAAATCCTCATGAAGGTGCAGACTGTAAATGCAGAGAATCACATGTTGGTATCACAGGCTCGGTGTGATGACAGACAAAGTCCTGTTCTTCAGGGCTGAGGAAGATACAGTGACAAGCAAACAACAGCAGGCTGATGTGGATCCCCCTTCTCTCCTGGCAATCTTCAGATGTCTGGGATTCCTATGTAATTAGAGTAGGGAACTCACACACAGTATATCCCTGGGTTTCCCATAGGAGGCTCCATTATTGAGAAGAGCGAGTCCCTACTGAGTGTAGGGTGTGATTATACTGGTGCAGATGACCAGTTAGTCAAGTGCTCAGTGCACATTGTCAGTGCCAATGAACAGACAGCAAAGACATTTGGCAGAGTCCTGAGACAGAACAAATGCCTCTTCTGGAGAACATTGCAGGTATGCAAGCAAGTGCAGTCATGAACACAGCCCCTGGAAGGCCAACTGTAAATCACATATGCTGTTGAATCAACTATGGTATGGAACCATAATTCAACATTAGGATTTAAGGCTGGATAATCTTTCATGGAGAAATCACAGCAGGTGGCAAATAATCCTAGGATTTTGGATGATTCTCATCCTTGGGGATAATGTAACCAGATAGGAAAACAGGACTTTCGTCAGGAAATGGTGGCAGGTGCTGGGAATTTAGGAAGAGTTGCATCATTCATCAAGAAATCATGATATGGAAGTCAATCAATCAATAAAAATCAGCTTTATTCGATTTTTGTTAAAATCGTAAAAGTACAGCATAAAATCAATACATAAAAATCATATACAGCTAAGATAAACACTGGTTGCCAATCTCCTTTAAAATAACCGACTTTCTATGTCTTAAAATGTCCCCAAAAAATGTGGACATAACATTGTAAACATATATAGGGCCTGATTACGACCCTGGTGGTGGGTGATAAAGTGGAGGTAACACTGCCAAAAGGCTGACGGTAAGTATCCCCAAATTATGACCATGGCGGTGATAACTTCCATAGACAGCCAATGTACCACACCAACCGCCACGGCAGAAACAACAGCCACCACAGCGGTAACCGCCAACAGCCAGGCTGAAGACAAAGTACCGCCCACCATATTTTGACCCTGCAATCCTCCACCTTTTCTGGGGCGGTACCAACGCCAACAAAAGCCTGGCGGATACAGAGCTCAGAAGTGAAAGGACTCACCATTGGAGACACAGGAACAAACAACGCCGCCATGGAACCCGAACTGCTTGTTTTCCTGATGATCTTCTACTTTATGCTCCAGCTGAACACCAACGCCAACAAAGACAACGACGGTGAGTACAGCTGCCTAGCTCAGGATGGAGGGTGGGAGGAAAACGAGTGACACACACACCCACGCACAACACGCACACGAAATACACACACCATACACACAACTAGGTGCACAAGAAAAACATTTGTCCCTGAAAAACTGCAGAATAATGCAAGGACAACAGGAATTGACTAAAGTGACTGTAATCAGATCAACATCAAAATGAATAATTAGATTTGTCAATGAAACAGATATGTACACATATACACAAAGGGATACTGCCCAGTCCAATGTTCAAAGGGCCCACATGGCCACAGGGCACAGTCTAAGGCCCAACTTGAATCCTGACCACATCAGGATAGTACACTGCAGGGGCATCAGTTTGCAAATAGGTAGGCACCTCAAGGGGAGGGGGGCACCTCAGCCAGATGCGGGAACAAGCCCACTGGTTCTGGATGGGGCAACATGCCCATTGCCTTGACCTGGGGAGTGCAAGGCCACAGTCTCTGGTGTGGGTGTCTTTCCCAATGGTTCTGGAGGGGGCAGCCCGCACAGTAGCCCCTGGAGGGTGGACTACATGGCGTCCGCTGGCGGTGATGGCTGCACTGTGGTGGTGGGTGGAGGAGGCTCCTTGGCAGTCCCTCCACTCACTGATGGCTGCATGGTGGTGGTTGTTGGAGGAGGCTCCTGGGCAGTCCCTACACACACTGATGGCTGCATAGTGGTGGTTGTTGGAGGAGGCTCCTGGGCATCCCCTGCACTCAATTATGGCTGCACATCCACAGCTGGCAGCCCCGTGACAGCTGGTTGTGGTGGCAGTGTTAGCATGACAGCTTCTGCTGGTGTAGAGTGCCTTGTCTCCTCCTGTTCATGGGTCAGGGATCCCTTACCCTTCCTGGCAGGGGTGGATGGGCTCTTCCCCTCTCTGCCTGGTGGTGCAGGCTCCTTCCCCTTCTTCACAGCTGGTGCAGGCTCCTTCCCCTTCTTCACAGCTGGTGCAGGCTCCTTCTCCTTCCTCACAGCTGGTGCAGGCTCCTCCCCCTTCTTCACAGCTGGTGCACACCCTTCCCCTTCCTCACAGCAGGTGCAGGCTCTGCCCCCTTCCTCACAGCTGGTGCAGGCTCCTTCCCCTTCCTCACAGCTGGTGCAGGCCTCTTCCCCTTCTCTCACAGCTGGTGCAGGACTCTTCCCTTTCATCCCTGGTGGTGCTGGCTCCTTCCCCTTCAGTGTCGTAGGTCTGGTATCCTTACCAACACAAGTAGGTTGTGCTACCACTGTCCGTGTCGACTGTTTGGCTGAGGTGCTGGACTGTGTCCTTGGTACCCTGCCCATATGTGCAGGAATGTGAGTGGAGGGGTAGGGAAGAGGTCAAGTTGGGAAAGGAAAAGCTTTTTAGGGACGTTAGGGTGGGAGTGAGGGAGGCTTAATGGGAGTGGAGGATGAGGGAGTGGTTGTTGGTGTATGTTTGCTGGATTTAGGTGCAGGCACATGGGCTGTATGCTGATGTGGCTGTTGGGTGTCTGGGTGCTTGCGTTTGTGTCCTGTAAGGGGGGAACAGACACAGTGGAAGAGGACACAGGGGACACGTGCATGGATGTTGTGGAGGTGTCGGCCAGTGTGGTGTGTTCTGCTTGGTGTGGTGATGCTGATAGTAGATGTAGATGTGGTGCATGCAGGTGTGAGTGTGGGACTAACTGGGAGGGAGGTGGAGGAGGAGGAGGAGGAGGAGGAGGAGACAGTGGAGGCTGTGGATGTTGTCGTGTCTGCAACGGTATGGTGTTTGTGTGAGTGCCCGTGGGATGAAGTGTGGTGCATGTGTTTGCCTGTGTGTAGGATGCTGGCATGGTTTGTAGTGGGTACTTTGGGTACCTACACCTTACACCAGGTCCAGTTATCCCTTGTTAGTGAATGTAGTAGTGTTCTAGCAGCTTAGGCTGATAGAGGTAGCTATAGCAGAGCAGCTTAGGCTGAACTAGGAGACATGCAAAGCTCATGCAATACCAACTCATAGTTACACAGTACTTATGCACAAGTAAAGACACAGTACCAAAAATATCTTAGAGACAATACTCCTTCTGGAGGTAAGTATTATACACAATATATACACTAGACACCAAAATTAGACAAGTAAATAGTCATAGAACAATGCAAACAGTATGAAATCCAGTAGAATGCATTGGGAGAAAATAGGTCTAGGGGCAACACAAACCATATACTAAAAAAGTGGAATGTGAATCATGAATTTCCCCCTAGACAAATGTAGTGTGTGCAGAATCGCTGGGAGAGTACGAATACAGTAAAGGTAAGTAAATTACCCCACCCCAGAGCCCAGAAAAACAGGAGTAAAGTACTGCACGTTTCCTTAGGACAAACTACACCTCATTTTGGGGATTTTGCAGCAGCCAACCAAATCTGCAAAGAACAACTGGATTATTGGACCTGAAGCCCTGCAAAGGAAGGGGACCAAGTTCATAAGTCAAAAGAAGTTCCAGGAAGGACAGGAGCCCCTGCCAACCCACAAGAGGGTGCAAAAGAAGAGTCCCCGGTTAGTAGAAGACTGCAGAAATGCACCCTAGGAGGATGCCAGCGGGTTTCTGTGTAATGCAAAAGATGTCCCATGGCGTGAAGATTGTTGCAGATGAGATTTCGTGTTGGAAGGCACCAACAAGCCTTGGCTACAACAAGAGTGCATTTGTCATCAAAATGGAGCTGGATGGACCCAGGAGGGACCTGGGGGCCTCAACTCAGTGTAAGGAGGAAGAGGGGGCTCTCAGAAGTTTAGAGAGCCCTCAGGATGCCAGTCAGCAACCCCAGAAGCCACAGGATCTGGGTTCAAAGGAGGTGCAAAACGTGGTTGATGCAGCACAACAAAAGAAGGTCCCACGCCGCCGGAGTAAAACTCAGCGAGTTGAGCGTCGCAGGGTGGAGTGCTGGGGACCTGGGCTAGGATGTGCACAAAGGAATTTTACAAATAGTGCACAGAGGCCTCAGGAGGCGAAGAAGACACAATACAGAGGCATACCATCGTTCTCGGGGAAGGCAAGGTCTTACCTGCTCCAAATTGCATCAGCATGATCTCAGGACAGTCTATGACGATATTGTCCACCTCAGAGAGCTGCTTTGGCAGTACTGGGAGTCCATGGTGGAGCCCCCAGGATGCATGGAATTGGCTCCCCAATACCATATTTGGAATGGGGGGACAATTCCTTGATCTTAGACATGTTACATGGCCATATTCGGAGTTACCGTTGTGAAGCTACATATCGGTATTGACCTATATGTAGTGCACGTGTGTAATGGCGTCCCCACATTCACAAAATCCAGGGAAATGGCCCTGAACTATGTGGGGGCATCTTTGCTAGTGCAAGGGTGTGCTCACACTTAGCAACTTTGCACCTAACCTTCAGCAAGTGAAGGTTAGACATATAGGTGACTTATAAGTTACTTAACTGCAGGGAAAATGGCTGTGAAATTGTGTGTGCACTATTTCACACAGGCTGCAATGGCAGTCCTGTGTAAGGGTTTGTCTGAGTGCCCTATCAGTGGCAAAATAAACGCTGCAGCTCATATGGATCTCCTGGAACCCCAATGCCCTGGGTATCTAGGTACCATATACTAGGGACTTATAAAATGGTGTCCAGTGTGCCAATTGAAATTGGTAAATGAAGTCACTGGCCTACAGTGACAAATTTAAAAGCAGAGAGACACTTAGGTTCTGATTAGCAGAGCCTCAGTGATACAGTTAGGCACTACACAGGCATACAAATTAGGCCATAAACTATTAGCACTCGGGTCCTGGCTAGCAGGATCCCAGTGACACAGTAAAAACACACTGACACACTCACAAACAGGCCAAAAGTGGGGGTAACCATGCTAAAAAGAGTCTACCTTCTCACACTGTGCCACTCTTGTGTGTTGCCTTGTGTGCATGCTTGTCTGTCTGTGTGCTTGGGATGGGTTGGGGTTGAGGAGAATAGGACTGGGAAGTGGAAGTTGGAGGGGGGACGGTGGAAACAAGAACAATGTGTGCCATCTCAGAAGAGGCCAGAGCCTGAATCGATCTCTGTTGGGATGCCAAACCACCGTCAATGCCCTCCAGGAATGTACTGCATCTGGGATGCTAGCCCCTGGATGGCATTCACAATGGTTGACTGCCGTACAGAGATGGATCTCAGGAGGTCAATGGCCTCCTCATTCAGAGCAGCAGGGCTCACTGGGGCAGGGCCTGCGGTGCCTGGGTCAAAGGAGATGCCCACTCTCCTGGGTGAGCGGGCACAGGCAACTCGCTGAGGGGCTCCTGGGAGGGTGGTGCTGGTATGGAGGGTGGCGGCTCTACCTGCAGCTGGGGTGGTCACAGAGGTTTCTGCCACCACCAGGGACCTCCCATCGGAGGAGGTATCTGAGTCTGTGTTGTCCCCTCCAGTCTCCACCGTGGTGCTCCCCTCCATCCCATTTGTTCCCTCAGCATCGGTGGACTCTGCCGCCAGGGTCCTGTGGGATGCAGTTCCCTCTGTCACCATTGCCTCTGCTCCTCTGCCAGATGATGCTAATGCACACAAGGTCAGGATGACAAAACAAGAAAGGTGTGGATTGAGAGAAAGGATACACTCGGTCAATGACTACACCAACACCACCGTTGGCGTACATAGCACCCTCACACACAGGGAACAGGCCTAAGCACTATGCATTGCACTACAAGTGAAATAGCTAGTCACCAAGCCATGAGGAGGAGCACACACTGCCAACTGCAGCACACCTGGGACCCACGCAGCCCTGCCTAGAGGTGAATACTAACAAGCTAGGTTGCCTGTATTTGTAATGCAACCATTACCCTTCAAAGGACCTACGCTGCTATGTCTAGCCTGGCCTTAGGGGCATCTACTAACAAAAAACACCACCCGGATACCACCCTACCAGCCATAAGTTGTAATGGTACCCACTGTACTCACCCCCTTGTGGCTGCTGTGATGCACTCAAGCGCCCATCCAGCTCAGGGTACGCCACCGCCAGTATGCGGGCCATCAGGGGGTCAGGGTCCGATGGGCACCCCTTCCTAGTTAGGAGGCCATCCCCAGCAGGGCCTCCGCGGTCTTCCGTGCCCAGCGTCTCAGGTCCTCCCGCTGTTACCGACAGTGGGTGCTCTGCCTTCCAGAGACCCCCAGGGTCAACACGTCCTTGGCGATGGCATGCCATAATCACTTCTTTTGATGGGCGCTGAACTGCAGAGGTAATGCATACAGGAGAACATCAATAAACACAGTCCAGCCTGTCACACACATGGCCCCCCATACCTGATCCCATCACCATTGCAACACACAGAGGCCAGCTCACAACATGTACACAGCCAACAGACAATACCCCCACCCCTCACCCACCCTTATATGATGTCTTCACACACATCTCCATGCATTTATGCCACATGCATCGTGCCCACAGTGTACTCACCTGTGGGTCTGGAGGACCATACACCAGTCGCTCCAACTCCTCAGAAGTGAAGGCTGAGGGGGGCTTTCCCCGGTCACACGGGCCATGATAGGTTCCAGGCACAGGTCACGGCAGTACATGCAGTGTAGGTCTTCTCCTGTGGAAGGTCAGGAAACAAGTGAGGATTGAGAAAGAAAATTGCATCATGTCCGCTGCGGTGTACACCATCACCGCCGGCATAGATCCCATTGCCCATTGTACCCCATAGGGCCCAATATTATCCAATTCGGAATTGTACGGCGGTTCATGACCGCCTCCCACCACGGTGCACAACTTCAGCAGAATTACCTCACTTCCACCTGTCCCTCCACACAGGACAGGCGGTCGTCATTTCAGAGGGGGGTGACAGGCCTATCGATATATGCTGCGTCACAGGATAAATAGGCACATCCTTTTAAATCACACTGTCCCAAAACATGATTGCAAGTTGTGGACTGCTGTTGTGGTATAGTTGTTCAAATTGTGATAGCCTACTCACTCTTGTGTCCCTTAGATACCTACCGCTGCGGATGAATAGGAGATGGAGACATACCCCCGTGTACAGACCCCTGGTGGACTTAGCTGCACTGGAGGACATGCACATTATACTCACCTATAGACTGGACAGGGCCTCAATCACAGAGCTGTGTGCGTAGTTCGTGCATGACCTGATCTCCGCTATCCATCATCCTACTGGTATCACCTCTCTTGTGTAGGTTCTATCAGTGCTCCATTTTCTGGCAACAGCTTCTTTCCAAGTGACAGTGGGAATGGCAGCAGGAATGTCACAGGCAATGCTCTCACTCGTGCTGGCAAACGTCTTGTCCGCCCTGGTAAAACACATGTGCAGCTACATTGCTTTTCCACAGGTGGAACATTTAGCTACTGTGAAGGCCGGATTTTATGCAATGGGGCATATCCCCAATATTGTTGGGGCGATTGATGGTACACATATTGCATTTGTCCCCCCCCCGGCAGAATGAGCAGGTGTACAGGAATCGTAAGAGTTTACACTCCATGAGATGGTGTGCCTGGCAGACCAGTACATCTCCCACGTCAATGCTAAATATCCAGGGTCGGTGCATGATGCCTTTGTCCTGAGAAATAGCAGCATCCCAAATGTGATGGCCCAACTACAGAGGCACAGGGTGTAGCTTATAGGTGAGCCTTGGTCCCCACCCAGTGTATGTTGGTGTATGCCTCTGCTGTTAGTTAAATAGGATAGTGTGTGGATAAATGTTGTCCCTCAATACTTGCAGGTGACTCTGGCTACCCAAACCTATTGTGGCTGCTGACCCCTCTGAGGAATGCCAGGAAAAGGGCTGAAGAACATTATAATGAGGCAAATGGGTGAACCAGAAGATTAATAGAGAGGACTTTCAGCCACCTAAAGGCCAGGTTCAGGTACCTCCATCTGATCGGTGGATCCCTGTGCTACTCACCTGAGAAGGTCTGCCAGATAGTAGTGGCATGCTACATGTAGCACAACCTGTCTCTCAGTCGCCATGTACCTTTTCTGCAAGAGGAGAAGACTGGAGATGCCCCTGTGGCAGCAGTGGACCCTGAGGACAGTGAGGATGAGGAGACAGGGGATGAGGATGTGGACAACAGAACATTAGTGATCCGTCAGTACTTCCAATGGCACACAGGTGAGACAGTGCAACTTCACATTTCTATGACTATTGCTGTATTCTGTGTGGCATTGGCATGCTGGCATTACCCACTTGTTTCCGCTACTTACTGTCACCTACGGATTATCATTTTACAGATGTTGGTGAACTGACAACAATGTTGTGCTGTGATCACAACAGCCAGCAACAGGTCATTCATTCAATGCTCTCACTATGTACAGTTCATTTGCAATGGATGTAGCTGTTTCAATCAATACAAATTTGCAAACCATGAAATACTAGTAGTCAAGTTTTAGCCAAGGATGTTTATTGTAGTGCTAATATATTGGGGTGAAAGTGCAATGGAATGGGGTGATGATGGAGGAACGTCCAGGGTATTATTCCAGTCTGTTTGTAGCACAAGTGCAGTGTCCAAGGGGCCAAGGGAAGGGGAGCAATGGTAGTTCAAGGTGCACAAGGTGACTGAGTGGGACGCAATGGGTCAATCAGGACAGTCTCATTTCCTGGCAGTGGTTTTAGGAAGTATCTCTGGCTTCTGTCTGGGTCACAAGGAACATTTGCGTGGTGGTTCACCTTCTGCAGGGGGAGGGATGCTGGTGGCCTGTGGGTCCTGTGGCGGGGCCTCCTGGCCACTAGCAGCAGTGGAAGTGGAGGGCTGTCAGTTGACTGCCTAGTGGTAGGGGCCTGCTGGTGTGACACTGCCTCCCTCATGATGTTGGCCATGTCTGCCAGCACCCCTGCAATGGAGATCAGGGTGGTGTTAATGGCCTGCAAGTCCTCCCTGATCACCTGATACTGTTCCTCCTGCAGCCGCCTGTTCTCCTGCACGTTGTCAAGGATCTGGCCCATCGTGTCCTGGGAATGTCGGTAGGCTCCCAGGATCTCGGAGAGTGCCTCCTGGAGAGTTGGTTCCCTGCTCCTGTCTTCCCCCTGGCGCACATCAGTCCTCCCAGTGTCCCTGTTGGCCTGTGCCCCTATCCCCTGAATGGTGTGCCCACTACCACTTACCCTAAGTCCCTGATTGTCTTGGGGGTGAGATGTGGCCTGTAGTCCCTGTACAGGCGGGCACACTGCTGATTGATGTGTCCTGGGGACAGAGGTATGGGTATGCTGGGTTGGTGCTGTGGTGTTGGTTCCTGATGGGGAGGCCCTGTGGTGGTCTGTGAGTGGGCTTGGGTGACCGGCTGTCCAGTGGTCCCTGATGAGCCAGGTAGGTCCTCCAGATCCAGAAGTCCAGAGTTACTGTCATCACTGGGGGCCTCTTCTAGTGGGGGACTGGATAGTGGTGGCACCTCCTCTCCACTGACATTGCCTGGGCTACCTGTGGGGATGTAAATGATGTATTATGCGTCAATTGTATGACATTTGTACTTCCATAGCTTCCCCTCTATGGATGGTGTTGCCCTGCCAGCTTTTGCTTGTGTATGGTGATGTATTGTGGTTGTGTTAGTTTCCCTATGCTGTGCATGCTTTAGTGATTGGTGTCCATGCAGGGCTGGGAGGGCTGGGAGGGCTGTCCATGCATTGGTATTGCATGCAGGGCTTGGCATTGTGGTTAGTCATATGTGTAGGTGCAGTGTGTGGGATGGTGTGGAGTGATGGGAGTGAGGGGACGTGACAGCATGCACGTATTGGGGGTGATAAGTAGTAAATGTTGACTTACCAGTGTCCAGACCTCCGGCTACTCCAGCGAGTCCCTCAGGATGCAGTATTGACAGTATCTGCTCCTCCCATGCTGTGAGCTGTGGGGGAAGAGATGGGGGTCCACCGCCAGTCCTCTGTATGGCGAGCTGCTGTCTTGCTGCTATGGAACTTGCCTTCCCCTGTAGGTCGATCCACCTCTTCCTGATGTCGTCCCTTGTTCGTGGGTGCTATCCCAAGGCGTTGACCCTGTCCACGATTCTCTGCCATAGCTCCATCTTCCTTGCAATAGAAATCTGCTGTACCTGTGCTCCAAAGAGCTGTCGCCCTTCCCTGACAATTTCCTCCACCATGACGCTTATCTCCTCCTCAGTGAAACAGGGTGCCTTTATGGTGCCATGGGTGTTGTGTGGTGTGTGTTGGTGAGAGTGTGTTGCGTAATGTGGTGGGGTGTGTGATGTGGAGGGCGTGCGGGGAGTATGGGTGTATGTGGTGTGTGTGTGTTTAGTTGTCTCTGTGCTCTTCATTTCAGTCTCCTGGCAGTAATTGGTGTTTGTAAAGGGTTGTGGGTATTGTGGGTGTGTGTTTTATAATGTTGTGGGTGAGTGGGTGTGGTGTGTGTATGGTTGTTATGTGTGTATTTTTCGTATTGGCCCATGTAGTTTTGTTTTGTATATGGGTGTCCATTCTGAGCGCGGCGGTATGTACCCCCAATGGTTTACCGCCGCTGAATTTCTGCCGTAGTAATTTGTGGGTCATAAAGTGGTGGACGTTGTTTTGTTGGCATAACGGTATGGGTTTTGGGACCGCCACTTTATCACTGACCTTTGGTCTGGCGGATTTGTGTATGTGGCTGAATTCTGTTGGATTGGTGTGTGTGTGTCATAATATGGTGAACGGGTATCCGCCACCACAGCGGTAAGCTGGCGGCCGTCAGCGTGGCGGTAGGCGGGATTTACCGCCAGTGTCATAATGAGGGCCATAGTCATCAAAGATTGTAAAAACAAGTAATCTGGACAACACTAAGCCAGATTCATAGCTTTCAACAACAGCAATACAAGTCTCTTTCTTTTTAAGTTGTACAAATAACAAAAAAGAATTACATGAAAGGTATTTTGCTCTGAAACATGATCACATGGGCATTTTTCCAAGTGTCGAAACCAGTCATTCATTGTTGGGAAGCTCACCAAGTGATGAAAGATGTCTAATCTAAACCTGGCCAACATAAATCTATGCTGATCGTTGCTTACTTCAGTGAGATACACTTGCATGCCGAATGAGTTTAAAATCAACTGATTTTTTACCACACTTGATTTGAGCAGCTCAATAGATAACCTTAACTCTTCCAGGTGGGTGAAGCACTCCTACATCAGAGATTGCCTTGAAACTGACCTTTGCATTTCAGGTTTAAGGAAAAAATCTTGATACCCCAAGTCAGTCAGGAAGTTCTTTATATATTGTAAGCACTGTACTTTTCCTGCTTGGGTGGATCTAAGGCAGTCAACAATAATGTCCTGATTCAGTTTAGCATACTCAGAGAACCATATCTTATGCCACAGCAGAATCGGCTGGATCTTAACTAAACTTGAAATAAAAGAAACCCCTAATTCAGTAAGGCATACAAAAGATGAACAGCCCAACGGAAGAGAAAGGAGGTACTTCAAAAAGGCATTTTCGGCAACCTGCAAAGGTTCACTGTTTGCATGGCCCCAGAGGCCTGCCCCATACAGGGCAGTAGACACACATTTAGCTTTATTTACTGTCAATAATACCCTAGGGTTTTTTCCCAAGCTTATTTATGTAACTACAAAATGCCAAAGTAGCTCTCTTGAAGTGTAGCCCCCTAGTCTTAATAGCCGTTGACCAAAGCCCATCGTGGTCAAACATAACCCACATGTATGAAAACGACTTAACATAATCAATTTTGGTGCCATTTATTGGTGGACTATGAGAGTTTGGTAGCACTTTTCCACAACTCATGGCGAAGGTTGCTCTGATTGACTTATAATCCTATCTCCTCCATGTAAGATACAAAGCTTGTTAGTAGCTGCTAAAGTGCTAAAGGTGTACGTGCCATAAGCACAGCATCATCTGCGTAAAGCAGGGCAGAGATAGGGCGGTGTCCTATATGGGGCAGATTTTTACCATTCACACTTAACGTGCTGCTTTGAGTTCCTTTTTTAGTTGACTCAGAACTGATTTACCCTCCATCTTCGGGATGTTATAGAAATTAATCAACGCTGAAAACACCATGATAACAATCTGGTAGAATGTCAGTGGAGACACCATTGTTATACTAATAGTATTCACAATATTAGATATGTAAGTGCAAATTCCTCCCTTAGCCCTCTCCAAGTTCGATGGACCCGCAGGGGTATGAAAGGTTTGGTAGTGATTTAAGTGGATTGGGGTTACTACCCAAGTCTTTTGAAAGCAAAGGAAATCAAAACCGTTTACAAATTCACCCCAATCAGATATTGCCAATTTAGTCGGCAATCCAGCCACATTCTAAAATGCTACCATTAACTTGCCCATGCCAAATGTAACTCTAATAACAGGGAGACCTTCTACACAAATATGGCTTGGCTCTGTCCCTTCGTCTGGCAAACTGCACGGTGGACCTAGTGCGCCCCTGATCCCAAGGTTAATAGACTCTGATGAAACATCATCTATTGGACTAGAAAGGGACGGCACCCTAACCCCTAATGGGGTAATTGTGCTTGTATCCAGTCAATCTATACCTTCTAAGCCTTCAAGACATGAAAAGCGATTGCTAGTAGTGTGTGGGGGGAGGCATACACCGAAACTGCAAGGACGAATAGGGACTTCCTGTTCACTATTAAGCTGATACAGGTAACCTGATGGGGGATGCTCGGACCTGGTCTGGAGGTACTCATAGGGGCTTCCCATACTCCATAAGGTTGATAGAAGTATCCAAGGGGCAACACCGCTATGCAGTTTGGCTTCACCTCCTACAAGCCCACTCTATTTAATATGGTTTCCACAAGATGCAGCAATTTAAAATACATTATCACGCAATCTCCCTGTAACTTTTTCTGTCCTCCCCGCACCCTTTTAGCCCTCCTAACCATTTTAAGATCCTCAAACAATTCACAAGAGACACCCGCTTTCTCCCCTAGCCAGTGTGCAGCTTTCTTCCTCAACAACGTCTAATTTTCCTTAACCTCTACCGCTAGTGGGAGGATTGGCATGTTTGCCAGCACTACCGTATAAGGTGATATGGCAGGGGGTAAATCTGGGTATGGGGGAACCGTTCAAGAATAAACAGCTGTAGGCTTGCCTTTACTAGGCTCACTTTCGGGTACTGCAGTGCTAAAATCCATGGTCACGCCACCCGAACTAATATGTCTCGTCTGAGCAGGGTGATCACTCGCTGGATGATTGCCACACTGGCCTACTCCCTCCTTCTGCTGAGCAACACCCCCTGTAGACTGTATAGGCCCATCAGTTACATTTTTATCCACTTCTGAATGGAGAGGGGATACTACTCCTAATGCTAGAGCTGAGTGTAGAAGTTCAGTACAGGTAGAGATCATGCATTTTACCTGAGCCACTCTATCCGATAAGGATGTCAACGACAGTTTAACAAAGGTTTCCAGTGATTGCATAGTGCTTAATAATTCTTTAAACTCCTCTACTGTTACTTTAGCCATACTTTTTCTTGTGGTACAGTGCCCAGTTTATGAGGCATTTTATGGTCTTGCTTCCCAGTCTTAGTCGCCCCTAACACAGTTAATTGGCATCTAATTGGCGTTTGGGTAAGGGACCAGGCATTCTTACACATTTTAGCAGGGGTTCGGGTTCTCCATTTACGTTAATAGGGTTAAGGTCCTGTCCCTGCTATCAGTATTACCACTATCTATTAGAGATGCTCTAGGGATAACAGATTTGAAGTAGGTAGAGTCTAACACTTCCTCTTCGCTTGTGGGTAGGGATTCTTCAACAGTGGTAATTTGTTTCTCAATTGCTCTCCCTGCCCCTGTTATGTAATTTAATAAGGATGAGCACGAAGGTACCTGATCCTGTGCCTTCACGCCCCATGCTGAATGTTTTCTTTTCCCCATCATCAGATTCTCGCCCTTCTTCAACCTTCCACGCTTACCTCCCAAAGTTTACCGTTCCTCCCCTGGCATGTGTCCACCAATTATACACTAAATCACAGTAGGTACAAACTAAAAAACCAAGGGGGGTGGCCCTGCCCTGCCGCCTCCTGTCGCTGATGGGCGCAGGACAAGCTGCCCTTGACCCGGCTTAGTACGGGCAAGGCTAGCACGTGTCCCACACAGAGGAACAAAAAAACGAGATTTAAGGCGCCAGTTACTGCCACAGGTGAGCGGAATGCTCGGGCTAAGAGGCTCTAGTCAGCTTGGAATGCTTGGTGTGGCAGGTGTGTGAAACTTGGTGCAAATGTGTTATGAATTTCAACAACAATTTGGTGCAATTGAACCCATAGTTGATCTGTAAATTCTTTGTGGCTACTGAAGATTGAATTATGCCCTGACAATGTAGGGTGATTGTTATAATAGGCTTCCTCACACAAATACCATCCTATAGTCCAACCTGGCCCTCCTGAGATGAAACAGGTAAGCGCTCCAGCGAGCTCTCTAGGTGTACATGGCCTAGGTGTTCATAAGGGCACACAGTGGCTATAGATGTGATGCATGGGTGAAACACACATAACACAAACAAAATTAGATCTGTTGTTGATCTGGGTGATGTTATGGGTTGTTGTACACTTATGAATGACCATGGAACATGACAAATGTACACCTAATGTTTTCCTCTATATGCAATTGCTGACAATTGGTGCACAAAGACATTGATTGATGCATATGTAACAAATTTGTTGTGCATTAAAAAGTTAATAAACATATTTTTTTTAAAACAATTTGGTGCAGCTGGCTCAGCCCAGTAAGGCATACTGAGCGGTAAACAGAAAAATACAGAACACCTTCATACATTTTTCATTAATTGCAATTCAGAATTGTAATATGAAAGGGGAGTGTCAAATAAGATTCTGTTTGAAATTCTTGAGTTACAAAATCCATTGTATTATTACTAAAATATCAAATATAAAACACATCAATAACTCACTACATTTAGTTTCACTTGCAATCCTCATTACTGCTATAAACAATGTCTCTTTTATACATTTCCTTTACATACTGTTGAAAGGCAATCATCTTTACTGTGATACTTGTATCCATGCTTTTTTTACACAAGTTCCACTGCTTAAGCTTTCTCTGTCAACACAGTGTTTCAGCAATACTTGTTATATTGTGATATCATTCATCAGAATATCACATTTTTTATTGATTTCTGACTATTTAAATAGTTCTTCTTGTGATAAGGCTAATTTCATATAACAGGGATATTCAAATATATTAATAACCTTGGCATATTATTTAATGTATTTTTTCTATGTATCAATAAAATTTAGATACAATATTGACAGCAACATTACATCCTTTTGTTATGCTTATCATCAGCATCTCTAAGAATGATTAACAAAGTCTTATCTTATAAGACATTGAGACAGCATAATATAATTTAGATTATTAAATGCTATTCTACCAAGGGTTGCTTTTACCAGGGTACAGTTTATAACCCAATTATCCATATACAAACAGCACAACACCTATTCACTCCTCTAGCCTGTAATCTCAGTGGTGAGTCATTTCTATGTATAATTGGGGAACATAAATATTATACTTTCTCTTTAGCAATATTGTTTCATTAAAAGAAAGGGAATAAGCTAAAGAAAGGGGCACACATTATATAAAACTATTTAAGAGAGTTCTATATCAAGTTCTTCTTAAGTTCAACATATGATCTCAATGTACTTCTATCTCTTATAAAAGCACCATGAGTTAGATGGCTATTTATTTAGCAATGTTCATTGGAGCTTGAGATAATTAAACCAAATTACTTCTGCTCTATTTTAGTTTGTTGTTTTCTCAAATGTGTCAAATTTTTCTTGTTTACCTCTTAAGTATAATTATAAAGGTTACCCAAATTTCATTAGTACAAATTCATTGTATAGCTAATCGTACTTGGCTTATTCTAGCCCTGTTTGAATAAAAAAAGTATTTTTTGAGATAGAAAAATAAATTAAAGGAAGAAACATATAATTATTTTTTGGGTGGCTACCATATTTTATATCCTCTCTATATCAATGAACAACGCTTATCGTTCTTTGCTCACTTATTGTGACACACTGAGGGGGTTATTACAACTTTGGAGGAGGTGTTAATCCGTCCCAAAAGTGACGGTAAAGTGACGGATATACCACCAGCCGTATTACGAGTTCCATAGAAAATAATGGACTCGTAATATGGCTGGTGGTATATCCGTCACTTTACCGTCACTTTTGGGACGGATTAACACCTCCTCCAAAGTTGTAATAACCCCCTGAGTGACTTCAACATTATTGCACAAGTGCAGTCCATTTTGATGTTGGGCTTCATAAGCCTAGATGTTGCCATGTACCTCAAAAATATTTACTGAACCCATTGTGTGTGACTTACAACTTCTTTGACCGCCTCATGGTACAATGGTTCCGACACCTGACATAGACAGTCACACCTCAAAGACGTGAGGAGTGCCCAACAGGCCCACCATGGCCCATATGAGTGATGGCGATTGCAACTCAAAATGTAAACCAGAATATTTTTTTTAAACATTATCTTAACCTATCAAAAGCTTTTTTTTAAATAATTGAAGAGCTACTGGGACATTGCTTAAGTGACATACCATTCAGTATTTCTCACCCAACTGTATCTCACCTGGCCAATTAATGTCGAAATATTGCAAAGCTATTGAATTAAGTAGTTCAGTCTCAGACAAGTTATAGTTCACAGCAAATCAACTTGAATGAGTATCGACAACAGTTAACAGAATGAAAATTTACTATCCTCCAAGATGGTCCTAATATTTTTTTTTAAATGGAACTATTGTTATCCTCAGCTGTTGTCTACAAAAGCAAAAAGAGAAACCTAGGGTTATCTAAAGTTGGTATATAATATCTTTCGTTCTGTGACATAGCGGGGAACTCAATACAGCTATCTCTAATTTGTGGTATCATGTAATGTCATAGACAGATTGTTTGGAACCAGTCTTCCTTTTCATTAATTCCCTATTTGCTATTCCTCTGAGTGAAAATACAGTATTGTTCTCCTAAGTAATATTTTTGTCAATGCCTCCACCTCACGTCTGTTCCTGTTTGTTTTTCCTGTGCCCACCATCTCAAGTAATCTGTTCCAAGCCCTTTCTCCATAATATGTTGAAATATAGGTGTATTAATTATTTGGTTTGCATTGTAGACTGGTATTCTGTTATTTAAAATTGTATCTCTCTCTTCATTCCTCCTACATACAGTGGACCCCTGTGGCCTGATACCCTGTACACCCCATTACTAATTTTACAATTCTTGCAGTGGTAGTGCCTATAGTCTTCATACTCAAATGTTTCTTATTCTATGGTGTGGTGAACACATGTGTCACATTTAGAATGTCCTGTCCCTATTGGTTAAATCCAGAGAGTATTTTGCTCATCATTTTTCTCATACTGCTAAATCTCACCTTTAAATAAATGAACTCTATGTTCAAATTCCTTCTCAAGAAATACAATACTCTTTTGTATTCATAATATGGCATATAGAGTTCATAATGTTTTTTAATGAACTTGTTCTAGTGCGAAATGGAGTGACATTAATATATCTTGCTTTGTATGCTATATTTTAGCTATGGATATAAATGTATTCTCTATCATAGAATTTTACTCATTCAGATGTTTTCCTTGTGAATGTCTTTGGACATCCTAACTCAAACAATTACCTGGTGAGTTTTTCAGCATGGATTATATCATAAGAGCCCAAAGAACAATTCTGACATAGGACCTAATTTAAAGTTTGTCAGATGGGTTACTCTGTCACAAATGAGATGTATATCCTGTCTGCCATATTACGATTTCCATAGGATATAATGGAATCATAATACTGCAAACAGGATATCTGTTATGTTTGTGATGGAGAAACCCCATTCGCCAAACTTTAAATCAGTCTAAAAAATAGCCATAGGATGAATGTTCTCATCCTTTATACAAAATTGTAAAAAAGGAACTCCCACCAAGATCTAGTGCTGTAAATTTGATATTGGCATCACATGCATTAAGCCATTTTATAAGCTTCTAGAGTGTCTTCATCACCTTACCAGAGAAAGATGTCATCAATATATCTTGACCAATATCATACATACTCATGGAAGAAAGCAGTCTCATTATGGATTCCTATCTACAATGGTTGCATCATATACAGATTAGCTATACCGGAGGCACATGTCATTCCAAAAGACATTTCCTTTGTAGATACTGCTCATTATGAGATTCAAAGAAATGGGTATATTATACAATGTCCAAATGTTTTATCATTTGCTCTGTAGCTGTAGTTAACTGTGGTTGACTCCTTCTCAAAGTTCAGATGATAGCCTTTCCTTTTCTTTTTGTGTAAGATTTGCATATAGTGCCTTAACTTTGAGGCTGAGTTGATTGACTATGTACCAAATGTCAGCTAGTTTATAAATCATCATGGGAATACCTTTAATATTGGAAGGTTAGCTTGTGACTATTGATTTTAAAAGGAAATCCAAATAATGTGAGAGTGGTTCTGCAACACAATGTATAATAGCCTCCAAGGGCCAAAGATGTGGATCATACGTATCTTAATGCATTATTGGAAATCGGTAAATTATAGACATCATCAAAATGATCTTTAGTACCAGGAGCTTCCTGAACGCTGAGAAAGTAGCATGAACGGCACCACACAGCTCACCAGGATGCGCTGCTGCTCAAGTTTCTTTTACTGCATAGATTTCCTACTCAAGCGGAAGCTTTCCCAACAGGAATGGTTGTGACTGCCCACATTGGTAAAATGTCACCGGGTAACCTCCTAGCACCTGAAAATTGCACTACGAGATGCCAATTCTCGCTCACACTTGCCAACTTACCGTTGGCAAGGAATGCTCGACAAAAAACTCTGCTACTCTGAGGTTGGCAGAATTTGGCCGGAACTCTGCGTTACATGCATAAAGAGAAGTGGCCAAAACTCTGCAAACTGCTGGCAGAAATGAGTTTATCACCCACTAGTTTCAAGCATTTCTTGTATTGTTTATAATGTGGGAGCGATTTGCCAAAATAAGTTCATCCTCCTTAGTTCCTTCCTAGAAAGTTTAAGAGTGATCTGTCAAGGAGTGGGCTGAGACAAAAGGCGTTGCCAAAACACAGTTTTGTAATGCAATTTTCCATAGGAAAATTGAACTGCAATACCACAAAACTGTTGAAAATAATTACACTAGATTTGGCAGAAAGCTAGATTTTGGTCAGAAATTGTGTTTTTGTAGTCTGGTGAAAATCAGTTCAGTAGTTTTTTGAGAAATAAAGGTTCAAAATGTATGTATATACCCAGCCACAGAGGAGAGGATCACAAGGTTTGATCTCAACAAAGATATGGCAGCAGCTATTTTAGGATTCAGGGACTGAGTCCCCTGTCCTATGAAAAAAGTATAAAAATAATTTACAGAGAGTAGGGATATTCTGCCCCTGTGAAGGGTGGGGATGTCCGAAAGAGACCCCAGTGGGGCCAAAAGCGTATTTGGTTTTCTTTTCTCAGTGCTGAGGTTCCGTAGCTCCATTAAAAAAAAATGCGGATGAACACACTTTTTTAATTTCAGCCCCCTGCTTGATGTTATTTCAGATGTTGCAGCAATGTTTTCAATGATGTCATAGAACATGAGTGATGTAAAATGTTAGGTATTTAGCAGTTCATTGTGAGGATACAAGTTATAGTTATTTTATGCCATGGGTTATAGTTACTTGAGATAACTGGTGAATTTCAGTGGTTTTATTCTTTTAAAATGGTATGTTTTAACTGACATTTTGACCTGACTATAACATCCCTTTAACCTTTGTTTTTTTCAGTGAATTTCTAAGATGCTTTTAATGTTTAATGTAAAGTACTTTATTATTACAATTCCTAACGATATTATCATCACCACCTTTGTTTTTTTTCAGTGAACTTCTAATTTTTTTACATAAAGTAAGATGTCCATTGCTGTATGCAGCGTGGGCTTTAGTACAGGGCCTGGTCTGAAACCAGGCCCTGTGCTCACGCCCCACAGGCACCCAGGCACATTTCTGCACCATGCAAGGCCTTCGGCTGTGCTTGGCGTACATCTGGGATCTCAGCCTGGTCAGCGGGCAAGCCTTGCACCAGAATCCCTTCCTGGGCAGGAATACCTATGTCATGTTACAATATAGACTGTGCATTTTTATATCTACTGGCTTTGTCTAAGGGTTAAAACACCAAAATATAAAGAGAGGGGGTCTATTGGCTTCATCAAGGTGTCAACATATCAATATATACAAAGGATGCCTAATGGCTTTTAAAAAAATCAATACTAACTATAATCAAAAGTTTGTTTTATAAATTCACACATTGCAATTTTTAAGAACAGTGATTGTCACAACACGTTTTCAGTAAAGCATTATTTAAAAAAAATGCCTTTGAGTGTTTTCCAACATTTTCCATGTTACAAAGTGCATCCATAGAACCAATCACAAGGGGTCCCTGTGCTCCAGCTGAAGATCTTATAGCTCTAACTTGGAGTAACTTAAAAAAAAAGATAAGCTCTCTTATCGATTCAATGTCCCCAGAGACTTACTGTGTTTTTTTTTTTACTGTTGCTGTAGTGCTCCTGCGTTCCCAGCTGCTCTCCAGAACCTAGGGTACCCACAATATGTGTGGGTGTTGGGGGCCAGAGTGGAGCTCCAGGGACCCCCAATCCAGCCCATTGAGGCTCCACAGCAACCACCATGGTGGGAGCTGCCCATTGTTTTTTATTTTTAACTGGGTGCCCTGGTGCCTATATTGGGTACCTTATGTTTCTAATGTGGTGGGGGCGAAAGGGTAGCCTCAATGCCCCCGGGGACTTTGCTAGCTCCTCAGCAGGCACTCACTGTTGTGCTGGCGGGAGCTGGCTTAGTAACTTTGCTTCTGCTCAGAAGTGATGTAATGAAACATGAGGGCACCCTAGTGGATAGTACATGCAGGAGCTCTCAGGCAAGAGTACTGTCCTGAGAGGGCCCACTGAAACTCGGGGCCGTCCGCACTGTGAGGGCTGTGGGGGCCTTTGTTACAGCACTGCTGCCCAGATGGGAGCAGCATTTTTCTGTGCTCCCGCTTAGATGGGAAACAGCGCTAACTCATGCGGCTTCGGGGTATTGGAGGAGAAGGGTATCCCTACCATGCCCACAAATATGTTTATTCTTTTTTATTCACAACTGGGGAGTGAGTCCCCTGGGTTCTAATATGGCTGCCATCACATCTTTGTTGATGTGGTGGCCGCCAATCAGATCTTATTTCAAGATCTGTTGGCTCTGCAGATCCTCCGCGGTGTGAAATATTTGTACATTTGGAGCCTTAATTTCTCAAAAACTGCTGACCGGATTTACACTAAATCACAAACAGCACACTTTATGGCTCAAGATTTAGGGGGTCATTACGACCCTGGCGGCCGGCGGAAAGTTGGCGGTGTTCCGCCAGCAATTATGACCGTGGTGCAAAAGCCACGGCCATACCGCTGGCCCCTCCACTTTCCCGCCAGGTTTCCGCCTGGCGGTCATAATCCCCAGGGCAGCGGTGCAAGCACCGCTGCCCTGGGGATTATGAGTCCCTGACCACCAGCCTGTCTGTGGCGTAAACACCGCCATGGAATGGCTGGCGGTAAGGGGAATTGGGGTGCCCCTGGGGGCCCCTGCACTGCCTATGCACTTGGCATGGGCAGTGCAGGGGCCGACAGGCATAGCCCCGTCGCGCATTTCACTGCCCCAATTTCGGGCAGTGAAATGCACGACGGATGCTACTGCACCCGCTAAACATCAGCATTGCCGCCGGCTCTATAACGAGCCGGCAGCAATGTTGATGTGACATTTCCGCTGGGCCAGCAGACGGTAACACTGTTACCCTCCGCTGGCCCAGAGGAAATGTCATAATAGGGAGCCAGGAATACCGCCGGCAATGGCGGTATTCTGTCTCCCGCGGCCTCGGCGGTCTTCTTGCAAGACCGCCGAGGTCGTAATGATCCCCTTAGTTTTCTACCATATTTGGTGTAATTCTGTTCAGCCATTGTGGCTGTTGCTTGGTCTGATTTTCGCACAGAAAATAAATGGGGAACGCCTGATTTGGTACCACCCGTCCCCCCCAGCCCCCTTTTCTTAGGTCCATGTTTAACAGATCACCCCAAAAATGTCCAGGTTTTTAATGTTTCATGAAGGTTCACCACTGCTACTGCACACTTAGCTGCACTCACCCCTCCTCTTTCCTCCCACCTCCTGTGGCCCAGCCCCACACTATTGTTCTATTTTTATGCTTCTGGCATAGCCAGTGGGGTGACACCCCTTTGCTAAAGCGAAGGAACTGCTCCTAATAGGAATGCTAGTTTTAAAATCTATGTGGATGAGATTATTTGAGAATTTGTTTTAGGGAGGTGATGAATGAGGGAGCTGAGAGGTGTCTTTTGGAGGCATATTCTGTTTTACTGGTCGCAGGTCTTTTGAATTGAAACAGCATTAAAATGTAAAAGTAATATCAAAGGGTTGGAAGTAAGCATCATGAATTCATGGTGAGAACTATTGCCTAATGAGAAGATGCTCTAGATGCAGGTGGAAAAAAACTGGAAAGTAGCATGCAACAATTTCACAGTTTAATGGGTACGCCTAGTTATTGCAGATGAAAGTGGAAAGAATTCAGATGCACCATCTAATGTTGAAAATCAAACGAGACATGGCTGGAAATAGAGCAGAAGCAGGATTAAGAGGGCTACTATTTTTCAATTGGTGTCAATTCACCAAAACTCACCAAAATGCTAGGGGTTGCGGAAGTGACATCACATACCCTTTGACCTTAATGACATCACAGGAAATGACCCTTGACCCTGACTTTGTTACCAGGCTGTCATGTGACATGTCCTTAACCATGATAACATCAAAGTAATTGACAATTATTAAGTTCCATTGTACTACCATTATAACTGCACAATTAATATAACAAAACAAAACAGACAAAGTAGTATTTTAGATACCACCTATATTAAGATGCTGACTTGATTTTGGAAGGTTCTGGAACGTAATACTTGCCCTCAATTGTAGAGAGCAAGCAAAGCAAGTAATAAGGCCTCTCCTGGGGGGTTTCTCACCCACAGAAAATGTATAAAAGATTGTGGTCAAATAGTGCACTTTAAAGCTCAATTTTCACATATAATTCATAAAAAGCCATAAGCTTTAAAAGAACACTGATTACATTTTCAAATCCTTTCAGTGGTGTGCTAAACCAGTGAAACCTCAGACTCCCCAAGAGTTGACTACATTTCTTCAAATTGTGCTATGGATGCCACCATATGTAAAGAAAACAGCTAGCATTTTGTCAGAGGTGCCCCCATATGCCATGGGAGCCCTAATATGCCAGTCACACTCAATGGCACTCATAATTACACCCACTCTCTAACACCTACTAACGCTAATTCATTCATTCTCACTTGCAGTCACTCATTATGAATCACTCATACTTATAGACACTCAATCTCACACATTCTTACTCACTGTCACTGACTCTCACTCACACACACATACATACACATGCACATACATACCCACATGCTCACACATACGCAAGCTCACCCACACAACATACATTTTAAATCATTTTTTATTTACCTTAGCTGGCACTAAGGTCCCATTATAGCAAGTTATGCTTCATTTTTTATTACACTAATAGTGAATAATAGAATATTATTCACTATCATTATAACGAAAAATGGACAGAAAATAAGTGCGGAGTCTCTCTCTGTCCTTGGCACTGATTTTAACACTTTTGAAGTCAAGCGTTGCAAAAGCAGTGCCAGTGTTGTAAGGAGCAAGCCGGCGTCACAGCTGTGATGCCTAAGTGATGTCTATGAGCACACCAGACATTCTCAAAGGGCCAGGAGGCTAGCAGCACATGAAAACAGGCACAGTATGGGAATCCGTTCATGTCAAAATTACTACTCCTGAAATGCACAGCATTCTGCAAAATTAATATAAAACACACTAGAATTAATGTAGCATATACCGAAGCAAATATGAAACATGGCAAAAAACATAAGCCTTGTAACAAAAGAAATACGAAACATGTCAGTGTGAATGTGCTACTTTGTAATTAATATACATAACACACACTCTGAGTTCAAAAAGAGATATACTGGAATATACATAAACCTTACAGAAATGAATATGGCCCTCACTGTAAACAATATACAAAGCACTAACATTAATACAGAATGCATCAAAAAGATTTGGATATTTCTTGAAATGTCTGACATATGCCAAGAGGAATTTGACATTAGCTGAAATATATATGCAAATTGAAATGAATATACGTTACTGAATTGAATATATTATATTCTGAAAAGAATATACTGCACATTGAAAATAACATGACATATATTGAAATGAACATTACACATGTTGTATTGAATATGATTTGCATTTAAATGAATATTACACAGATTGCAATGAGCATGACATATACAGAAATGAATATGAAATGGTTTAAAATTAATATGATGTGTTGAAATTAATATAAGCCCCATTGAAAGGAATGTGACATGCCTTAAAATGAATAAGACCAATGCTAAAATTCTCATGGCATTTGTCAAAATGAATATGGCTTGCATTGAAATGAATGTGATACATATTGAAATGAATATGACATATGTTAAAATAGATATGTTGCAAGTTAAATTAAGTTGAAAATTCTTATTATGACTAGGACATCCATTGAAACAAATATAACATCAATTGAAAGGAATATGACACATGTTAAAATGAATATGATGTGTTCTTATGAATATGAGCTTCATTAAAATGAGTTTGACATGCTTTAAAATGAATATGTGTAACGTTGAAATCAACATCACATTTATCAAAAGATAAATAGATTACATTTAAAGTAATATGATCCATGTTGAAATTAATATTGTATGGGTTGAAATGGATATGACTCATGTTAAGATTAATATAAGAACTGTTAATATGAATGTGACATCCACTGAAAGCAATACAACGCATATTAAGAAAAGTATGGCACACGTTGAAATGAATATAAGGACCCCTGAAATTAATTCAACATGACTTAAAATGAAGATGACAAATGCTGAAATGATGGCACTCGCCAAAATGAACATGGTATGCTTTGAAATTAATATGATACACATAGAAATAAATGATGATGTGTATTGATGTGACATGTTGAAATGCATATGACCCATGTTCAAATTAAAATGGAAAGTGTTAATATGAATATGACAGTTGTTGAAATAAATATGACATCCATAGAAAGGAATATGACACATGTTAGAATGGATATGAATCTCTATGAAATGAATATGGCACCTGTTCAAATGAGCATGGCCCACATTAAAATTAACATGATGTTCATTAAAATTAATTTGACACTTGTCGAAATTACTACGAAACAGTTAACGCAAACATTTTAATTAGAAATTATTAATGAATGTTATAATGAAATACAAAGTAAAATGATTAATGAAGAAAAATAATGTGCACGTTCGAAATTGTGACTTCGGACAGCGAACACCAGAATTCACAAATTATATTAGAGGAGCAACTAACATATGTGAAATATTTAAAAAAATTAGATTAATGTAGTAATATGTAATATTGAAAGAAATATTTTATGCTTTGCATTGAAATGGAGGGCTTAACTTAGCTAAAGCTGAATCTTTAACGTTCAATGAAAAATGCTGACAACTAAATTAACCGTGAACTGCTCATTGTTTAATAAAATTTGCTTAGCTGAAACCTTTGGGTGAACCGACAGACAGGAGATGATGGAACTAGAAATGTAACAACTAATGTGTAAAGCGCACTGAGTGTACTTTCCCAGGACTAAAACAATGAAGACACTGACTGGAGAAGAAGATGCAGCATTTTCGATACGTGACGAGCCGGATGATGAGGACATCTTGAAGAGAACCAATCAGCAACATGAAAACTGTGTAATATTAGACTTCATAGATTTGAGGTATGACAATTATTGGGTAGAGTAAAATCGTATGATTAGTTGACCAATTAGGAATTGAGGGATAATCTGTGTGACTTTGATATAACAATGTGACAGAGGGAAGAGACCTCAGAACATGATGTTAGGGGAGCAGACCTTACTTCGAAGCTGACACAGAGAGGTGATTCGAGATTCTGTCATTGGGCTCATACTCTCTCAAGGAGAGCCTGATGTGATGCTGTTCGACTGATGACCTGAAGATGAAGAAGTACTTTGTTGCTGATCCATATCGAGGATAGGTAAATATGACAATGTGACTGAATTACCTTTTGTGCATTTTCTTTCTAGGTACCAACTGCGCTGTCTAAATAGTTTTCTCTTAGCTAGATGTTTTTCAAATTCATGTTCTAAACTGTTTTCGGATGAAGTTCCACATGCTGATGCTAATCTGGGTTAGGTGAGGTTTCCTACTCTATGACACTGACAGAATTACAGAGACAAATGATAGACAGACTGATTTGCTGAACTCTGTATTTATGTTGACTTGTTCGCCTTTGATTAAATTGATGATTTATGTTAATGCTTTATGAGTGTATTCGAATGCAATTTTTGATTAGGTTATGCTTTTGGCGTCTTCTAATGAATTAATGAGAGAATTTTTCGAATTGAATAAAGTTTTGAACTAATCTCATGAGTTAGTATTATAACAAATAGGGAAATAAAATTACTAAACATATACTGAGTTGTGGTTATTCATGGCTGAAAGGTCATGGTGTATTGATTATTAGTTGATTACTGACTAGACTAATGGTTATTGAATTTTGTGTATTGATTATTGAGAAATATTGGTCACATCATAGCTAAGATACTCCATGCGAATCAAAAGGTTCATCGACCTATGCACGTCCTCTTGTAAATTTACTTATTAAGGACCAGGTGTGTCAACAAAACTATATGAGATAAATGTGGCATGCATTGAAACGAATAAAGCATATTAAAATGAACACAATCCATGTTTAAATGAATATGACCCATGTCTAAATAAATATGGTGTGCATTGAACATATGTTGACTAACTTTAAAATTAATATCATACAATGACTAAAATCATTGACTGAAAGTAATATAACACACATTTAACAGAAAATAAAACCAGGAAACAGCCATTAACACACATTCATTTACCACGCAGGCAAGTAACATGCAGGTAAGTATGTCTATCTTTACCACACAGTACTAGTCTACACAGGTGATTGTGCTTTCAAATAGCAATTTTTTAGTTGCAGGCAAAGGTAAAGGTAGGTTAGGGTGATTTTAGGGTTTCGGGGGGGAGAGGTTAAGGGAGATAAGGGTAATTTTAGGGGCCCATTTACAAAATCTGACGAATCGCCGTTGATGCATCGTACTTCTTGCACTGTCCTGTGCCCCTCTAACGACGCCATAGTAGCACTGTATTTACTATACAGAGCTCAATGGCACAAAGTGTCCACAGATGTGTCAGAATCTCTGACGCATCTGTAGCGCTAAAATGACGCATTGCTGGACTAGTGTCAAAACAATGATGCTACTTCCCCCATTTAAAAAAGCCCTGCGTCAGTTCAATGCCTGCTCTGAGTTGGCATTAAAAAGTGACTCTGTGAAGGTGCAGAGGACGCAGTGAAATCTTGTAGATTTTATTGTGACAGTTCTGCATAGCTTCTAACGGGAAAATGCCTACCCTGCAGTCATCATACCTGACGCAGCTATAATGTGGAGCAAGGCTTTACAAACTGGCACAATAGTCCCAGTATGCCACTTTGTCAATGTAGTGAACTGTGGGGGACTGCTTTGTGCCACCACTGCATCAAAAAAATGATGCAATGGAAGCTCAACTGGCTTGTAAATAAACCCCATTGTGTTCATAGGTGGGTAGAGGTAAAGTAGGGTATGGGTAATTTTAGGATTTAGGACTGGTTAAGTGTAAAGGGAGGTAAAGGTAATTTTAGGGTTCAGGTGTGGGAAGAGGTACAGGGAGGTAAGAGTGATTTTATGGTTTGTGGACTGGGTCACAGACACACAAGCTCCCTGGAGACATTATCTCTGCATCCTTTACAAAGCTGTACTGTAGGAGGTGCGCTATACATTTACCCAACAACGTAGCACTTACTAATTAGCCAGTAGAAAGTACTCCAGTTAGGTAGACATTTTGCACAAAACAGTGGCCTCTTCTTGGATAAATACAGAGGGCAAGATTAATTCTGCCATGATGCTCATCTCACAGAAATTATACCTCAACAGTAAGCAATCACGGATCTAAACAAAGCAGGTGCCTAAGTTGAAGCTCCACTCCTGTAAAGTACTAATCATCCTAACTTCTTGCACATTGCCAAGGCAAAGCAAGTGTGTTTGCTCTTCCTTTCCACCTTAAAAAGGGATTCCTTGCTGGAGGTGTGACAAGTGGGTTCTTTCTTGTCATCTGCTGCTGAGAGATCGTGTGTTCCCTTTTAAAAACTTTAAGTATGTAAAATGGCCTAGAAGGCCCGCCCCACATACATTAGTGGTATGCAACGTCTTCCCGCCTATTTCCCAGGATGATGGTAAGCTTACTAAACGGCCCCCTGTGCGAGTTTCCTGCAGATTTGGAGACGCGTTCTTGATGCACAGAAACATGACCAGATCCTCACCAAACAAAGAAGCACTTCATGAGTTGTGTGAGGTTGGGTGCTTATAGGGGGTTGACCGTGCATGCGGCGGGGTTTGGTGCCCAACGTGGGCTGGTCACGGGGGTTGGTGCATATAGGGGGGTAGGCTTCAGTGCCAGCTGTGAGACAGATACTATGGCTAACCCCTGCCTTCGGCCTTAAACTGCAGTGTTTGGATTGCTTAATGTTAAAAAGACATAGAAATTCACTGAAAAAAAAAACGTTTACAGGGATGTTATAGCTAGGAAATAGAATTAAAAAATCTAAGAAATTCACTTTAATGTCCATGATGTAATGCCATGGTGTACAGTTCAGCTCGTGTTGCATATCATTCGTTCATGTGCATGCGTTGTAATGTCATACAACCAAAAATAAATTGTTAACAGAAATGCAACACTCGTTGTGTCACCATAGAAAATTTATGCCCATTATGGGGATGAAATGTTAGGGAACAGTAGTGAGGCATGAGTAGACCGCGATCCGAAGTGAAGGAGTGATGGCTAGGGATAATGACTGCGAGCGAGGAATAAGGAGTACATAGTGCGAGATGAGGAGTGGTGGGTGAGGTTTGAGGAGCAAGAGAAGATAACTGAAGGATGCCAAATGAGGGATGAGTGATTAGGAATGAAGCTGAGGAATGAAGACTACAGAGTAAAAACACAGGACCAAAGATGAAAGGTGAGGTAAGAGGAGTGAGGTATGAGAATTAAATTATGGGAAATAGTGAGTGAGAGATTGAGACTGAGATATAAAAAGTGATTGTGGGACAAGGGGTGATGAGTCAGAAGTTAAGGATGAAGAGCACAAGAGAAGTGTAGAACAAGGAGTGAGCAATGAGAGGTAAAGAATGAGGGATGAGAGGTAAGTGGTGAGGACCGAGGATCGAGCAGTGAAAAATTTGAAAAGTTCAGGACAATAAATAAGGCATGAGAAGTAAGAGTGAAGCATAAGCAGTGAGGAAAGAAATATAAGAAATGAAGGATGAGGGATAACGATTAGGAAGTGAAAAATTGAAATTTGTGGTGAGGGAAAAGGAGCAAGGAATAAAGAATGAATAAGAAATGAGGAATGCAATAACATTATTGAGGGTTGAGAAATCTGAAGTAAGGGATAACAATAAAGAGGTGGAGATTAAAAGAATGTTGATTGAGCGATGAGGAATGATCGAGGAAGAGTGAGGTATGATGTATGAGAGTAGAAGAGTGTGTGATAAATGATTATGGGTGAGGAATTAGGATTGATAAACAAGAATTGATGAGTAGCAAATGGGGAATGAAGGGTTTGGGTTAAGTAGGGGGTTTGAAGAATGAGGGGTGATGAGTGAGTTATGAGGACAAGTGAAATTGGAGACAGGTGTGAGGGATAATAAATGAGGCATGAGGCGCTGGGGGATGAGATTGTCATAAAATACGGTGATGTACATTTTGGGACATCATTGCCAATTTCACTCAACACGCAAAGTGAGGAGAACGGGTGAACTGCAAGAGATAAGGAATGCATGATTAGGGTTAAGTGGTTAAGAATAATGAGGGAAAAGTGAGGGCAGAAGAGTGAGCGATAAGGCACAAGAGATAAGGAGTGAATACAGAGGGGTGATGGATTTGAGGTAAGAAATTAAAGATGGGTTATATGGAATGAGAGTGGCAGATGGTACCTGAGAAGTGAGTAGTGAGGTATAGCATATAAGGTTTAAGGGACGAGGGCTGAAAAATTAAGGGTGAGGATTGATGGATGAGGAGTGAGCAATGAGAATGTTTTAAAAGAGATTAGGTAATGCACATTTGAAAGATGACGAATGGGGAATGATGGATGAGGAGTAAGAGAAGAAAAGTAAGGAATGAGAGATGAATGGTGAGGGCTGAGGACTGAAGGTTGACTGCCAAGGCTTTAGTGAGGGATGAAGAGTCAGGGAACAGTGAGGGTTGATGAGTGAGAAATAATGAGTGAAGATTGATGCCTGAGTCAAGGAGGGAGGGATAAGGCTGTCAAAAATTGTCAGGGCGGTGGACATTTTAGGAAAACTTATGCCCATTTTAATACTTTTTAGCACTGCATTTGCATCATTTTGTGACGCAAAAGCAGTGCAAAATTACAAAATATAATTGTATTTTGTAAGTTTATTTATTTGAGTTCATTTGGTCTAGAGATCTAGACCATTTAGAGTAACAAAGATAACAATCATAGATGATAAATAGTATTTGTTAAAAAAACAAAATAACAATATAAAAACAGTAATAATCAGGACAGTATAAGAATAAAATCAACAAGACTAAGTATTTGATTGTAGATAAAAAGTACAATAAATAAGACATGGCTAAAAATGTTAAGAGAAAAAGGATAAAAGCTAGGATATAAAATTCTGTCTAACATACCAATGTGTGCAATTATTTTCCCGTAAGACCTGGCCCTCGTCAATCCTCATATAGGGGGCAACAGGTTCCTGCTAAAAAATTCCTACTGATTCTACTAAAAAAATAACAGTTGAGACTCCTTCTGTCGACTAATGTCAGGATGGCTCACATGCCCTTTGAAACAATAAGCCTACGCCGGATGTACCAGGCCTCCGCTAAAAATTTGGTAACTGTAATAGCTACCACGGAGGATGAGTCGTATGTACAGATTCTGGTGGCGTTTGCTCTATCATGTAATGACATATTTTTGCAGAGGGGAATGATCCACCTCCCTCTGGGACTCTTAAACAAAGGGCAGAAAAATAGTATATGCTCTATTGTTTCTTTGCAATTTTGGCAAGAGATACATCTATCATTTGAAGCGATGTTAGATGACCAGTGAGCCGTAAAACCATTAATAGGCAGTGTACCATATCTTAGTTCGAGATATAAAGCACGGGCGTACGGAGGCATGGGAAGGTTCAAGAAGTTCTCAGGCCAGGGCTCGTGCTTGAGTTGGAGAAATTCCATTGTTAGCCTGCCCGCCCCTTTTTGATGCAAGGAGTCTTCATTTACTTTGTCCCAATATCTTTTTGTGACAAGTTTCCTTGCATTATCGGGGATTTGATCCGGATATTTCCAGTAGGAAGGAAAACCTATTTTGACCCAGGCAGATTTCATTTCCTTCAGCCATGGAATTTTCTCCAGTGCCTGGGGGGTGGCTATGAGCTCTCTTATAGCCAGCCTGTATGGTTCGAGTTCAACAGATTTCCATAAACGAATCCAATAGGAGAGAGGCCTTAGGGCTGCTGTGGTTTTAATACTGTTTAAACCTAGGTCTAGCCTTAGAGGGGTAATTGGTGAGCCCATACCTAGCCGGGCGATCTGTCTAAGGAAATGGTTTTCCTTGGTTTGCAGAGTATCGAGGTTTTTGTGGGACCCCCAAAGTTCCGCTCCATAAAGGGCCGTTGCTCTGATTTGGACATTGTAAATCTCTGCAAGTATGTTCAAGGGAGGGCTCGGAGCCTTTCGGGATCTACGGACAAGGGCCCCACCTCTCTGGCTTATAATGAGAGCCCCTTTGTCAATGGCTGCCTTCCATTTGCCTGTGGTCGATAGTCTGAAACCCAAGTAGTCGAACTCTTCTACTTTCTCCAATGGGATCGAGTTCATTTCTATGCTAACACGTGATCGTTTCTTGGAGGTACTATATATCATGAGTTTTGTTTTCTTAATGTTTATGTCCAGACCATAGTCACTACAAAAAACACAAAATTGGTTGATCAGGTTTTGGATTCCCATTGGCGATTTAGATATCAAAATTGTGTCATCTGCATATAGCAGACACAGGATTTTTTTCCCAACCAATTTAGGTGAATCATTTATGCAGTTCTCTAAGAAGTGGATGCAATTATTGATATATAGCAGAAAAAGAGTGGGTGACAGGGCACATCCCTGTCTAACTCCTTTTTTAATAGCTACGGGGTCAGTCAACTCGCCCCCCTGGCCACATCTAATTTGAGCGAAAGTATTTTCATGCAGTTGAGCAATGAGTTTCAGGAGACCAGATGGCACTCCCATGTTAGATAATGTTGACCACAGCAGGTTCCTGGGGATCAAATCAAATGCGGCTCTGAGGTCTATGAAGACCACATAAAGATTGCCCCTCCCCAGGTCAACATTCTTCCATTTTATTGACATGAATCTTAGGGCTTGGTCAACTGTACTCACTGCAGGTCTAAATCCTGCCTGTAGGTCAGAAAGAGCTTCGGACTCCATAATCCATTCCTCAAGATGGAGCAGAAGATGCTTTGCATAGATATTTTGGGAGTTATCAAGGAGACTAATCAGACGATAGTTGGCAGGGATGTTCGGATTTCCTTTTTTAAAAATGGGTACTATTTCAGCCCCTTTCCAAGTGGGTGGAGCGGGGGCCCCTGCTGCAATGGCATTGCAGATAAGGTTGAGATATGGTGCCCATATGTCTGGTCTTGATTTGTATAGATCGCCTGGAATCTTATCTGGGCCAATCAATGAGTCTATTGCTGCTCTTGTTTCGGTTAGAGAGAATGTGATCGGGGTGGTCTCATGGTTTATTAGGGCATCAGGGGCCCACAGAGATGCTTCAGATGGCCCTGCGTATAGTTGCCCAAAGTGCTCTACCCATGATGCTGAGATGATTGAGGAGCCAGGTGTGGCAGGGGAATTGCTACAGTCATCAGTTATTAGTTTCCAGAACCTAGATGTGTCATTAGATTTAGCAGTCTCCAAAATAATAACCCATCTGGCCTCTTCCCAACTTCTGCGTGCCTTAGAACATTCCTTCTTAAAAACTTTTCTGGCTGTTCTTAACAGCCCAACATGGCCATCTTTTATTGCTTCCAGGAGAGACAGTTGTGCTTCTCTGCAACAATTGTCAAACCAAGGAGCGCAGTGCTTTTTGTTAGGATTATTAAGAAACTTTTTTGTAAAAAGATGCTTTAAAGATTGGAACAAGTCAGTGTGGGCTGCTAAGACTCTGTCACCCTCCCCATTCTCATTTAGCCGGATCATTCACTCCATCTGGTTGGCAAGCAGGTTGTAAATAGATGCCAGGTGTTTAGGGGAAGAATTAATAGATTCCCATTTTAGGTTGCGTCTGTTATTAGTTAGAGCCAGCTGGGAGGCATGGCTCTTAGAGTAGGGCACATTGAACGAAGGAAAAAGTCCTCTGGTTGATAAAATCAACGGGTCATGATCGCTCTCAATTTGCTTTTGGACCCTCATATCGAACATGTGGCTCCACAGTCGGATGTCAAGAAGTATATAATCAATACGACTGCTGAGCCCTCCGCGCCTAAAGGTAGCTTGCAAATTTACTTCCGAGCGCGAGCGACCGTTGCAGGCTCGGAGGCCATGGGCTAGTGTGATGTCGGCCAGTAAGCGCGCAGATTTATTCAGCCTTGGTCTTTTGTTGGAGACTAGCTGAGGGATGCCCCAATGGGCATCCTCTTCTTTACATATTCCTTGGACTAGAGGATTAGGTTCAAAAGTGACATTAAAATCCCCTCCAATCAAAACAAAGAAGGAGGGATTGTTTTTAAGAAAACTGTCCAAAATGGACAGGACATCAGAATCAGCGTGGGAGCTCACATTCCTGTTATAGATATTAATTAAAAGTAAAGGTCTCTCTTCAGAAATCATTATTAATAGGACTTGCAAGTCAGGGCAACCCGTATCTATTTCTTCTATGTTGCACCTAAGAGAAGTGTTGATCCACACAAGCAGCCCTCCCGATGGTCTCCCAGAAGATGACTTGCGTGCTGGAACCCAATAGCTTTTAAAGCCTAGTCTATATTTGGGTTCTAATGCCCACGTTTCTTGGAAGAGGCAGATCAGGTGATCATCAATAAGACAGCCCCATCCTGGACTTTGTAATTTGCTTTCCAACCCTGCTATGTTCCAGCTGAGTACCTTATCGAGATCCTCTGTTTTTATGGACCCTGCTTTATTCTGAGGATATTTCCTACAGGGGGAGGAACTGCTAGGAACCATGCTAATTCCCTCAGGTATATTAGGACCAGTGGCTTTCTCGCTATGTGCTTTGTGAACCTCGCTGGATGTAACCCCAGCTATATATGGATTAGGTAGGTTGGCCATACGGGTGGACCCCAGAATGTGTGGAACAGTTGACAGGAACAGAATACATTCCTCGCTGGCTTGGCTCGTGATGCTTGTGGATGATCCCTGATTAACAGGATCTGCCAAGGTCGAAGGGGCAACAGAGTTAGAGATGCTGAGGGCAGTAGGATGGATGTCCTCAGCCTCACCATTGCTCGGAGCCACTTCCGAAAGGTCATCTCCTAGTCAGTCTGTCTCAGAAAGAGATGACGAAGGGCATCTAGGGCCAAGTGCAGGGATAGACTGTGTGTGGATAGCCGGGGGAGCCCCGTGTAACGTTGGCAGTTGTCTACTCCAAGCTGGCATGGGAGGTGGATAAAACACTTGTAACCTGCAAAGGGAGGTTTTTTCAGTTATAGGATAAGGTCTACTAGCGTTTAAAAAGAGCCGTTGGACAAGGTCAGGAGAATTGAAGTTGATAACTATGCAGTCCCCTGAACCGATCTTCGCTAGGGAACCCACCCACCCTACCCTTCTCACCATCAGTATTGAGGGTGTCATGGAAAAAGCAAACCCTGCATTCACGTGCAACCAATGGATAACCTTGTTTTTAAGTTCGATAAAAGATTCAATGGAATGAGGTTTGAGTTCAGGAACATTTGATATAATGAGTACATAATGACATGATTCTGGTGGCAAATGGAGCACTTTTTGATCTGGCAGACCCCTGATCTTGTCACTCTTCTGGTGTTCTGTTTGCGGGTACTCCCAAGTGGGATTGCCATCTCCCGGATTAGTTACTGAATTATTCCATGGGGCGGTTCCTTTTAAGAAGGGAACTGAAACCATATGGGGCTTATTCATTAGAATACTAGCTGTTTTGACGGTGCTGGGCCAATCTTGGTTTAAAGAGGAAAAAGGGATTTTGGCTATTTGGCCAGTGGGTCTGTTGGCAGTGATGAGGTCATGGTTGACAAGGGGATGGGATTGAATTTCTACGGGTATAACAGTTTTTGGTGGCTGGCTATTAATAAGGCTTTCCAATTTGTCCTCAATTGATTGGAGGCGGGTTAGAATTGGAAGAAATAGTTTTGAAAGCTCATCTCTTATGAAATCCCTGGTGTACTCATTTGCATGGCACTCGTTTGTGTTGTGTAAGGGGATTAATACCGTATCCTTATTAGAAGGTTGGGCCATGTTAGAGGGGCTCAAAGTCCTAGATCTTTTGTTTTTGAAAGCGGGTTCCCTTCGTTTCCTTTTTCCTTTGGTATTGGAATCTGCTAAGGTGAGGGGGCCTTCATTTGTGGGACTCTGGGCCAGCAGAATAGGTGCAGCACGGGTGGTAATTACAGTTGTGGTTTCGTCCTGATTCTCCTGGGAGTTTTTAGAGGGGGAAGGGAAAGGGGTAGTCAGTACAGACTGTAATTCTGTTCGCGGGGAGGGCTGTGGGGCCGAGCTATCATGGACTAGGCTGTTGGTTGAAGAAGTTTGCACCGCTTTTCCGTCAAAATGTGCCGCAAATGCGACGCTAAAAAAGTATAACTATGGGCCTTCATTTGATCCCTTGTCACTGATGAAGTGAGGAGGAGTGAACAGCAATGGATGAGCGATTTAAAGTGAGAAATCAGGGAGAAGAGTTTGAAATGAGGGGTGGAGAGTAAGGGATGTGGGTGAGTTAATGAATTAGGAGAAATGAATAAGGGATAAGGATTAAGTTATGAGGAGTGAGGGAGGAGGAGAAGGCGAGTGAGGGTTGAGAAAATGGATGAGAAGTGAGGGCTGAGGAGTGAGACAGGAGAAAGAAGTGATAAAAAGTGAAGGATAAGTGTTGACAAATGAGCAATGAAGGATTAGGAGTTAGATATCAGGGCTGTGCATTAAGAAGTGAGGTATAATAATGAGGAATGATTGTTATTTAAAAAGGTATGTGAAGTGAAGAAAGAGAACTGAGGGCAAGAGGGTACAGAATGAGGAATTAGAACTGAGGCATGAGATGTAAGGGATCAGCATGTCCCAAAATGAACAGTGTGGCCTACACTTTAAGGAATGTGAGGGATGGGGAAAGAAAAATTAGGAGAAGTAAGGAATGACATTTTACAAATAAGTGGTGAAGATTGAGTGGAAAAGATTAGGTGTTAAAGAAATGAATAATGGGTGAGGGATATGGAGGGATAACTGAAGGATGAGAGGTGAGAGATGAAACAAAAATAGATTGAGTGATGCTGAGTGGGCTATTTTAAGGGATGATTAGGAATTAGTGGTGATGGATGACTTATGTACGGAGAATGAACGTACAGCAGAGTAGGGAGGGATGAGGATAAAAAGTGAGGAACCAGAAGTAGAGCATTTAGGGCCTCATTGATATTTTGGCAGTCAGCTTGTCGTCCGCCAGGGAGGTGGAGTAAATTCCTCAGGTACCCTGATAGAGGTGCCAACTGCCCAATTTTGAAATGTCTGTTGGCCCGGCAGACATTTTAATCATTGACAGGATTCGCTATTCCTTCCCTGCCAGCATTTAAATCAAGACATATGTGTGATAGAAAATAAGTAAAGAATGAGGAATGAAAAGAAGGGATGAGAGATGAGAAGTCAGGAGTGAGGTAGGATAAATAACAGATAAGGACTGATGAGTGAGTGTTGAGGAATGAGAGGGGATATATGAGGACTAAAGAATGTGGTGAGATGAGGAATGATGAGTGAAGGTTGAGGATTGAAAGCTGATTGATAAGAAATAAGGTGAAATAGGAGTTGACCATGAAAGTAATGAATGAGGGGGAAAGGGTGACAAGTGAGGGGCCAGTGATCAGGGGTCAGAATTGTGAACTGTTGAGTGAGGGCTAAGGAGTTATGGAAGAAGGATGAGGGTTAAAATGAGGAGTAAATGATGAGGAGCAAGAAAATGAAAATGCTGACTGGGTGCTAAGGAGTGCGGGACAAGAAGTGACACCTTCAGACAGTTCAGGTTTTTTAGCTAATGGCAACTTTCATTCAAGCACTTGTACTTTTGCTTTTAGTTGTGCAGGTATAGGCAAATACAAAATTACATCATTCATACTATCAGAACTGACTGATGGTGGCTTAAGTAATGTCAGCAAGTTGACATGAATGTTGTTAGACCACTTGGAAAGAACCATTTTCAGGTTCAAAAAGGACGACTACCAACATCTCCATCACTGGGAAGTGAGTTGTCGAAGTCAAAAAGTCATAAGGAGGGTACCCAGGAACATTTAGAAATAGAGCAGTAAAGAAAGCACGTGGAGCCTGATTCACAAAGGTAAACTTAGACTTCTGGTCTGAGTTTAGACCAAAAGTCTAAGTTCACGACTTTTCGGTATTCACAAAGGTAAGTTACGAGTAGTATCTTAACGCCCGCACTCGGGTAGAATCTCTGCATTCGGGGCAGAGATCCGCCCCAGTGCGGAGATGCCACTCCAGGTGTGGAGAGTACACATCGGGTGCAGAGTGGAATCTCTGCACTCAGGATGGAGGTTCCACCCCGAGTTTGAAGATTCCGCCTGAGTGCAGATGTAAAGATACTACTCGTAACTTACTTTTGTGAATACCGAAAAGTTGTAAACTTGGACTTTTGGTCTAAACTTAGATCAAAAGTCTACGTTTACCTTTGTGAATCAGGCCCAGAGATTTCAAGAGATTAAGAGTGAAAAAAGCTTTGACAAAAAAAAACAGGGTGTGCATATTTGAGAAAGACCACAGAAGGGTACTTCCTAGCCCCTGCCTCCTGTAAGCAGGCTTTAATATCATTAGAATGAACAATGGGGTTGGAGACCCCGTAGCTCCTCACTCCAATATGGCAGCACCTTTGTGAGGCTGTTTGTGCTGGAACCATAATCCAGCTGCATCCAAGCAGCACCGGGTAACTAGGAGCATCCATAGGGCCCTTCAGAGGATGCTAATTTGGAAAATATGCACTGAAGCTGCAGTGAACAAGAGGGAAACCCCCACCTCTCAGACAACATCCAGATTGTTGGTGACAATGGTGCAGCACACTTCTGGATGGGATCCCATGTAGAATGGTTAGGTCGCCTCATTTGTCATCTCTGTGCCAATGACAGGAGGCATCCCGGAGAGAGGGGACTGAGGAGAAAAAATAAGCGGGCCCGCAGAGACCAGTAAGGGCCTGGAGTGCTGGAAAGGGACCTGCTGTAGCTTTCCAGTATGGGGGAATATGCCAGTAGGGCAAGGCTCCACTTATAGGTACCAACCGCTATGACAGGTTCCTGTAGAACTCCCAGGCATCTTGGGATGGGGAGAGCATCCCTATCCGGGCCTGCTGCACATGCTCACCACTGAGGTCAATACATCATGATGAAGTTCAAACTGCCCCTGAGATACGTACAGGCTGTATAAAGCACATCCTGGCCCCATTACAGATGCTTGGCCTGGAACAGGCCCCTGCATGGAGTTTGGGCCCCCTGCGATCATACTTCAAATTGATTTGCTGCTGCGCCATGCTATAGGGACTAACATCACAAAAAGCACTTCGGGGGGAACACGCTGGAACTCCAGTGCTGTGCGTGAAAGTAGACATGGACCGCAATGCCTTCCTCATGGAGCACTGTGCTGGATGTCTAGTCCCTTGCCAGAGCAACGTTGGGATGAGTTGGGGAGGAGTGGACCACGTGGAGGATGGTGAGATCTGCGGCACATACACTGCAGGGTGTGTGGCCTCTTCTTGCAGCTGAGTTCCACCCTTACTGAGAAAGGGGGAGACCCCAGGCCAGACCCCCTGCCTACACCCTTATATTCATAATGGGGAAGGGTGACACCATGCAAACTACATTGTACTTTGAAGCCAGGAAGACAGGCAGAGTTCACTCACTGAAATGAAATGGTGAAGAATGAGCACTTTGAGGCCAGATTGTGACACAATAACCTGTGAATCATAGGTATCTCTGAGAGAACAAACACAAGAAAAATGGCTTCTAAAGCACTCTTTGAAACTGACAGATTTTGCCATTATTCACTGTGGAAAAGGCCACCAATCACTAGGTCTTAGACTATCACTTGGAGCTCAGTTATCACTAGATTGTTCAACTTTAGGGAACAGAACCTGGCCCTGCATGTGGCCAGAAAAAAGCAGACACTGACACACAGTTACACAATGGATCCACTCTTGTCATTGTTTCAGATTTCATGCTAACAATCCAAGAGTCCTGACATGAGTATTTGCCCATTAAGCGAAGACTGCGTCAAGCTGAAATAACACATGCACTGCTGTATCTGGCGTGCCTCAAAATTATGCATCACAACAGGCCTTATTTTTTTCTGTTGCCTCTGAGTGTGACGCCTTTTCTGAAAAAACTCGTCAAGAATTCAGGGGCTGCTTCCCAGCATGGGTCTACTGTCTACAAAGAAGGCTTGAGCACTGTAGACTCAGCTAAGCAGTATTTGCCCTTTGAGCTCCGTCCACCTTACAAGTTTAAAAAACGTTTTCTGCATATAATCGAGTGAAACCTCTGATTGAGGCAACCACTTGATAGTTGCACCCAATGGTCACTGGCCTTATTTGCCCCAGGACTACTGATATTGAGACAGCCAGATCAAGAGTTTGAGGGATGGGGCAGAGCTGCTCTAGGCCATGCAGCATGCTTGTCACAACGGCTTACTCCTGGGTATTCAGGAGACTGAAGTGCCTTGTGACTTAACACTAACTAAATAATTCACTAGTTGCTGCTCTAGGTCCATAATAGTCCCGCCAGACACCTACTTTTGTGGTGGTGTTGATAGGCCAGCACTCTACATATCCCCACAGGTTTGGAAAAGACACAGTTGCAGATCTGCCTGCAGTTTTTATTATGTTGAGTTGGGGTTGGTTTGTATATGTTGTACGGGAATGTTCTGCTGGCAGTTGGGAATGGCTAGTGTGTTTGCTGAGGGAGGGAGGGGGGCCAAAATTGCCAAAATATTATTTAGTGCTATGCTGGTAATGTCAGCTGCACATGCCTGGTTAAGTGTTGCTATTTGTGGTAACTATGATCCCGGCGGTCGGCGGTAATATGGAGGAAAGTGCTGCCAACAGGCTGGTGGTACTTTCCTCCATATTATGACATTGGCGGTTTGGCTGAAGCCAAACCGCCAATGTACCACACTGACCGCCACGGCGGTAACGGCCGCCAGGCTGGAGACATCACTCTCCAGCCCGGCAGGTGTCGCTTGACCGCCTGCAGGATTGTGACCCCGCCTACCGCCATGGTTTTTGTGGCTTCCTTACCGCCACGAAAACCATGGCGGTAGGCACTATCAGTGACAGGGAATTCCTTCCCTGTCAGTGCTAGGGGTCTTCCCCACCCCCCTCTCCCTCCCTTTATACATGCCCCTCCCTTCACAAACGCACACACGCATACACACACCCATTCTCACATTCATTCATGCGTGCACACATCCATTCACACACACCCGCATACACGCATGCACAGACATACACACACACAACACCCCCTTCCCCTGTCGGAGCACTCACTTATCTGTGTCCAGGGGGTCCGCTGGCAGGAGACGAGACGGGGTACTGCTGCCAGCAGCAGCGTCCACCAGAAGAACACCACCAGCCCGTATTAATTCTCATATTATGGCCTGCGGCGGTCTACTGCCGTGGCGCTGCTGGTGGCAGCAGCGCCACCTTATCGCCATCCGCTGGCATGGCCACAGCCCGATTTCCACTATTCTTCTGGCGGAAATCCGGCTGTGATCACATTATGGCGGACGGCTGGTAGCCGCAGCGTCGGACTTTTGTTGGCCGTCGCCACGGCGATAGGCGTTTTTTACCGCCAGTATTATAATGAGGGCCATAGTTCTTCTCCAGGAAACACGTATTGGTTTACAACCAAAGTCTCCTTATGCTAAAGAGTGGAGCAGCCATAAGTGACTATCAAGCTGTTCCTCGTATGGCTGGGTTACAGCCATGTTGGTGAGGTGAGAATGCCCTCTTTAAACTACTACACACAGAAAACAACACATTTGGAAGATACAATATAAATCAGGCCTGTAAAGGGGGAAACACATCACTGTCCTTCATTGCTACAGTCCCAAAAGTGATGACCCCGATTTCCTCTGGCAGATATGGAGCATGTGCACGGCACTATCACAACTCCACACAACTGTATTGTGTGAAGGTGAATTCAATATCATCCTACATAGATATCTAGATTGCTGTAGTGTCACAGCACATTCCCATCACTTGGCCACTGAAGCTCGCGTTTAGGGCTACTAATAGGTCGGTAGACATATGGAGATGGAGGTTCCCTACTAACATGGAGGGAACACATATGTCCAGTGTACATGGTTTTTGGGCGAGGCTAGATTATTGGTATAGTCAACACCTCCTATCACAATTTCAGGCCTTTTTGCCATCATACTGACAGCAGAAACTCCCCCACCAAACCCTGGGAGTTCACATCGTGCCTCCCTCTTCAGGCTGTTTTAGGGACAGTATTTATAGGGAAACTGTAATTTCTATTTTCTCTTTAATGAGGCCTCTATGTAAACATTAGGCGCACTGTGGAAAGTTTTTAACGTGTGCATGTGGAGAATCTTCATTGCAAAACAACACTGCATTTTCAGGATCTTGCGGGTAGGTTAGATAGACTAGAACATGACCTCAAAATCTTGGAGGAGACAAACATGCACACCAAATATACACTGTACTTATCCAACTCCCTCTTCCTCAAGAGTTGCTGAGATCAGATCCAAATATATTAAATTTGTGTAAATTTCAGATCAAGAGGTCAAACATTCATGTAAGTATGGCATGCCAGGACATATGGGCACATTGGTAGACCAAGCTGCCATTCAAAAGCCATTACATAGCAGGAGGAGAAAGATGACATCATGCTGTCTGAAGCGGTTGATAAATTAGCAGAATTAGTTAATTACTACTCCAGAACATATACCGCTTTCATTTCTACGCCCCAGGTTGACCACAACATGTACTTTAAGCACACTACTCTGGCATGGATAGAGGTCCCCGTAGACAGTTCTTAGATATATATCTTACACTATAATGGGTTAATGCAGCAATTTCCAGTCTCCCTGTATGCAGGTCGCTGGGTGGAAATGGGTTCAGTGCAGAGTTCTGCAAGGAATATGCCTTGTAGCTTGCTCCTCAACTGCAGACAGTCTATTACGAAGTGCTCCAGCTGGGTGATGTCTCCCTCACTCACAAAATCTATAATCATTACCCTCCGTCATCATGGTAAACCAAGCTCTCATCCTGATTCCTCTAGACCGTTCTCTTTAATTAATATAGATACAAAGATTTTTGCCAAGATACTGGCAAATAGGTTACAGGTGGGTTTTATCTCCCAGAGATCCATTGCCCATAATCTTAGGACATTTTCTTTTTGCTCTCATACACCAATTTAAATGGATCTGGCGGTGGTTCTTGTGTTCCTGGATGCCGCCAATGCTTTCTAATCCCTGGAGTGGCAGTACCGCTTTGCAGTCCTGAGTTGTATGGGATTACAAGTGAACTTTGTAAACCTTTTGCGTCTCCTATGCACCAAACTGTCCTCTCCAGTCCAAGCAGACTGCTCTCAGATCTTTTTCTAATTGTGGGTGGCACTCACCAGAGGTGCCCACTATCCTACATACCTATGCTCTTGCATCATGGTCACTAGCATGTGAGTTACAACAGTTGCAAGCTGTTAGAAATTGGGTCTCTGGTTTGCAGTCAGTTTGCACTCTGTTCAAGCAGGGACCTTCACTCTAGTCAGGGTAAGGGAGTTACACTCCTAAGACAACCCGTGCTCATTCCCTTGGTAGCTTGGCACAAACAGTCCAGCTTATCTCAAAGGCAATGTGTAAAGTATTTGTACCAAACACACAGTAATACAGTGAAAACACTACAAAATGGACACCACACCAGTTTAGAAAAATAGCCAACATGTATTTAAATCAAACAAGACCAAAACAACAAAAATCCAACATACAGAAGTAAAGTTATGAATTTTTTAATTAAAAAGACTCTTACTCTATAGAAAACAATGGATGCGTTGATGTCACACAAACTAGCTGGTTTGCGTCAAACATAAAGGCGCTCGGGCGAGCGTGCGCTAGAAAAGTCAGTGATGCCTTGATTCCTTGCTCGCAAGTGAGGCCATGCATCGTTTCTTCTCCGGTCAGGTAGACGATGCGTCATTTTTCTCTCCCGCAAGAGAGTGATGCATCGATTTCCAGGCTAGGCACCTCAGATCCGCGCAGGTTCGCGTTGATGTTGACGCCCAGCTATGATGTGTGAAATCTGGCCTACGGTGATGGAAAACCACACTGTGTGGGGTTTGCGTCACTTTTAAAAGCCACAAGCAGGTGTTGCATTGTTTCTCCAGCCGCAATGCAGGAGATGCGTTGATTTCTTAGCCGCGATACAGATGGTGTGTCGATTTCAGCTGCAACACGGGTGGCACGTAATTCGTCATTTTTACAGCTGCGTTCCAAAACTGGAATGGCATGGTGAGCAAAAAAACTGATGGATTAAACCCAGATCTGTGACTGGGGGTGAATGTTTGATTTGGTCTACATTCCGTCCATCAACTGTTCTTTTTGCATTTGTCGCCCCAAGTGGGAAGGGTATGCCCAGACGTGGGTCCCGTGCTCACTATGCCACCAGATTCAAGCTGAAGAGGGGTGATACCCTGAAACCGGTCCCAGGATGCTTGTTTCAGGTCCAGGGAGGACCTGGCCTGGCAGTTCGGGCTGGACTGTTCCCATGGGGAGCAGGGTCAAGACTGATTTGCATATGGCTGGGTCCAAATTGGAATGGCATGGTGAGCAAAAAAACTGATGGATTAAACCCAGATCTGTGACTGGGGGTGAATGTTTAATTTGATCTGCTTACATGAGTGCTTTACTAAAGAGGTCCATCAACTGTTCTTTTTGCAGGTGGGGCATCAAAATTTTCTCCGCACGCCTCTTGTGTGTGGATTTCCACCGTAGTTCCACCAGCTTCACCTTTCAAGGGCCTGGGACTGGATAGGGCACCACTTGGCAGGGAAGGAATGTCAGCAGAGCGTCCAGGTGCTGGCAGACGAAGTCTATGATGTCACTGAGACTTCAAAACAGGAGGCAAGCTTAGTCCAAGCCCTTGGAGACACCTCACAAGCAGGAATATACCACAAAGTCCAGTCTTTGACCTCTTTCAGGCAGAAGCAGCAACTGCAGGCCAAAACAGTAAAGAACAGTCACAAGCAAACGGGCAGTACTCCTCCTCCAGCTCTTCTACTTGGCAGAGGTTCCTCTTGGTTCCAGAAGTGATCTGAAAATCTGGGGGTTTGGATCCACTACTTATACCCCTTTCTACCTTTGAATTAGGCAAACTTCAAAGGAAAGTATCTGTTATTCACAAGATCCTGCCTTGCCCAGGCCTGGCCCCAGACTCACACCAGGGTGATGAAGACTGCATTTTGTGAGGGCAGGCACAGCCCATTCAGGTATAAGTGCCAGCTTCTCCCTTCACTGTAGTCCAGATGACCCATCAGGATATGCAGACTACACCTTTTTGTTCCTTATCATAATTGATAGAGCCTTCAAATGCAAGCGTTCAGGATGTAGACTATCCAATAACCTCTTTTTTTAATAGTCTGCAATGTTGCTCCATCTTTAATATAAATGTACATCACAAAAATGTGAAAATGCATCTAAGAGCGCATTGCAATACGTCTGCTTACATGAGTGCTTTACTAAAGGGATTCATTTTTTCTTGTTTACATCTTAAGCTCAGTATTTTAAGGTGCTCTGATGTGTTAATGTCATCATTAGCACACAGGAGAGCGCTTTAATCTCAGAATGTGTGCTTTACACAGCACATGATCTAGAGCACACATAATCAGCAGGGGCCTGGATGACTCTTACCTGCTGTGACGGGGGGACTGCTCAAGCCCAAAAGTCCATAAGTCTGGAGCTGCTGGGCATGAATGTTGGTCCGAGGCCAGGCTCGGCTGCTGGACTGGCGGCCTGCACTGGCAGGCAGTCATTGCCAGTGCTACTGTGCACTACAAGCTCTTACAGTCGATTAAAGAGGAGGTCCAAATGCCTGAGGCACTGCACCAGGATTGCAAGTGCGTGCCCCACTAACGTCAAATACAGGAGGAGGAAGTGGTTAAGTAATGTGCAGAGGGAGCGCGGGGGTAGAACAATATAAAGGGTACTTTATTGCCAGTGCTTTTGCTCACTACTAGATCCATAGCCCTGTAACCCAAACACACAACAGAGAAGAGTGTAACAGGATTATGTGTGCTTGTTCCTGCATGTTATAAACATGCTCCTGTCTACAACTCCTCCCCTTACTGAGCCCCCTACCCAGTTTTCAATGTGGGCTCTGCTGTTTCAACTTAACTCCACTGTTATTGGCTGTGAGAGTCATGTGCTTTTCAGTATACACACAATTCACCATATCCATTTCATTCCCACTCTTATTCGGTTCAGTTAGTATTAATGCACCTCAATGTGGTTCATATACAATTTCAGTAAAGCACATATTCATTTTAAGAACAGTGTTATTTACCTCATTGTTACTTATATACATTTCAAGTTTTGTCATATTTAAATCATTCTGTAATGTTCATTTTTTAAATTAGCTTTTATTTCATATCAACTTAATACAAAACAGTGCATTTGCCTGTAGTAGATTGCAGCGAAGTACATGCATGGAACAGTATAGCGTATAGTAAATCAACAGTCCAGTAGTATCCACCTTGTCCCAGAGCATCCTTTTCGCACACCATGCTGGCATCACTAAAACACAGTGGCATTAATCGCACACTAACTGGGGCCACAAAGGTGTTTCAAATACCATTACATTTGGAGTACTTGTCCAAGAATCAGCCTGTATACACATTCCCATAATGCTCCACACCCTTCACCATTATGCATGCTTGGCCCAAGCTTTAACTAGTTTTGATATTATGGCTTTACAAGTATGCTTGCAATGAACCCCAGATGTTCTTGGAACTAACATCCTGTGGAATAGTGTAATAGTGGAATTCCAGTTGGTTGTTGCAGTTTATCATATCATGCAAAAAAGGCCCTCACAGTAGGTATGCGTTCTCTGTCCCACCTACATGACAGTAGTGACCTCAATGTGAACTGTCCCACGGTGCATAGGATTTCCTTAGTATAGTCAAGTAAACACATTTCTGGGATGGTTCCATGTCAATACCAATCATTTCAGCTTGACCATGAAATATTGTTGCCTCAGTACCTAGCGATCGATGGGCAGGCCTAGGCCGGGTAAAAGAAGTCCACCTATGCCTCATTACATCTTATACACCCATGTAAGTGAATCTGTCCATCGGGGAAAATCAGCTGTGTTTGAGAGTCTCAGGCAATCATAAAATTGTCTGGTGATGCATATACCACTCAGCAAGTGGACCACCTTTGTAGTCATCTTCTGCAGGATACCTTTCTCTTTAGTGAGAAGCATTACAAGGAAGTCATGCAAGGATTGTGCAGGGGAATAGCATATTCGTCAACCCAGCCGTCTATAGACCCTCTTCCATGTCAAATACATACACACCACCAAGTCCATCTCTAAATGTCTTTGGTGCAGGGCCTGTCCCAGCAGGACCCCAAGTGGAGTAGGGTTTGATGTGTCATGTTCAGTCACAAGGTGTGCCACGTAGAGCGGCGACCTGATGTAGTAGTGTGCATAGTGTACTTGAGTGCAGTAGTACTAATCCTCAAAGTCTAGCACTGACAGTTCACCTTGTTCAGTAAAGCTCAGTGTCTCCCACCCAAGCTGAGGTTGTTTGCCTGCCCAGGTCAGGGTGATCATTTGTAATTTCAGTGTTTTTAGCAATTGCTGATGGATGGTATAGGAATGTTGTTAAAAAGGTAAAGTAGTTTGGGTAAGATGACCATCTTCTTTAGGGAAATTCTGAATTAACAACAATAGCAGGAGTTGCTTCCAACAACAGACCTGCTATTTAGTGTATGTCAAAGCTGTCCCATATTTATCCATGATCATTATAACTATATATTGGTTGATTCACACACCCAAATATTTGATGGAGGTTGTACTTCATAGGAGAGGAAAAATCGAATTCTCAGGGTAGTGTAGCCTGTTTAAACGGAAGAATCGTGGATTTACTGGAATTGATTGCAATACCCAATAGTGCTTTATATAATGTGAACCCTCGGATGACTGGGCTGAGGTTTGCAGCTGGGTTGGATAAATACAATGTGATATCATCAGCATAGTGAGACATTATAAAATTTTATGGAGAAAATACAAAACCTCTCTTAACAAGCAACTGTCATATCGGACATGCTAGTGTCTCTCATGCAACGACATAGAGTTTGGGCGGTAGTTGACACCCCTGGTGAATGCCTCTCTGAACTGGAAAAAACCTGAAGGAGTCCACTCAATCAGATCTGAGAGGAAGGTTTGTTGTATAGGAGATGTGCAAGGTGTGCAATGTTCACTGGTATGCTCATATGAGTCAGTACTGCAAAGAGGTATTGCCATTCCATGGAGGTATCCAAGAACACTGCCACTGACAGCCTGATCTCAATTTAGCTGGTTACGAGAACGAAAGGTTTCCTAAGATTATGTGCAGTGGATCTCTCAGGGATAAAACCAGTATGGTCTGGCAACGCAAGGTCAAGGAGAAGCAGCAGTAACCTGTTTACCAGTACCTTGGAGAAAATCTTTGTATCTATATTAATTAAAGAGAGCTGTCTGTAGGAATCAGGGTGAGAGGGTGGTTTACCGGGTCCAAGGAGGGTAATGATTACAGATTCTCTGAGTAGGAGGGAGGGTACAGCATCCTTCAGGAGCACCTCATAGTAGACTGCAGCATGTAACGAAGCATTTCTCTTGTAGAGCTCCACAAAAAAAACATCTCTACCAGGAACATTGCATACAGGGTGCACGGAAATTGCTGCAGCAACCCCCTCCAGTGTAAGGGGCATATAAAAACTGTTCATGGGGACATCTTTCCATGCTAGAGCAGTGCACTTAAGGAACACGTCATAGTCAACCCAGGGCCTGGAAATACGGAATGTACATATTTTCAACTAGTAATTCACTAATTTTGCTAATTTATCCTCGGCATCAGACAGCATGGTGCCAACATGCCATCTTCTCCCTCCAGCTGTGAAATGGCTTGTATTGGTGGGGCAAGGGGTCTTAAGAGGGCGAGGGTCCTGCTCAGTCTATCAGTGTTCCCATCTGTCCTGACCTTGTCATACTTGCATTAATGTTTGACCTCTTGGACTGAAATTTCCACAAATTCAATATATTCATCTCTGATTTCAGCAAGTATTGAGAAAAAGGTAGTGCATGTGTCTGTCCCATCCAAGCACTTGAGTTCATGTTCCAGTCTATCTAGCCTATTCAGAGGAGGCCTTACGCAAATATACATTTCATGGAGAAGAGATACGTTGGTATTAGGGCGATCAAGATACGCTAGAACCTGTCTTATTTGTAGTAACTATTAGGCCTCTCTCATTCCATTTTAATGAATGGGAAGGGATGAGGTCACACTGTTTAGGAGTTATAGAGAATCACTGAGTAGTCCATTTGGTCAGGCATGTTGTACTGAAGTTTACCTTTGGGGGATAGTTTCCATAAACAGCTACACTTCGAGCAAAGCAGTCCAGATGAGTCGTTTGGGCAGCCCAGCAGTCCCTGAGACAGAGTCCAGTTGTAGATCCACAGTGTCTAACTTTGGAGGGTCACAGATGCAGTATATATACCCAAAATTCCTGTGAAGTAAAGTAGGGGGAATTTGAAAGAATGGTTTTGAAATGCACAAGTTCCCCTTTCAACCCAGCCCTGACCTGCTGTATTCATCAACCCTACCTTGTTGAAGGGAACCAATGCCTCGCCACCGATGCCACATTACCTTCCCTCCAACTGTAAAGAACCAATGCCTCACTTCCCCTGACTAGCAGTACGGAACCCATGCCTCCCTTTCGCGGTAGCAGTAGGGAACCGATGCTGCACCGGCACCAGTGATGCCTCACTTCTGTGACTACATGCAACGTCTTTGTTACCTCATTTTCCAAGATACTGTACCTGGGGTGTGTGCGACTCCATGACAAGCCCACACTCCCTTGCGAGCGGCGTCAGACTGTTGGGAATGACTCCGTCAAGACGTTGTGATAGCCCCAGTTGGAGCTATTTTGTTTCTAAGATATATACTAAGATTTAGGACCTGATTATGAGTTTGGCGTTCGGATTATCAGACTGCCATGTTGGCGGTCCTGAAAAGACTGCCGCACTGGCAGTCCCCAGACCACCGTACTATGATTCATACAGGCAGGGCTACCAGCAACCAAGCAACAAAGGCAGACCACCTGCAACTCAGTGGCTTGGATTTAGGTGGTCCGACCTCCAGTGCTGTCAGCACCGTGGCCAAACACTGAGCCAATTACAAACACACAGTTGCTATGGCACTCCCCGCATAGCGGTCGACCCCCACTGCCCGCGTTTAGCAAAGTAACAGACGAGTGCACACTGGATGAATTAAA